>NC_080174.1:28661285-29028785 GCF_950295315.1 Erinaceus europaeus | reverse complement strand
TCCATTCTAAATTTAAGGATTTACATGTGAAAAATGCATGACTTGAAAGATGTCAAAACCAAACAAATCACAGATGTTTATATTTGGCATATTTCATTATTTCATGTCTCAAACAGCAATTTCTTTAGAGTTAATGGGGGCAAGTGCTTTAATGTATAATTTTTGTTAGACTTTCTTTGAGTTTTTTATTAACTTTTTTTTAAATAAAATCAGTTTGTAAGGAAAATAGGAAAATGGGGTTTTCAGACCTCAGTCTCCACCTCCCCCTATGGCAGAATATGCAGATGAAAAGGCTCAACACAAACAAGTGCAAAGTTAATAGCTACTAAAGGAAACTTTTGGGTCAGCCTTTATTTAAGAATTGTGTTAACACTTTTTAAAAATGTTTATCGTTATGTATGTACACATTTTTAATTTAAAATGATTATCTAACTGATTCCTTTTGTTACCTGGCTAGCAGGGAAAAGGGGTCGAGGCCGGTCCTGACCTGTTACAATGAAGACTGACTTGCTATGTGGGATTACACCAGAAGCTTGCAGTGGAGTAATGGTAAGGAAATCAAGCAACCTTAAATATCTCGGCTGTATAGGAGCATATTCTATTGCAGAAGACCTTCCAGTGAAGATCATGGAATCAAATACAGGACACTGAACTAATACTTGGACTTTGATATGAATTTCTTTAACAATTTTCTCTGCAGTGCAAGTTATTAAACTAAAGCTACTCTATTTTCCAAATGTGTTCCAACAGAAATCCTTCATAACTTCTAGCATGGTATCTTAATAAAGAATAAAGTTCTTTAAAAAATCTGCTCTAAGTAGATTTTTCCCCTGTTTTTTTAAATTAAGGATCCCAGCAGTGGTTTTTCTGAAATATTCTCTTGAACTTGTGCATTTATATTTTATTGCAGTGGTATAGATGAATGCCATTGTTGGTATCCTTAAATATTATTTCTGCTCACCAAGGTTAATCATGATTGTCTATATCTTTTTTATAGTAATCACTTTTGAATTGTGTTCAGATATGCAGTTTCAGGTGTAATCATCAGAGCTGGTTAGTCAGGCATTCCAGATAGTGGTTCTTTTCAGAACCTTTTTTAAAGGGTTGGTTAACTACCTCAGTAGCAGAGGATTGAACTATACCCTGTCTGTACTGTACATAGAAAATCTTTGTAGATAAAAGCAAGGCTTGTTAAATGATATGAGGGTAAGATTTTAATATACCAAATGTAACATTCTTAGTTGCCTTTAGTTCCAGAGGCTTGTAAGACTTCCTCATGACCATCATAACAGGCCTTGCTTTTGTCGTATTTTGTGGCTGAAAAAGCAGCCTTGCTTCTTCAGATATTGTAGTTATTTGGATGTATAATAGTTTAGCAAGATGTTACTTTTGTAAGACATCAGATGTTAAAAAAAAAAAAAATGCATCCGAACTTGTACTAAATACTGCAGTGTCCCTTTATAAAAAGTCAGACAAAAACTGACAATTGTACAGCAAAGCCTGACATTTGGATATTTTGAAGTTTTTTCATAAATCATAGAAATTAGTATATGGCTGTAGTTTAGCTTTTTAGGTAAAAGGTATGTTTCATTAGTGCATTTCTTACAGCTGATCACTGCAAAAATGTGAATCAGCTTTCCATTTCTTATGCAGGTCATGATAACTTGTAGAATAGAGTACAATCATTTGTGCTGTTTTTAATTTTCTAAAGCACCTTGATGACAGTGAGTGTTAAGTGGTGAAGCATCCTCTATTGAATCACCCTCAAAAAATTTATTTCCAAGTCCTAAATTGATAACTTAAAGTCAAATAATAGTTTAATTAGGACTTGGCATAAAAAAAATCCCTGGTCCCCTTCCCCAAAGGGATACTGCAGTTATATCACATACCCGATAGGCACCACGAAGAAGATCAGAGCTTATTATACTTAATTAAGGTTTTATACACACCAGTTCCCCCAGTAAATGCAAATTTAACGAGAAAATTAGACATGTCATATGTTCAAAATGCTCATGGCAAACAATCATTTTGCATTCCTGCAAATAAAATTGTTTTATACTGTAAGCTGGAGGCGAGTGTAACTTATTTTTGTAATAAAGTTTTTATTTTTTTTATGTGTCATTAATATAAATGTGTTAGTGTAGAAATATTCTGGTTTAAAAACTTAGAATTGCACACATTTCAGTATGTTTATTTGTACTTACATAATTTAGAATAGTGGTTGCCAATAGCCTGTATGTTTCACATTTAATTGGTTTTTTTATGTTATATTAATAAACCATTTTAGTATGTTGTACGTCAGTTACTGGGATAGCTGGGACATAGAGTGTAATTTAAAATTTGTCAATAAGTATTCATTGGAATATATGTAAATGTGCCTTGCCGGTTATTGAAACTTACCTACAAAATGAGTATGGGGTGACAAAAATTAGTTCCTGGTGCTTAATGAAACTTTCTGCCACTGATTTTATATATACCCCGTGCTTTTTTAAAGTACATCTCTCTCAAATCTTGGCATAAGTTTGAGGGCTACACAAACATTTATATTTCATTCTAACATATAAGGAGTATAATAGCTTGTGGAAACTGGGTAAAATGTAGCCTTCAGTAAAATTGAATCTCAGTGTAATCCTTGGTGCTGGCATTTTCCAGTCTCAAGGAGTTAAATGATCCCATCAAAGAGGTCATTGCCTATTGACACTTTACTGTCATACCCTTTTTAAGGGACACTGTCAAGGTGTTTAAGTTAATTCTCAGAATTATTTGTTGGGATTTTTTGGATGGTTTTGTTTGACTTGATAACTGCATTGTCAAAGTTTAAAAGATGAACATTTTTGTGAATTCACAAATGTGTTCCTAAAACATTAAAATAATGGAGTTGTGGGTTTTCAAGACTATTTGAGATTCTTAGTTTGGGGAGTTGGGAGGGGAAACTTATGTAAAGAAACATGAAGAATTGATGGGTAACGTAAACAGTGGTGATAATATATATACACACACTCAAGTGAAATAACTTGACAGTGTTCATTTGAATTCAAGCCATTTTACTTTTTAAATTAAATATCATTTGCACTGTTCTGATAATGGGTGCAGTTTTTGAGCAATATAATCAGAGCTAAATATGCATGTAGTGATTAGTGATGTGAACAATTAAGTTCTGAGAAGAAATAACTGGTATTTTCAAACTTAAATTTCTGTAGTAAAATCAGTATCAAGCTCTTATCAGAGATCAAGGAAAACAGGCAATGCATATAAACATGCTTTTGAATGTTGTGTGGCCTATAAAGCAATAATGCAATTTATATGGAATGTCATTGGATATGAGAAATGGAAATGCAAAAATAACTAATCCTTTAGTAAAAATGTCAACTTGTTTAAAGGGGAATGTTAACTACTGTAGGTTATTGCTATTTGTGATTTGTTTATGGGTTCTTGGCTTTGACAGCTTCAACGAATGGACAGATGACAAGTTAAAGAAATTTTGTATGTATTGTCAAGGAATGGGTCTTAATTCTAAGAGTCAAGTCCCTTCCTTGGGGTGAAAAATATATCCTGAAAACTTAAAAGAAAACTTGAGTTACCTAACCAAAACAGACGCAAGATTTTGTTTCTGCAGACTACTTGGCAGTCAAAATTGATAATCAGTTTAGTTTTCACAAAAATGCTTTGTGAACTGTTGTTTCATATACTCTCCAAACATGCTTTCTGGAAGATTTTCAGCCAGTGCAACTGAACCAAATGTTAGAAATGCAGGGGGAAATTGAGCACAAAAAGAGCAGTTGTACATACACTCATTATGACAGTTGTAGTTTCATAAAGTTGATCAACCAGTTACTGCAAATCTGATGTAAGAATATGCAAATCTTTTCCTCATGATAAAATAGGAACATAGGGTTGGATTGGTGGGGTGATCTGTTATTCATTTGTACATTTTTAAAGAGAATGTCAGGGTGAACATCTTTGTAGTTTTGTCATACCCAGGACTTTTTTTTTTTTTTTTTTTTTTATTAAACTAAGCCAAAAGTCACTTGATGAGAAACACAGTAAAAGATGACTTTGCTACTAGAGAATGATGTGGTCTCTTAAGGGGAGAAAGAAAAAAGTAGGATTTAAATTTTAAGTGTTTGTAGGAGAGTGAGCTAACTCTTGGTAACTGTTCAGGTTCCTAAGACTTCCAACAATACCCACCATGACCACTTTTCTCCCCAGTGATAATATACCATAAATTTTTTATCTGACCATGGGAATTCACTTACTGGTAATTATAAAATTAACAGATTTGGGGATAGCATTTTATATAGTGTAGTGCTAATTAATCATACCACTTAATAGGGCTTGCCACTACTTCAGACAATTAAGAGGCATTGTTCAAAGATACTTTTAACTGTGGGCAAACAAGTAGATGGACTTTTGGGTCTGTCACTTTTTAAAAAGTACATCGGGTTATGTTTGCACCACAGTCTGCCTTCAATATACCTAAAATATTTTTCAGGACCAGAAACATTCAGTTGGGGAGGGGAACTTTTTTTTACAAATGCAACTCAGTATTACAACCATTGTGCTGGTCCAAGTTTAGGTTTTTAATATTTACAGTAGTCTGATAAACATTTAGAAGTCTGTCACTGAGAAACAAAAGCTTGTACCTGATTAGTTTTTATTTAAAAAAAATAATTTTAGCCTATTTAAATTTTCTTAACATTATTTATCCATAGAGTTTATATTTATTTCATGCCTTTCATCTCACTAAAAACTGTCTGCAGGCTCTTTGATTTGGATTAGACGTGAAGTACTGTCGTTTGCCAAAAACCTCAAATTACCTGTTCTTTTCAACGTAGTGGATTTGTGCTTGTTTGGAGATCAGTTCAAAAACTATCTGTACTATCTGTACTGCCTCTGATGTTAAGATTTTATGTATAGTATAAGGAAGCTAGCTCTGACTATATTTTCCTAAGAATAAAGACCTATTTTTGTAGCATGTCTTAGGATCTCCAGGAGTCCAAGAATTATTGTGGGTGTCCTCCATTTTGTTTTTTCATTTAACAACTTTAGGCACTCTTCATGTCTAAAGAGGTCTTTGACCTTTTGGTTATCTGCACATTCAACGTAACTAGCTAATAATGATAACAAATTTCCTTTCTAATTCAGCAGGTGGTGGGGTGATGTATAGAACAAATGTACAGTGTTTCTCTTAATTTTAATCTTTGGTTATAGACATGTCAGCAGACTTAATGAAGTTAATGATAATTTGGTTTTGTTTTCCTGGGAACATGTCTTCTCGTTCTTTGACTATTTCTCTGGAGATTTGGGACTGTGGAGTTGAGGTAAATATTTGAGAGGGGAGTGTATAACTACATATGATTGAAGGTTTTGGTCAGGTTGACTTTGAACATGATCATTAAATTTTTAAAATTTTTATTGGATAGAGACAAATCGAGGGGGGGAGGGGAGACAGGAGAGACACCTGCAGCCCTGCTTCACTCTCAGCTTTCCCCCTGCAGGTGGGGTTTGGGGGTTTGTATCTGGATCCTTGCACATTGTAACATGCTCAACCAGGTGCACTACCACATGGCCCTGAAATCATTAATTTTTCTTAAAGATTGAGAGGAGGAGGAGGAGAGAGACAACTAGGAGGATTCTGGCTCATCATTGCTAGAGGTCAGACTTGGAGCCTCATGCTTGAGAGTTACTTTAGCTACTGCTCTACCTCCCAGGCTGCAAAGTTAAGTTTATGAAGATGGCAAACTTATCAGAATGGTGAAATTGCAAATAGAATTTAGGTACTTGAGCTAGAATTTCTTGGGTGGGAAGTTTGGATGGATGGTTTTGGCCAGTTTTCATTGGGTTATTTAGCTGCTTGTTAGAATTACCAAAACCATTCCCACTAACAGGCTTTTGTCATTTTCGAACAGCCATGGACTTTTAAAAAATATTTATTCCCTTTTGTTGCCCTTGTTTTATTGTAGTTATTATCATCATCATTGTTAGATAGGACAGAGAAATAGAGGAGGGGAAGACGGGGAGACAAAGACACCTGCAGACCTTCACTTCATGTGAAGTGACTTCCCAGCAGGTGGGGAGCTGGGGGCTCGAACTGAGATCCTTACACCAACCCTTGCGATTTGTGCCATGTGCGCTTAACCCACTGCCCTACCGCCGGATCCCCGGCCTTGAAGTTTTACACAAGGGTACTCTAAACCATTTACATTAACTTTGTTTTACTGTACATAGACTGTAATAGTCTTTTTTTCTCTCACTGAAACCAGTACTGTTGAAATCAGACTTTTTGGATCAGGGAGAGGTCCTGAAAATTTTTTAGAAATTAGTGTCTTCAAATGTTTCCTAAAGAGTGTGTGTAACCACAAGCAGTACTTTTGCTTGAATAAAGTGCAAGCTTCAGTGAATATCAGATTTTTATTCACTTCTCTAAAGTCAGTTTACAGTAAATTTAAAAATATATATATTCCCTTTTGTTGCCCTTGTTTTTATTGATGTCGTCATTGTTGGGTAGGACAGAAATGGAGAGTGAAGGGGAAGATGGGGAGAGAAAGACACCTGCAGACCTGCTTCACTGCTTGTGAAGTAACTCCCCTGCAGGTGGGGAGACTGAGGTTCAAACCAGAATCCTTACGCTGGTCCTTGCACTTTACATCACATGTGCTTATCCCGCTGCACTACCACTTGACTCCTAGTTTACAGTTAATTCTAATCTGAGGGGACTTGCAAAGCCTGCTATCTAATGGTTATGGAATCATAAAACATTGGTATTCTGAAGAGATTCTTGTGATAAACTGTCCCTTGTTTTGGAGAGAATTTTAAGATAGTGCAGGGATTGAGTATCTGTCACAAGTGACAGTTTGTGCTCTTTCAAAGTAAAATGACAAGGAATTATCTTCTGTGTAAGAGCCTCATACATGCCTTATGCCTGTGTTCCTTGTTTGAGGCATTTTACTTCAGAGAGGGAAAAATCACAGCACAGTACCTCTCTACAGAATCCAGAGGACATTTCTTGGTGCTCACATGTTAGGGTTCAAACAAGGCCTCATTCATGGTAAGGCATGCATGTTCACTAGTGTGAACTATGCAGATCTACAATAAATGTTTTGATGTGGACAAGCCATTACTACAGGTAAAGTAAGACTAGAACTTGTTCACATTAAACCAAGTGTGGAAATAGGTGGCTAAAGGGGCCAGGTGGTAGCACACCAGGTAGTTAAGTGCACATGTTAACAGTGTGTAAGGACCTGGTTCAAGTCTCCGTTCCTCACCTGCAAAGGGAAAGCTTTAGAAGTGGTGAAGCAGTGTTGCAGGTGTCTGTCTCTCCTATTACCTACCCCCTTCCCTCTTGATTTCTGGCTGTCATTTCTGGCTGTCTCTATCCATTAAGTAAAAGATAGTAAACTGAAGAAATAGGTGATAAAAGAATTGTGTGTGTATTGCTGGTGCCTCACATTACAGTGCCTCAACTCTGAGCCTTTCAATCTTAGTATTTTATTTATTTTAATGAGACCGTACTTTTCAATTCTGGTTGACAGTAGTGCTGGGAATTGAACCTGAAACCTCAGAGCCCTAGCCATGAAAATCTTACAACTGTGGTATTTCCCTAGCCCCCTGGGTCTACTTTTCATATAGAGGAATACCACCAAACTGGAATTTTCCCCATTAGCCTAAATTCTCTCATTCAAAATTAACTTCATAGAGTCATCAAGAAATCTCTGTGTAGGGTAATGGGGGCCCTTAGTGGTGGTGCACCCCATTTAGCACACACATTGCCATATGCCAGGGCTCAGGTTTGCACCCCTGCTTTTTACCTACAGGGGGATTGCTTAAGGAGTGGGTGAAGTAGGTCTGCAAATTTCTTTTTTATCTTTATTGGATAGAAACAGCCAGAAATCAAGAGGGAAGGGGGTGATAAGATAAGGAGAGACCTGCAGCCCTGCTTTTCCCCTGTAGGCGGGGACAGGGGGCTCAAACTCGGGTCCTCACGCATTTTAATACGTGCACTCAACCAGGTGCTCCACCACCCTGCCCCCCTTGTCTGCAAATTTCTATCCTACCTCCCCATCACAATTTCTGTGTCAAATAGGGAAGAAAAAGCTGCTGGGAACCCCAGTGATAACCCTAGTGTCAAAAAGTAAATTAAGACTTGGCATTAAATTCATTAACAGATTTCTGCTTTGGAATTTAAGTGCCCTGGATAGTCACTTCAAGTAAGTTGGTATTTATGTTGCTTTATTTAGCATACCAAAAAATTAGCAGAGACTAGTTTTTTGAATAATAATTGTAATATGCTTTCAGGACAACTAGATACAGTAGTATGTCACAGTCTATAAACTTTGTGGAATATGTTCCATTTCTCTGCATTCATAATGCATATGTAAAAGTTTGACAACTTTGAGATATTCACAAATTTGTAGAACTTCCAAGGAATCTTCTTAAGGATTGATGGGTCTGCTCCCCCCTGAAGACCTTACTTGAGTCGGAAATATAGGGCTCATTTTACAACAGCCATTGGCAAAAGGACATTTTTACCATAGTATTTTCTTTCATTATACTATCTTTTAAAAAGCACTTTTTAGGTTACTAGTACTTTTGTAAGATCAGTTTTTTGCCTCCTTTTAGAATGGAAGCTCCTTGAGAGCAGGACTTTCTGAATGATGCTAGGTAACTTTATAAAAATATTTTCCAATTTGGTAACTATTTAGTTAGGCTTATCATTATAACAAATTAGCTGAACAGAGGGATAGCCATTTTGAAGTAAATTCTCAAAAAATGAAATCAAACTTCTCAAAAGTGAAAGGGAATAAATGGTTGGCATTGGTTTACAGACTTTACTTTTCTTATCTATTAATTATGTCATTAAAACAACTGCATAGCAGTTTCTCCTTTATGCTGATCAACAGAGTTCCAAGCTGTTGAACAAAACTATGGACATGCAAACCTCATCTCTTTGTGAGGAAGGATACTTGATGAGTGCATTTTTGTTTTGCTGGTTTTGAATCTAAACTTTTTTAAATGCACTTTTGTTTTTTGTGATTTACAAAATTGTAAGATAACTGGTATAATTCCAAATGGTTCTCACCACCAGAGTTCTGCATCCCTACCCCCTCCACTGGAAACTGCAGTAGTTTTCCCAAGGTCAAGGATACAGGTTGATTCTATAATTATATCTGTGTGTGTATATATAATTTATTTTTTAATAGTCCTTTCACATCCTAAGTCACACATCTATTACTACTTCCAGGTGTCTTTTCTCTCAGATAAACAGTGCCTGACTTCCTCCAGTGTTTTCCAGATATGTTTTCCCTTTCATTGCTGGCATAAAAATAAGATTCCTGGTGCAAAACACTTTGGGTCCTGGTTGAATGAGCCCTCTGGTTTACTTCCCCTAGCCTTTACCCCTCTGGGGATATGGACCAAAATTCTTTTTGGGATGCAGAACATGAAGTTCTGGCTTCTATAATTGTTTCTTTGCTGGGCATTGACATTGGCAGGTTGATCCTCTGGCCTGTTTCTATCTTTTCCGTAGTGGGGCAGGGATCTGGAGAGGTGAGGTTCCAGGACACACTGTTGAAGTCACTTGCCCAGGGAAGTTAGGATGGAATCATAGTAGCATCTGGAACTTGGTGGCTAAAAGACAGTGAGAAAAAGCATGACAAAATGTTTAATAAATAGAACCATAAAGTAGGACTAGAACAGATGAAAGTAGGGAACTTAGGACCGAAGGAGGCTAGGCAGTCTATTTTAGGTATATTTTTAGCTTCTTACCTTGGTAATCTTTAAGCTTGATAGCTAACATGGATGTGGGATAGAAATACTGTCTGGGAAGATAGTGTCAAGAGTTGAGAATAGAACCAGGAAATAGGAGTAGGGCAAGTTGCTCACAAATTAAAAAATACATAAATGCAATAAACTTTACCATATTGATGTAACCTGGGGCCCATGTTTATTCATATTTAGCACCAGAGTCCTTATCCCAGTTCACAGCTGAGAACATTCAATGCTGTATTCAATCCATGAAGTTTTATATGGTTCTTTCAGAATCATGTTGGGAAGGATAAATAGTGATACCTAAGAGAAGCATGAAGGCTAAATAACTGAAAGTCATGAGCGTTGGCAAGATAGCTGGATATAGTGCTCCTGCTTTGTTGAGTATAAGATCTCAGTTCCAGCCTGGCCCCCATTACACTGGTGGAAGGCTTCAGGGCTCTCCATAGGCCTGAAAAATAGGATATGACAGCATCCAAATAGTACAGGATATAAGCATCTGCTTTGCTCTCACACACTACTCTCTGTTCTTACAACAGGTTTTTATTTTTTTATTTTTTTGCCTCGGTTATCGCTGGGGCTTGGTGCCTGCACTACGAATCCACTGCTTCTGGAGGCTATTTTTCCCATTTTTGTTGCCCTTGTTGTGTATCATTTTATTTTTTTAGAAACAGAAATTGAGTGGAGAGAGGGAAACAGACAACTGTAGCCCTGCTTCAACACTCATGAAGCTTTCTTCTTGCCCTGCAGGTGAGGACAACCCTTGAACCTGGGTCCTTGAGCACTGTAATGTATACACCTAATGCAGTGCACCACCACCTGGCCCTGAGTGGCTACTTTGTATGTTGAAACATTTAAGCAGTATAACTCTACTGGCTGTGAGGGATTTGGTTTGTACTGTGCTTTTTGCCCAACTATTCTAAATTTGGTCACCCTTTTTTTGCTCAAAGTACTCTTCTCGCTGGGGAGACAGCATGTTTATGCAAACTACTTTCTTGCCTGAGCTTCTGAACTCCCAGTCCCCAGTATTAACTGTAAACCAGAGCTGAGCAGTGCTCTGGTAAAAAAAAAAAAAAAAAAAAAAATTCAGCATCTGCTACAGTACCCACCCTCCCATTGTTCCTCACAAGGTGATACATGGAAGATCACACTCAGTACAGTTTTCCTTAGTTTCCCAATTTCTGCTTGTTAATTTTTTCATGATTATCCTATGCACTGGCACTGAAGGTGCCATAAAGTTACCTTAGGTTCATATCCTCTCCACAAAATTTGTGCCTTTTAGGGGCCAAGGTTTTTTGTTTTTTGGTTTTTTTTTTTTTTGCCTCCAGAGTTATTGCTGGAACTCTGTACCTACACTATGAACCCACTGCTCCTGGAGGCTATTTCCCCCCTCATTTTGTTGCCCTTGTTATTGCTGCTGCTGTTGTTGGATAGAACAGAGAAATCAAGAGAGGAGGGGGAGAGAAAGACACCTGCAGACCTGCTTCATTTGTGAAGTGACCCCCCTGCAGGTGGGAAGCTAGGGGCTCGAATTGGGATCGAAGCCAGTCCTTGTGCTTCGCACCCTGTGTACTTCACCCGCTGCTGCTACTGCCTGCCCCCCTGGGACCAAATTCTAATAGTGAGAACTCTTAATGATGCATGCCATTGCTCAAATATAAACTGTGACCTTTTTTGTTCATCAGTGTTTAATGACCTTTTTACCAAACTTCTGGATATTCAGTTAAATTTAGTGCTCTTTATACTCCTGCCATCCTAGAAACCTCCCCCCCCCACACACACACACTCATAACAGTGCTGGATGGCTCTAAAGAAACTTTATTTCAGGCAGGGGTAGATAGCATAATGCTTATGCAAAGAGCCTCATAATTATTCCCTTTTGTTGCTCTTGTTTTATTGTTAATGTTGGATAGGACAGAGAGAAATGGAGAGAGGAGGGGAAGATGGGGAGAGAGACATACCTGCAGACCTGCTTCACTGCCTGTGAAGCGAGTACCCTGCAGGTGGGGAGCTGGGGGCTTGAAACGGCATCCTTGTGCTTTGCGCCACGTGCGTTTAACTCGCTGCAATACTGCCCCACTCCCTTATTTCTTTTTTTTTTTAAGCAGAGCACTGCTCAGGTCTGGCTTACTGTGATGTGGGGAATTGAATTTGCGACTTTGGAGCCTCAGGCATGAAAGTCTCTATAACTATTATGCTATCTACTCCCACCCCGTTTTTGTTTATTGCATACAGTACTACTGTGAATATACATCCCTTTTTGGTTGATTTTTATATATTTTTTATTACTGGATAGAGACAAATTGAGAAGGGAGGAGACAGTTGGAGAGAGACTGAGACCCTGCAGACCTGCTTCACCACTTGTGCAGTTTCCCCCCCTGCAGGTGGGGACCAGGGACTTGATCCCAGGTCTGTATGTACATGCTTAACCAGATGCACCACCACCTGACCCTCCTTCTTTGACCTTAAGGGTCTTGTAGACATGGTGGCACACCTGGTTAAGTGCACGTTATAATGTGCAAGGACTCAAGTTCAAGTCCCTAGTCCCCATGAGTGGTGAAGCAGGACTGCAGGTTTCTCTTTGCCTATTTCCCCCTCCACTCTCTATTTCTCTGTCTCTATCAAATAAAAAAATTAACGAATAAATATTTTAAAAGAGAGAGAGCTGTACCACTGCTTTACCACTTTCAAAGTTTTCCTCTTTTGGCAAGTGGGGGCCAGGAGCTTAACTGGGTCCTGGCACACTGTAATGTGTGTGCTTAACCAGGAACACCACCACCTGGCCCCCTACTTGGTTCAATCTCCAGCACTATCATAAGCCAGAGCGAGCAGTGGTCTGGTGTGAGGGGAAAAAAATATATTTACCATGGTCCAGGAGGTGGCACAGTAATAAAGCTTTGGGCTTTATCTCAAGCATGAGGTTCTGCCCCGGTTCTTTCTCTTTCTCATTAATAAATAAAATCTTTATATATATATGTATATATATTTACCAAAAAAATCGAAGCCAGTTTCCTCATGATACTTATTGATATTTCATAAAACTAAAAAATGTTAGTCTGCAAAGTTTTTTTTTTTTTTTTTTGCAAGATCCTTAAGATCGCACCTTCAATTGCTGGCTGTGTCTTATTTAAAACATAAAAGTGTACTTAGGACTTTTGCTGTCTCTTGCATGAAGGTCTTTTTTTTTTTTTTTAAAGAATTTATTTATTCATAAGAAAGATAGGCAGACAGAGAAAGAACCACCAGATTATCACTCTGGTACATGTGCTGCCGGGGATTGAACTCAGGACCTCATGGTTGAGAATCCAGTGCTTTATCAACTGTGCCACCTCCCAGACCACATGAAGGTCTTTTTGTATAACCAAAAAGACCTGGTCCTCTAACATGCAAGTCTTGTACTGTAATGGTCTTACAAGTCCCTTCTATTTTTTTAAACATTGGATAGAACAATTGAGAGTGAAGAGGATACACACACACAGTACATATATATGTTTGTGGTAGGGAGAGAGATACCTGCAACACTGCTTATGAAGCTTTCCCTTCTGTAGATGGAGACCAGAGGTTTGAACTTGGGTCCTTGTATATTATAACGTGTGCTATACCAGGTGTACTATTCCCCCGCCCCCTTTAAAAAAAAAAGACTTATTTGAGAAAGAACTAGAGTATCACTGGCACATGAGATACCCGACATTGAATTTGGGAGGTCATGGTTGAGAGTAGAATGCCATCTCTCAGGTTGTCCATTCTTTTGCCCTTGTTGTTTTTTCATTGTTGTTGTAGTTAATATTGTTATTGATGTCGTTGTTGGATAGGACAGAGAGAAATAGAGGAGGGGAAGACAGAGGGAGAGAAAGACACCTGCAGACCTGCTTCACCGCTTGTGAAGTGACTCCCTTGCAAGTGGGGATCCGGGGGCTCGAACCGGGATCCTTATGCTAGTCCTTGTGCTTGGCGCCACCTGCGCTTAACCCGCTGTGCTACCGTCCGACCCCCTCATTCTTTTAAAAAAATTTTTTTTTTAAATTTACTTTCCCGGGGGTCGGGCGGTGGCGCGGTGGGTTAAGCGCACGTGGCGCAAAGCACAAGGACCTTCGTCAGGACCCCGGTTCGAACCCCGGCTCCCCACCTGCAGGGGAGTCGCTTCACGGGCGGTGAAGCAGGTCTGCAGGTGTCTGTCTGTCTCTCCTCCTCTCTATCTCCCGCTTCTCTCTCAATTTATCTCTTTCTCTATCCAATAACCAATAAAAAAAAAATTTACTTTCCCTTTTATTATTGTAGTTATTATTGTTATTGACATCGTCGTTGTTAGGACAGAGAGAAATGGAGAGAGGAGGGGAAGACAGAGAGGGGGAGAAAGACAGACACCTGTAGACCTGCTTCACCGCCTGTGGAGCAACTCCCCTGTAGGTGGGAGCTGGGGGCTTGAACTGGGATTCTTTTTTTTTTTTTTGAACTGGGATTCTTAAGCCGGTCCTTGCGCTTTACACCACGTGTGCTTAACCCGCTGCGCCACCGCCTGACCCCTGATACAATATATATTTTTCTTAGTATTTGGAATGAATGTTCACTTTTAGTTCGGAGATTTTAGACAGAATCCATTTGGTATAATGCTGACATTAATGGAGCTCATTGGGAAATGAAAGGTAATTTATTGCCAATAATTCAAATGTTTTAAGAATATTCTAGGAATAAGGCTGGCACAACAATTCACTATTATATGTCAGCTCAGGTTTGAGTCTGGCCCCTATTGCACTGAAGAAAATTTTGGTGTGATAGTTTCTTTCTCTCTCTCTGACTCTCTGTCTAGCTTTCTGTTTGAAAAAGCCCAGAGCAGTGAAGCCCTGGAGGTCCCTCCCTATCCACACTCCCCTCAAAAACTGTATAGGACTTGCATAAGTTTTCTTTAATTATTTTTAACATTTATCTCCTTATATTGAATAGAGACAGACATTGAGAGGGAGGGGGAAAGTAGAGGAAACGAGAAAGATACCTAAAGCACTTCTTTGCTGCTTTTGGCGCCTCCACCCAGCAGTGGGGAACAGGGATTTGAGCCTGACTCCTTGAGCACTGTAACATGCTCAATCTACTGGGTGATCCACTGCCCAGCCCCAGCATATGTTTCTTCTTAAGTACTAGCAGTCTTCTACATTCTAGTAAACTATTATCAGACTAAAGAATTTATTGTACCTTTCCGTAGGCAACTTGACAGTTGGAGTGATGAGAATAAACTTTAAAGTTTATTTTCCCAATTTTAAATTTTAATTATTTATTGGATAGAGACAGTCAGAAATCAAGAGGGTAGAGTGAGATAGAGATGGAAAGAGATACCTGCAGCACTGCTTCACTACTCAAAGTGTTCCCCCTACATGTGGGGACCTACTTGTGCATTGTAATGTGTGCTCCATTGGGTGAGCCACCACCCAGCCTTGCCTTTATTTCCTGCAGCTGTTCACAGGATGCAGCAATCTGATAAAGTTTTATCAAAATTGTTAAATCTCTAAGGTATTTGTACATGAATCATTCTGGAATGTTAGTTGGCACTTTACTGGTTCTTTCATCTTTGATCACACCCTATTCTTTTTTAAAAAATAATTTACTTATTTCCTTTTTGTTGCCCTGGTTTTTGTTGTTGTTATTAGATGTCTTCGTTGTTGGACAGAACAGAGAGAAATGGAGAGAGGAGGGGAAGACAGAGAGGGGGAGTGAAAAACAGACACCTGCAGACCTGCTTCACTGCCTGTGAAGCGACTCCCCTGCAGGTGGGGAGTTGGGGGAACCGGGATCCTTCCGAGGCCCTTGCGCTTTGCGCCACATGGCTTAACCCGCTCCCTTTTGCTGCCCTTGTGTTTTTTTTTGTAGTTATTGATGTCATCGTTGTTGGATAGGACAGAGAGAAATGGAGAGAGGAGGGGGAGACAGACAGAGGGAGAGAAAGATAGGACAACTGCAGACCTGCTTCACTGCCTGTGAAGCGATTCCATTGCAGGTGGGGAGTCGGGGGCTCAGACCGGGATCCTTATGCTTATGCCAGTCCTTGTGCTTTGTGCCACCTGGGCATAACCCGCTGAGCTACAGCCCGACTCCTGTGGGCTTTTGTTTTAATGTTGGTTCTATTATGCACAAGTCTGCATTTCAGCTATTTTGCTGGGCATTTCAGCATGCTCTGCTTTCAGTGATCTTGTCTTGTTAATCTCTCATATCACGCACGTCCAGCTATACTTGGTCATTTACCGTTACTGAAATGCCTGTTGTTATTTAGTTTTATTTTAATGTGAGAGAGATGTAGAGAGAAAGACACACAGAGAAAGACCAGAGCACTGCCTGCCAAGCTCTGGTTTATGGTGTTACTGGGGACCTTGGAGTCTCAAGCATGAGTCTTTTGAATAACCATTGTGCTGTCTCCCCAGCCCCTGAAATGCTCTTTTTAAATATTTTAATATTCTTTTTACAATTCTGAATGCTGCTTCTTTAACATTTATTTATTTTTTACTGATTGGCTTTGGCTTATGATGGTATGGGGGATTGAACCTTGAACTTTGGAGTCTCAGGCATGAGAATCTCTTTGCATAATTATACTACCTACCCTTTTTTATTTGTTCCCTTTTGTTGCCCTTTTTTTTTTTTTAGAAGTAAATCTTTTTTTAAATATTTATTCCTTTTTGTTGCCCTTTTTGTTTTATTGTTGTAGTTACTGATGTCGTCGTTGTTGGACGAGAGAAATGGATAGAGGAGGGGAAGACAGTCAAAGGGAGAGAAAAATAGACAACTGCAGACCTGCTTCACTACCTGTGAAGCAACTCCCTTGCTGGTAGGGAGCCGGAGGCTCGAACCGGGATCCTTACACCGGTCCTTGTGCTTTGCACCATGTGTGCTTAATCCACTGCACTACCGCCTGATTCCCACTCCTACCCTTTTTTATCCAAGTCCTACCCAACTCTTTTAAAAATTATTTTTTTGGGGGTCAGGTGGTAGTGCAGTGGATGAAGCGCAGGTGGCACGAAGCACGAGGACTGGCATAAGTATCCTGGTTTGAGCCCTGGCTCCCCACCTGTAGGGAAGTCACTTCACAGGTGGTGAAGCAGGTCTGCAGGTGTCTCTTTCCCTGTCTTCCCCATCTCTCTCAATTTCTCTCTGTCCTATCCAACAATGAGGACATCAACAACAATAACTACACAACAGTAAAACAAGGGCAACAAAAGGGAAAATAAATAAAATTATTTTTGGAAAAAAAAGTATTTTTGAGGCCTAATGGAGAAAGCATAGGACTAGAAAACATGAGGTCCCGAGTTGGATCATCAGCATCATATACTCTAAGAATGATGCTCTGGATCCCCATTCCTCCCTCTCATTGAAAACCCAAAGTTTTGTTTATTTAGTCTCCAGGGTTACAAATCCACTGCTCCTAGTAGTCTTTTTTTTTTTTTTGATAGGACAGAGACAAATTGAGAGAGGAGGGGAAGACAGAGATGGGGAAAGAATGATAAGAGACCAAAAGCACAAGGATAGGTGTAAGGATCCCTGTTTGAGCCCCTGGCTCCCCACCTGCAGGGAAGTCGATTCACAGGCTTGGTGAAGCAGGTCTGCGGGTGTCTTTCTCTCCCCCTCTCTGTCTTCCCCTCCTCTCTCCATTTCTCTCTGTCCTATCCAGCGACGACATCAATAACAACAATAATAACTACAACAATAAAACAAAGGCAACAAAAGGGAATAAATATTTTATAAAAAAAGAATAAGATGGTGGCACACCTGATTAAGTACACACATCACAGTGTGCAAGGACCCAGGTAAAAACAAGCCCCAGGTCCCCACCCGCAGGGGTGAAGCTTCACAAGTGAAGCAGGGCTGCAGGTGTCTATGTCTATCTTTATCTTCTCTGTCTTCTCCCCTCTTGATTTCTCTCTGTCCTATTCAACAACAATGGCAGCAAGTACAACAATATCAACAAATAAACAGCAAGGACAACAAAAGGGGAAAAATAGCCTCCAGGAGCAGGAGATTCCTAGAGTGCAGGCACTGAGCCTTGGAGGCCAAAAAACAAAAAAATTTACATTAGGACAAAAGAACACTTTTTTTCTAGTAGAAGGAATATGGTAATAAATTAATTTCATTTTTTTTATATTTTAAGGTTTTGTTTTTTTACTTATTTATTAATGAGAAAGATAGGAGGAGAGAAAGAGCCAGACATCACTCTGGTACATGTGCTGCCGAGGATTGAACTCGGGACCTCATGATTGAGAGTCCAATGCTTTATCCACTGTGCCACCTCCCAGACCACTATAAATTAATTTCTAAACCAAAAAAACAATTAGTTCCTTAAAATTTTCTGTAAACAGAAACAAGTAGAAATAACTCTGATTTCTTTTAATATATTTTCTTTTACTTTACTCTTTTTACTTATTTGTTATTGGATAGATACTGAGAGAGAAGAGATTGAGAAGGGAAAAGAGACAGAGAGACACAAGTAGCACTGGTTCACAAGTGGTGAAGCTTTTCCCTTGCAGGTGGGGGGACCAGGGGCTTGAAACCGGGTTTTCATTCAGGTCCTGGAACATGATGGCAGAGGAAGACCTAGTAGGTTATTGTTATTTGGAAAACTGGGAAATGTTATGTATGTACAAACTAGTGTATTTTACTATCAACTGTAAACAAATATTTCCCCAACAAAGAAACTATAAATATTTTAGGTGCTCTGGGAGGTGGCACAGTGGTAAAGCTTTGGACTCTCAAGCATGAGGTCCCGAGTTCGATCCCCAGCAGCACATGTGCCAAAGTGATGTCTGGTTCTCTCTCCTATCTTTCTCATAAATAAAATCTTAAAAAAATATATTTCAGGGCAGAGGGTAGATAGCATAATGGTTATGCAAACAGACTGTCATACCTGAGGCTCCAAAGTCCCAGGTTCAAGCCCTCTTAGCACCATAAGCCAGAGCTGAGCCAGTGCTCTTGTAAAAAAAAAAAATATATATATGTATATATATATTCAAATTAAGGGAAAATTAAGGACATTCTATATGCTATAGCCAATAAACACATAAAAAAAAAAGAATGATAAGAGATATCTGCAGACCTGCTTCACCACTTGTGAAGCGACCCCCCACCCCCCACTGCAGGTGGGGAGCCAGAGGTTCGATTGGTACCCTTGCTCTTCGTACTATGTGCGCCAACTCCGCCCCCAAAGTCCAAAATTTCATAATTTGGTCCTAGCACTTTTTTTTTTAATATTTATTTATTCCCTTTTGTTGCCCTTGTTGTTTTATTGTTGTTGTCGTTGTTGGATAGGACAGAGAGAAATGGAGAGAGGAGGGGAAGACAGCGAGGAGGAGAGAATGATAGACACCTGCAGACCTGCTTCACTGCCTGTGAAGCGACTCCCCTGCAGGTGGGGAGCCGGGGTTTGAACCGGGATCCTTATGTTGGTCCTTGTGCTTTGCGCCACCTGCGCTTAACCCGCTGTGCTACAGCCCGACTCCCAGTCCTAGCACTTTTTATAGTCATCTAATAGTAGCTGTAAACTGTTTGCCTTGTCGTTATTTGGCTCACTTAACAATTATGGTATCTTAACTACTTTCTACCTTAGTCCATGTTAACCTCAGACAAAAATCCTCTGGAGCAGCTGTGCAGGCTATGCAGTCGAGCTGTGTACTTGAATGCTTCTCTGGCTTCTTAGTGTGTGTGTAGACGTTTTAATGCTATAGATAGTGGAGGAAAGATAACTATAGCATCACTCTGGTACATGTGCTGTCAGAAATTGAACTTGAGACTTTGTTCTTTATCAGTTGTGCTACCTCCAGGACTGCTGAAATACGAGTTTTTTTTTTTTGCCTCCAGGGTTACTGCTGGGGTTCAGTGCCTGCACCATGAGTCCACTGCTCCTGGAGGCTATTTTTTTCCCCTTTTGTTACCCTTGTTGTTGTACCCTTGTTGTGGTTATTACTGTTATTGCTGATGTCGTTCATTGTTGGACATGACAGAGAGAAATGGAGAGAGGAGGGGAAGAGAGAGAGGGGAAAGAAAGACAGACACCCACAGACCTGCTTCACCAAGCCCGTGAAGCGACTCCCCTGCAGGTGGGAGCTGGGGCCTGGAACCAGGATCTTTACGCCGGTCCTCGCATTTTGCACCACGCGTGCTTAACCTGCTGCACCACCGCCCCACCCCCTGAAATACTTTTTTTAAAAGTATTCCTCTTCAGGGCTGGGAAGACAGCATAAGTTATGCAAAAGACTTTCATGTCTGAGGCTTTTAAATTCCAGGTTCAATTCCCAGCATCACTATAAGCCAGAGCTGAATAGTGCTCTCTGGTCTTTCTCATTAAAATAAAATATATATAGTTTTAAGAAGTTCTGTTTATGGCTTTCTAGGATTAAATACAAGTTTTTAATTATTTTTAGACAAAGTGAAATTGAAAGGGAAGGAAGGACAGAGGGAGAGGGACATCTTCAGTATTGCTTCACAACTCATGGTGCTTCATCCCTGCAGATATGCTTATGATAAGGTGTGCGCTTTACTGGGTGCACCACCCAGCCCCAAGTCTAATTTCAAATTACTTACATAATTTTAAATTGCTTAGTTAGCTTTTCTTCTTTATTGTCTGTGCTACATGATGGTAACAGCTTTTTTTTTTTGCCTCCAGGGTTATTGCTGGGGCTCAGTGCCTGCACCATGAATCCACTACACCTGGAGGCCATATTCCCCCTTTTGTTGTCCTTGTTGTGGTTATTGTTGTTGTTGATGTCATTTGTTGTTAGATAGGACAGAGAGAAATGGAGAGAGGAGGGGAAGAGAGAGAGGGGGAGAGAAAGACACAGACCTGCTTCACCAACCCTGTGAATCGACTCCCCTGCAGGTGGGGAGCCAGGAGCTCGAACCGGGATCCTTATGCTGGTCCCTGTGCTTTGCGCCACCTGCACTTAACCTGCTGCACTACTGCTTGACCCCCAGTAATAGCTTTTTAGATGAGTCTAAAACTGAAATTTGGGCTGGGGAGACAGCATAATGGTTATGCTGTTATACTGAACGGTTATGCAAAAACACTTTCAGGCCTGAGGCACCAAACGTTCCAGGTTCAGTCACCAGCACTACCATAAGTCAGAGTTTAGCAATGCTCCAGTAAGTAAGTAAGTAAGTAAGTAAGTAAGTAAATGAAATTTACTATCGGAGCAACACCATGGATTTAAAATATTTGGTACTGTAGTCCGGGAGGTGGCGCAGGACAAGCATGAGTTCTTGAGTTTGATCCCCGGTAGCACAGGTGCCAGAGTGATGTCTGGTTCTTTCTTCTATTTCTCATTAATAAGTAAATAAAATCCTAAAAAAAAATCTGGTACCATTTTTTTTTTCCCTTAAAAGATTTATTACTTATGAGAGCTTGACATGAGAAAGGAAGCTATGCCAGAGAACCACTCTGGTATATATGGTGCTGGGATAGCAACAGAAATTGCAGGCATGCAAGTCTTACCAGTTGACCTATTTTCCAGGCTGCCTGGCAACATTTTAAATCTGCTATTTTTATGCTTTGTAATTTCAAGAATAATCTTCAGTATTTATATTTTCATTATTTCTCCTCTCCCTTCACCTTCATTAAAAAAATTTTTATTGCCACCAGGATTATTGTTGGGGTTGGGTATGACAAATCTACTTTAGGTGGCCAGCTTTTCCTTTATTGTAACTTTAAAGGACAGAGAACAATCAGAGGGAAGGAGGAGACAGGAAGAGAGACACTGCTTGTGAAGCTTGCCCCCTGCAGGTGGGGACTGGGGAATTGAACCTGGGTCCTTGTGTGTGGTAACCTGCATGCAACTGGGTGCACCACTGCCTGCCCCCCCGTCACATTTCATTTTCTGTTGACAATATATGTGGTGCTTACAGTTTCCCCTCCACCAATACCAGTGATTATTTCATACTTTGTTTCATACAGAGTAGAAAAAAGAATGCTATAGAAGTTGGGGAGGTGAATACACTTACAGCAAACCAATTTGAATGATATATAGGGGTCAGGTGGTGGCACACCTGGTTGAGTACATGTTACAATGAACAAGGATCCAGATTTGAGCCCCAGTTCCTACCTGCAGGGGGAAAGCTTTACAAGTAAAGCAGTGCTGCAGGTGTCTGTCTTCCTTTCTATCTACCCTTTCCCTCTGGCAGTCTCTGTCAAATAAAGACATTAAAAAAGAAATTTATAACAATAGTGTTTCTTTCCCACTCCAGTCTCTCAATTTCTGGTGTTTCTATCTAATAAATTAAAAAAAATGATGTGTAACAACACTGAAAACCCAGTTTCTTTTCTTTTTTATTATTTTGTTGTTTTTACAACGCCCAGGCCTCGTGCTTGCAGCATTTTAACACTTCCTTCCAGTTCAATCTCTCTATTTTTTACTTCTGAAAGAGAAATCACAGCAACTCAGAACCTCCCCCTAGACCCCTGCTGCATTCTGGCACTTCAGGATGGAACCTGAACCCTGGGTCATGTACATGGTGAGGTATGTGCTCTACTGGGTTAGCTCTTTTCCAGTCCTAAAAACCAGCTATATTAATATTATATACTTATTTTTAAATATTTACTTATTCCCTTTTGTTGCCCTTGTATTGTTGTAGTTATTATTGATGTCGTCGTTGTTGGATAGAACAGAGAGAAATGGAGAGAGGAGGAGAAGACAGAGAGGAGGAAAGATAAGACACCTGCAGACCTGCTTCACCACTGTGAGGCGACTCCCCTGCAGGTGGGGAGCCAGGGGCTCAAACTGGGATCCTTCGGTCCTTGCATTTCACACCACGTGCGCTTAACTCAATACGCTACTGCCTGACTCCCTATATACTTATTTTATCTCAAATCTGAAATCCTACAAAGACTGTTTCATGTGCTCTGGGAGATGGCATAGTAGATAGTGTTAGAGTTGCAGGCACGAGGTCCTGAGTTTGATTGCCAGTATCGCTTCTGCCAGAGTAAAGTTCTGATTCTGACCTTCTCTGGCTATTACTCCTCTCTTATTAATGAATACTTTAAAATATTGTTCCAATACTGTTGTCAGTGTCTCTGCGATAATTTTTTAGACAGAAATTTTTTTTTTTTAAAGATTTATGTACTTATGGGGGGGGGGGCTGAGAACCAGAGCATCACTGTTAAAGTATAACAGAACTGAAGCATATGGCTCATATGTCTTATATTATTGTATAAAATCTTGTACTCCATGAACTAAAGAAACTAATTAAAATATATTTTAGTTTTTTAATTATTTGTTTTCCCTTTTGTTGCCCTTGTTGTTTTTCATCATTGTTGTAGTTATTGTTGCTGTCATTGTTAGATAGGACAAGGAGAAATGGGGGTGGGGAGACAGAAAGGGGTAGAGAATGACAGACACCTGCAGATCTGCTTCACCACAAAAAACAATATATATATATATTTTTTTTACCAGAACATGGTTTAGTTCTGGCTTATGGTGGAGCGGGGGATTGAACCTGGGACACTGGAGTCTCAGGCAAGAGAGTCTGTTTGCATAACCATTATGCTATCTACCCTCCGCCCATTTTATTTTTTATTTAATGACAGAGAAAGACCAGAGCACTGATCAACTGACTTGTGGTGCTAGTTCTGGCGATTGAACCTGGGACCACAGGCATGAAAGTCTTACATAACCATTATGCTGTCTTCCTAGCCAAGAAACTAAATGTTAATCTAATGTATATGAGTGATTTCCCAATATTTATTTATTTTAAAGATTTGATTTAGTAACGAGAAAGGAAAAGATAGAAAGAACCAGACATCACTGGTACATGTGCTACTGGAGATTAAACTCAGGACCTCTTGCTTGAGAGTCCAATGCTTTTTCCACTGACCACTTCCCAGTAATATTTCCAACATTGACTTAAGATGAAAAATTTCTATTTAGATATACTGCATTGAGTATTTTATTATTTTTGTGGAATTGGGGCTTTGCGCATATGATTTCACCATTCCATTTCACTTCTATAGGGTGAAATACAGCAGAGTAAGCATGGAATTTCTCTGGTACCTTGACACTTAGATATTGTGTCAGGCTTTGGACTTGTAGAGTGTGCATGACAAGGCATATTCCCTACCTGTTAAGCTTTCTCTCAGTCCCTTGAATCTATATTTTTTTATTTTGTTTTTTAAGATTTATTTTTAAAATTTTATTTATTATTGGATAGAGACAGAGAAATTGAGAGACAGAGGAGAGACAGAGAGACACCCGCAGCCCTTCTTCACCACTCATGAAGCTTCTCTCCTGTAGGTGGGGACCAGGGGCTTGAACATGGGTCCCTGTGCACTGTAATGTGTGTACTTAACCAGATGTGTCACCGCCTGGCACCTGAATTTATATTTTTGTAGTTGTCATCAGCTTACTAAAATAGGGGAAAAAATGGGGTGGAAAATTGATTTTAATTATTTAGCAGTAACCTTGTAAAGTGCTGCAATTGAAGTACTAGTATTAGTGATTCACAATTTAGAGTCACGTACAGTTATATGGTAGCTTATAGGCACCATGTGAAAGTATTTTATTACCCCCCCATGTTGAGGCTTCACTTTCGTTGATTAATTTACACACACACACACACACACACACACACACACACACACACACACACACACACACGGGGGGCGGGGGAGGGGGCGTGGAGGAAGGCACCATAATATTTAAACTTCCTTCATTGTGGGAGAACCCAGGCTCAAACCTGGGTCACATGCATAGCAGACCATGCATCTTCCTAGATGAGATATCCTGCTGGCCCCCCAAAGTGTTTTAGTTCTTATATGTTTTAGGAAATAATTTACCAAGTGATAAAAGGATTGCAAAGGCTTTATATTTTTTTCAGGAAGTCATTTGAAAGCTGTATGTAAAGATTTGAACACAGTACTTTGCTTTTTATGAAAGAATGCCATTGTCCCTACTCCTACTGCTGTCTTAACTACTATAGCTTTATATAGAAATATATTCTGCATTATTAATTTTATTTTTTCGAGACAGAATGAAAGATCATAGCCTTCAATGTGACGGACGAGGGCTGGGCTTGAACTTGGGTCTTGCATATAGCAGCAAAGCAGCACACTAAGTGAGCTATCAGTATTTCATCTGACTGCATTATTATTTCTAATGTGTGACATGTCTCCTCCCCTAGATTGTAAACTTTTTGAAGTCAGACACATGCAGCTACATAATTGTACCTGCCATCAAATACAGTACAGTGCTTAACATGTCTTTGAAAAGTCAATAATAAATAGTGGAGATATTACTGGATTTGTACTAGAGGTTTGTTAGTTCTTTAGGTAAACATTACTGGGGTGAGGGAGATAGCATAATGGTTATGCAAAAAGACTTTCATGCCTGAGGCTCTTAAGTCCCAAGTTCAGTCATCACTAACACAAGCCAGAGCCGAACAGTGCTCTGGTAAAAGCAAAACAAAACACATTGATAAAATATATTATTAAAAAGCCCCCTTTATGTGGTCTGGGAGGTAGTGCAGTGGATAAAGTGTTGGACTTTCAGGCAGGAGGTCCTGAGTTCGATTCCTGGCAGCACATGTACCAGAGTGACGTCTGGTTCTCCTATTCCTCTCATCAATAAATGATTTTTTTTTTTTTTAAAAAGAGCACCCTGTTGTTAGAAAATAAAAAACCTTTTAGTTTCAAAATATAACTAGTACATGTGAAAAGTGTGGTGTTTATAAGAAATTTATACATTTAATTGTACTAATTCTCTCTAGCAATAACTGTGAACAAGATTAACATTTTTAAAATAATTCATTAACATGAGAGAGAAAACCAGAGCTGTGTCTCAAACTCAGGATCTCAAGCTTTGTTTTTTAATTACTGGATAGACATAGAAATTGAGAGGGTTGGGGGAGATAGAGAAGGAAAGAGACAAAGACACCTGCAGCCCTGCTTTACCAATTGTGGAGATTCCCTCTGCAGGTGGGGACCAAGGGCTTAAACCTGGGTCCTTGTATACTGTAATGTGTGTGCTTAACCAGGTGTGCCACGGCCTGGCCCCAGGATCTCAAGCTTTAAAGTTCAAAGCTCTAGCCACTTCACCACCCAAGTTGTTTAGACTAATATTTTTAACATTAATTTTGAAATTCCATTACATACCAAGTTTTAAAAATTGAGCTAAGTTTATTGGCCAAGGAAATAGTCCAACAGGTATAGAATGCAGGGCTTATATGACTGGCATTCTTGGTTTGATCCCTGGTGCCACATGTATTGAGTGGCGTTCTGCCTTATCTTTCCTTCATGTCAAACTCACAGACATCAAAAATAAACTTTAAAATTGAACTTACATTCTTTTTTCATGCTGACTTCAAAAATCTGATTTACAAAAGTAGCCACATTTCAAATGTCTGACAACCTGTATAGGATAGTGGAGGAGGCCTAGAATTTTGGGAAAGGCAAAAATCCGTGTTCAAACTCATCTTCAACACTTTTTATTTACACTACACTATAGCCATAGAATGTCCATATAGGACTGAGGAAATAGCATCATGGTTATGGAAGTAGACTTCCATGTCTGGGGCTCTAACCTCCCAGGTTAAGTCCCCAGCACCACCATAAACTAGAGCTGAGCAGTGAGTATTCTGATTAAAAAGTAATAATAAAAAAGAATGTCCATAAGATGGGTGGCTATATAAATTCAAAATTGCTAAAAAAAAGGGGGGGGGGCAAGAGGCAGGGATATTTCAGCAGGTGGAAACCACTAAGGTTATCACTGGGGGCTTGTTGCCTGAACAATGAATCCATTGCTTCCACTGCTCCTGGCAGTCATTTTAATTTTCTTTTATTTAATAGGTCAGAGAAATTGAGAGAAGGGGGGAGACAGGGAGAAAGATACCTGAAGCACTGCTTTTACTACTTGTGAAGCTTCTTCACTGCAGGTGGGTCCCAGGGTTTGAACCCAGATCCTTGCACATAGTAATCTGTAAACTCAATGCAGTGTGCAGCCACCTGGCCCCTCAAATCATTTTTAAATAAGGCCCTAGGATTTCCATTGATGCTACACAGTAGCTGTTCTCCCCAACCCCCAAGATTTGCTTATTAATGAGAGAAACACACAACCAGACCACCACTCTGACACAATACCAGATTTTTCTGACTCAGGACCTCATAGTTGAGACCAACACTTTTTTGTATAGCCATTAAGCTATCTCGTCAGACTACACAGTAGTCTTCTAAATGTTTAATTATTCAATAGAAATGGGGCATATTGGCGGCCTGAGAGGTGACAAAATGGATAATGTGGTCCTGAGTCTATCCCAGCATCCCATATACCAGTAATACTCTCTCTCCCTCTCAGCTGGTAAATAAAAAAAGGGAGGGAGAGAGAAAAGAAAGGACAGCTTCAATTTATTTGCTATGTATAAACAGTATTTGCTGACCGAGGGTCAGTGAAATGGATACTTATATAAACCTCCGTGAAGTTGGTAGACCACTCATGGGAGAAATTTGACAGTTCTTTTGAGCAATTGTATTGATGTTAATGCTAGCTAGCATGGGTATAGATTTATGAGTACGGACGGCAGTAATCAATTTTTTTTCGGGATGGAAGGGATCTCCTTTGTTACTTACTCCCAGCCACTTAAATTTTCAGAAAGAGAGACATACAGGGAAAATCAGTACTGAGCCCGGTGCTTCCATATTATTCTAAGTTTCTGTGACTCGGAAACCTGGTTACAAAGTGAGCGAAACCAGAACTTAAGAGAGATGAACGTGCGAAGGCTAAATCCAAGTGCTGAGCGAGTCGCCTTAAGGCAGATTCTAGTTACTATCGAAACACTTTTGCTTCTCTCAGGAGAGCGGCGGATATAGAGATTAAAATACAGCAATGGGGTGATCTGATATTTAAACCTAACCTGTCCCCCTCCCGCACCCTCAGCCCCAGCTCCGCCCCGGTCCAAAGATTAGCATCTTGCTTAGGCCCGCAGGGCTGGCGTGGACTGAGCTCTACCTGGCCGGCCAGCAAACAAAAGATGCTCTGGCGAAAGGGCGGCGGCGGCGGCGGCGTGGGCCTGCCTTCCCCAGGTTCCCGCAGTTCTTCTGAGTCGCCCGCTTCCCTCTCGGGCGTCGCGTCCCGCCAACACCACCTGTTCCCACCCGGAGTTGCGATTACCAGGAGAGCGGCTGGGGCGTGGGATCACAAGGCTCCATTCCTTCGCGGGCTGGTTCCACAAAAACTACAGTGACCATCAAGCACCGCGGGCTCCGGTGTCCCACCCGCAGGGTCCGGGGCTGCGGGGGTAGTTTCTCCTGTGTGTGGGCACAACCTTCTCTTTTTCCATCCTCTAAACGTGCGGTCAGTGGGTGCTGCAGTTTCCCTTCGTTTCCCAAAAAAGCCGACCACCTGGGGAGATCGAGCTTAGTCTTTGACGACAGAAGCAGCCGAACGCAAGGAACCAACTGCGAGGTGAGGACATCGTACGCACCCGGCGCTCACTTCCGCCGGACCCTCCCCCTCGCTACTCCCCATCTCCTGGGGGGCGGGGGGTGGAGAAGGGAACTGTGGCTGCGCACGCGCGCCAGGCCTCCTGGGCGGGGCTTGAGACAGCAGCTTGCGGATAGTCCGCCGGTCCACGGCAGCTGGAGTCCGCCGCCGGAACGGCGGGGCGGCGACGCCCGAGATTGATGGGGGTCGCCTCGACCTCTGCCTCACAGTCTAGAGCAGTCAGCCCCGCCGATCGAGATGGTTCCCGGGGTGCGGGCAATGGGGGAGAAGCTGAAACAGCGGCTGCGGCTGGACGTGGGACGGGAAATCTGCCGCCAGTACCCGCTGTTCTGCTTCCTGCTGCTGTGCCTCAGCGCCGCCTCCCTGCTCCTCAACAGGTAAGGCGGCGGCGGGCGGCAGGTTCCCCGCAGCTGGGCCGCGTTGCGGCGGGACTGCCGGACGGCGGCTTCCGGGAACAGTGGCTCCTCGGCCCGCCGAGTCCCGGGCCCGGAAATGCGCGTGTTGCCCGGGGTGGGGGTTGGGGGGCGGTAAACAGCCTTCCTGTGCCGCCTCCTTTCCCAAAGGCTTCGGCTTCTAAGTCTGACTTCTTGTCACCCATTTTTTGAACCTGTCATCGATGCGCCCCCCACCCGCAGCCCTCAAGGGTGAAATCTGTTCAGCCCAATCCAGCTCGAGATTTGACAAAGGGCGGCGTGGTCAGCTGACTGGAGGGATCAAGGTCCTGTTGCAGCCGAACACACACACATCTCTCTGTCTCTGTCTCTGTCTCTGTCTCTCGCAAAATAATGCGAGTCACTAACGCAGCTGCCCGCCGCTCCCTGCGCCCCAATTTGTGACGTTTTAAAATCTGCAGGTTCTGCCCCTGAAACGAGCTAGCCGTACACCGCCTTCGTTGTGCCGCTTCTGGAGACAACCGGGCCGAAATCGTTAAGAGGGAACTTTTCCTTCGGGCTTATTTTCAGATTTGCTTTCTCCGATGTGCCATTTATTTGTTTGTTTATTTATTTTTATACGCCACTCTGCTAAGCAGTAGGTTTCCTCGGAATAGGAACCTGGAATCATTTACAAGAAAGCCGGCTGCTGGGTGGTGCACCTGGTTCAGCGCACATGTTACAATGTGCAAGGACCTGGGTTCAAGCCCCTGGGCCCCACCTGCAGGGGGAAAGTTTCACGAGTGGTGAAGTAAGGCTACAGGTGTGTCTCTGTCTCTCTTCTTATCTCCCCCTTCCCTCTCAATATTTGGCTGTCTCTATCTAATAAAGAAAATAATAATGAAGGAAATTTTGATGTTGTGTCTCGTTCACTCTCCCTGTCTCTAACTAAAATAATTAAAATAATTTTTAAGAGATAAGGCAGGAAGAGGACTGTTTTGTTTTTGAGCAACCACAAAATAATGTAACCCTGAAAATTACAGGCATAAATACAGACCCTTCCCAGCAATCAATTGGCAGTTCGTCCGTCACCAGCTGCCAGTCAGTCACCTCCTTCGGTGACTATTTCTTAGTTTGTCTGTTCTAATAAACTTTAACATTTTCTATATTTAAAAAAAGAAAATAATAAAAAAAGAAATTTGTAACAACACTTGTTTCTTTCCTCCTCCCAACCCAGCCCCCATCCTCCTAACCAGAGCGCGGCTCAGCTCTGGCTTTTGGTGGTGCTGGGGTTTGAACCTGGCACCTTGGAACTTAAGTCATGAAAGTAGTTTGCATAACTTATGCTGTCTCCGTAGCCCTTTTTAATTTTGGCTAAAGACAAATTGAGAGGGAAGGGGAAATGGTGTACACACACATCACACACACACACACACACCTACTGTCTCCGTAGCCCTTTTTAATTTTGGATAAAGACAGAAATTGAGAGGGAAGGGGAAATGGTGACACACACACACACAGACACACACACACACACCCACCCACACACACACCCTATTCTTCCCTAGCTGTTCTCCTTTCTGGTTAGCTGACTCTGGGTTTACATGATAATTAGACTCGAACAGTTCTTGCAATACTATTGGATAGCATGCTTTGACGGTGATAGAATGATCATAGAATGCTTGGTTGTAAGGGCATGGAAAATGTAGACTCTAAGAGTGGAAGCTAACTACTTTGATTTCAGTCGTCTGGGAAATATTCTAACTGAGACTCATAGATTTAATATGATCATAGACGGGCACACTTTTATGGTCCATGTCCATGGACCTGAGAGCTGCTTATTTTTGGAACTGGTAAGTTTAGGCCTCCAAGGGAGAACTAATGAGGGGATAGGGTGAACTAGATGTCTGAAGATGTTTATTTAATCATAGTATCATCTAGTGTTTAATGTTGTGAAGTCATAAGGACCAGGAAAATAGCTTGGTGGTTGTGCAAAAAAAACAACTTGTGTGGCTGAAGCGCAAAGGTCCAGATTGGCAGTCTCCTGCACCACAAGTCAGAGCTGAATTGTACTCTGATAAGGAAAAGGAAAATAGAAGTCACATGATGCTAATCTGATCTGTACTGTGTTTCCCTATACAAAAAAAAAAAAAAAGAAAAGAAAAAAAAAGAAAAGGAATTACACATAAATGTCTCTCAGTGGTATACTTGAGTGTTTTGCATACTTATTTTTTTTCCCATTTTTAGCCACAGAGTAATTTTTTTAAAAATGATATAGCTGTGGTCCGAGAGATGGTGCAGTGGATAAAGCATTGGATTCTCAAGCATGAGGTCCTGAGTTTAATTCCCGGCAGCACAGAGTGATGTCTGGCTCTTTCTCTCTCCTCCTATGTTTCTCATAAATAAATAAATAAAATCTTTTTAAAAAATGATATAGCTGCCTTGAATAAAATAATAGCACAATGTCCATTTTTTTCTTCTTAAAATATTTTTACTTACTTACTATTGGATAGAGGCAGAGGAAAATGGAGAGGATGGGGGAGAGAGACAGGAAGACATCTATAGTCCTGCTTCACCACTTGAGAAGCTTTCCCCCTGCAATTGGGCTTGAACCTGGGTGTTTGTGCACTGTAGTGTGTGTATTTAGCCAGGTGTGCCACTGCCTGCACCCCCTTTTCTTTTTTAAATGTTAATTTAAAAATATCTATTAAATATTAAAGAGAAGTGGGGGAGGGAAGAGAGAGAACTAGAGCATCACTCTGGCATATGCTAGATGCTGGGGTTCAAACTCAGGATCTCATCCATGAGAGCTCAAGGCTTTATCCATTGTGCCACCTGCCAAGCTCTTTAGGTCCCTTTTTGAGGAAAAAGTTTTGGAAGGCTGCAGAACTGTGTAATTTTCCATCCTTCCTTCCTTTTCTCTTCTCTTTTTTCCCTTCTTAATTTCTTTCTCTTTTTTTTTTCTTTTTTGCCTCCAGGGTTAATGCTGGGGCTTGATGCCATTAACTATAAATAAAGTGCTCCCAGAAGTTATTTTTTTTTCCTTAAAATTTTTTTATTTTATTCGATAGGAAAGAGAGAAATTGAGAGGAGAGGAGGAGACAGAGAGGGAGAAAGAAACCTGAAGCCCTGCTTCACCACTTGTGAAGCTTCCTCAGTGCAAGTGGGGAGCGGAGTCTTGAACTCAATTTTTTTTTTTTTAAAGCTTTTATATTTATTTATTTATTCTTGTTGTGGATTCACTGCGAACTCAATTTTTTTTTTTTTGAAATTTTTTTCTTTTTTCTTTATTTCCTGTTGTTGCCCCCCCTTTTTTTTTTTTTTTTAAAACCAGAGCACTGCTCAGCTCTGGCTTATGGTGGTGCAGGGGATTGAACCTGGGACTTTGGAGCCTCAGGCATGAGAGTCTGTTTGCATAACCATTGTGCTATCTACCTCTGCCCAAACTCTAGTTCTTGTGCATGGTGATGTGTGTTCAGTTGGGTGTGCTGCTGCTTGCTCATTGCATAGCATTTTAAAATATTATCTTTCTTCAGTGCAATGCCAGGAATCAAACCCAGTGTTTCACATGTGAACTTTCATCACAGAAAAAATTGGGTTGATTTCTTCCTGGACCAGATTTAAAATCTTTATATTTACATTACGTTAGTATTAGGGACACAGCAGAGCCCTGCTCCATCATCAATGGGTTTCTCCTGTTGCTCATAAGTAGAGCTGAGATCGAACCCAGAGCCTCACATATGTGAGGCGGCTGCTGTAACTACTCTCTGTCTCCCCTCCTCTCTTGATTTCTCTCTGTCCTATCCAACGACAGCAACACAACAACAGTAACCACAACAATGATAAAAACAAAAAAAGGACAACAAAAAAAGGGGGGAAAAAAGAGTCTCTAGAAGCAGTGGATTCATGGTGCAGGCACTGAGCCCCAGCAATAACCCTGTAGGCAAAAAAAAAAAAAAAAAACGAAACAAATAAAAACATATTATATACAGAAAAGCATGTAACATACAATTCTCTATTTCTATTAATTTAAAAATAGGGCCAACCCTGTAATCAGCACCCAGATCAAGCTTAAGAGTTGTTAACTTGCTCTGGCTCATAGATAATTAAGTTCAAGAATGGGATTCTAATGTAGGTCATTCGGATTCAGAAGCCAAGCTCTTAAAAAGTTACATAAAAGGATGAGTGTTAAGATGCATATTATTATTAGTAACTTCCTAAATAACATTGATTCATATAAAATGTAAAGAATGCAGAAAATAGGGAAATAAAAATCACTCAAATTTACCTTGAAAAAAAAAATTACCGTGATTGACTACTGTTGACATTTGAGCCACTTTCACTTGCAATATATTTTATCATATCAATTGAGGCTGTGTATATACCCTTTTTCTATGCATGCTTTTAAAAAAATATTTATTTGTTTTAATTAGAGAAAGAGAGAGAGACAGAGCACTGCTGGGGATTGAACTTGGGAGCTCAGTATAGTCAGTAGTCATGAAAATCTTTTGCATAACCATTATGCTATCCCTAGCCCTGAAACCTGCTTCTTAACATGTTTTATTACCATCAACTTTATTTTTAAATTATCAGAACAATGCACTTAGTATGTGACAGACTACCTAATTGTCTTACTGGTTTACTAATCATAATAGCAGCCCATGAGTCAGGTATCTCATTTTATTAGAGGACAAAAGAAGAGTCACAGAAAATAGTTTGTATCATGTCATGGCTAGGATATGAACCTAGATGGTTAAACTTGAGAATGTCCTATGTTTTGATTTTTTTTTCTTCTTTTTTAAATTTTTTATTGTTTTTATTTATTTCCTTTTGTTGCCCTTGTTTTATTGTTATAGTTATTATTGTTGTTGTTATTGATGTCATCGTTGTTGAATAGGACAGAGAGAAATGGAGAGAGGAGGGGAAGACAGAGAGGGGGAGAGAAAGATGGACACCTGCAGACCTGCTTCATCTCCTGTGAAGCGCAGGGGAGCCGGGCTCGAACTGGTATCCTTATGCAAGTCCTTGCGCTTTGCACCACTTGCACTTAACCCACTACGCTACCACCCTACTCCCTTTTTTTTCTTATTGTAGGTAAAAAAAAAAAAAAAGATTTATTTGGATTGGGGAGACAGTATAATGGTTATCCAAAAGCTTAGGACTTTATGTTCCGGGTTCAATCCCCAGCACCACCATAAGCTAGAGCCAATTAGTGCTCTGGTCTCCCTTTTGTTCTCTCTTTGTATTTCTTTCTTTCTTTTTTTAAATAATCTATTTATTCATGAGGAAGATAGGAGGAGAGAGAGAAAGAACCAGACATCACTCTGGTACATGTGCTGCCAGGGATTGAACTCAGGACCTCATTCTTGAGAGCCCAATGCTTTATCCACTGCTCCACCTCCCAGATCACTCTTTTTATTTATTTATTTATTTTTTATTTTTTAAAATTTATTTCTTTATTGGGGAATTAATGTTTTACATTCAACAGTAAATACAATAGTTGAGAGCCCAATGCTTTATCCACTGCTCCACCTCCAGGATCACTTTTTTTTTTTTTTAATATTTATGTATTTATTCATTTTCCCTTTTGTTGCCCTTGTTTTTTTTATTGTTGTTGTAGTTATTGTGCCATCCTTGTTGGATAGGACAGAGAGAAGTGGAGAGAGGAGGGGAAGACAGAGAGGGGGATAGACAGACACCTGCAGACCTTATTCACCACCTATGAAGAGACTTCCCTGCAGGTGGGGAGCCGGGAGCTCCAACAGGGATCCTTTTGCTGGTCCTTGTACTTTGCACCATGTGCGCTTAACCTGCTGTGCTACCGCCCGACTCCCTCTCTTTGTATTTCTTTGTCACTCTCTGCCTCTGTCTGTCTGTCTCTCTTTTTATTGCCACCAGGGTTATTGCTGGGGCTGTATGCATGCACTATGTATGAATCCACTGCTCCTGGTGGATATTTATTTTTAGTTATTTTTATTTTATTAGAACAGAAAGAAATTGAGAGAGGATGGGGAGACAGAGAGAGGGAGAGCGAGGGGCCAGGTGGTGGTGTACTTGGCTAGGTACTCACAGTCCAGTGCACTAGGAACCGGGTTCAAGCCCCTGGACTCCACCTACAGGAGGAAAGCTTCATGAGTGGTGAAGCAGGGCTGTGGGTATCTATCTCCCTCCCTATCTCCTCCTTCCCTCTCAATTTCTCTTGTGTCTCTATCCTAGAATAAACAAATAAGTAAATAAGAAGAGGGGGCTGGTGGGCGGTAGCACAGCGGGTTAAGTGCACATGGTGCAAAGCACACGGACCAGAGTAGGATCCCGGTTGGAGCCCCTGGCTTACCACCTGAGGGGGTTGCTTCAAAATAGGTGAAGCAGGTCTGTAAGTGTCTGTCTTTCTTTTATTTTTATTTTTTATTGTTTTTAATATTTATTCCCTTTTGTTGCCCTTGTTTTATTGTTGTAGTTATTATTGCTGTCGTCGTTGTTAGGTAGGACAGAGAGAAATGGAGAGAGATGGGGAAGACAGAGAGGGGGAGAGAAAGACCTGCAGACCTGCTTTATCGCCTGTGAAGCAACTCCCATCCAGGTGGGGAGCCAAGGGCTCGAACTGGGATCCTTACGCAGGTCCTTGGACTTTGCGCCACTTGCGCTTAACCTACTGCGCTACTGCCCTACTCCCTTTTTTTCTTTCTTTCTTTCTTACAGTAGTTAAAAAAAAAAGATCTTGGATAGACCTTGAAAAAATCATGTTGAGTGAAATAAGTCAGAAACAGAAGGATGAATATGGGATGATCTCACTCTCAGGCCGAAGTTGAAAAACAAGATTAGAAAAGAAAACACAAGTAGAACCTGAAATGGAATTGGCGTATTGCACCAAAGTAAAAGACTCTGGGGTGGGTGGGAGGGTGGGGAGAATACAGGTCCATGAAAGATGATGAATGACATAGTGGGGGTTGTATTGTTAAATGGGAATCTGGGGAATGTTATGCATGTACAAACTATTGTATTTACTGTTGAATGTAAAACATTAATTCCCCAATAAAGAAATAAAATTATTAAAAAAAAAAAAAGATTACACTGGTAAAAAAAAAAGATAAAAAGATAGAGGGGGCTGTGTGGTGGTGCACCCAGTTAAGCACACATACTATTACATACTTTTTTTTTTTCCTTTTTGTTGCCTTTGTTGTATTATCCACTGCTCTTGGAGGCCTTTTTTTTTTTTTTTCAATTTTTGTTGCCTTTGTTGTTGTACTTACTGTTATTGTTGTCATTATTGTTGTAATTATTGTTGGATAAGACAGAGAAATAAAGAGAGGAGGGGAAGACAGGGAGAAAGACAGACACCTGGGAGTTGCAAAGGTTTAAAGGCACGTGGCGCAAAGCACCTGCTTTGTGAGTGGTGAAGCAGGGCTGCAGGTGTGTCTCTGTCTCTCACCCTCCCCCTGCCCTTTCAATGTCTGACTGTCTCTAGCCAATAAATAAACAAGAATAATAAAATTAAAAAAGAAATTTTATTAGAATAAACAAGTTAAGAAATAGTCATCAAGCGAAGGGCAGACTGTAAAAAGGAGCCATCTGCCTCAAAAGGTGAGACAGAGCAAGGCAGGTCAGTAAAATGAGAGCCAACTGCCTCGGCTCAGTTCTCTCTGAACCTGTATTTGCCAGATACATTTTAGGATACATGTGTCAAATTATCTAGTGTACTCTTTATTTCTCCCAGCAGCTGTTTCAGAACCTACCTAGTCTTCTGGAACTTTTTTAATTTTTAATTTTTTAGTTTTATTTATTTAAGAGAAGAGAGAGAACCAGACATTAGAGGAGGGGAAGGCAGAGAGGGGGAGAGAAAGATAGACAACTGCAGACCTGCTTCACCACTTGTGAAGCGACTCCCCTGCAGGTGGGGAGCCGGGGGGCTCAAGGACCAGATCCTTACACCAGTCCTTGCGCTTTGTGCCATGTGTGCTTAACCCACTGCGCTACTGCCCAACTCCCCTTTTCCTTCTTTTTTTTAAAAAATATTTATTTTATTTATTTATTCCCTTTTGTTGCCCTTGTTGTTTTATTGTTGTAGTTGTTGTTAGGACAGAGAGAAATGGAGAGAGGAGGGGAAGACAGAGAGGAGGAGAGAAAGATAGACACCTGCAGACCTGCTTCACCGCCTGTGAAGCGACTCCCCTGCAGGTGGGGAGCCGGGGTTCGAACCGGGATCCTTATGCCAGTCCTTGTGCTTTGCGCCACCTGCGCTTAACCCGCTGCGCTACAGCCCGACTCCCCCCCCCTTTTTTTTTAAATTATATTTTTATTTATCATTGGCTAGAGATAGAGAGAAATTGAAAAGGGAGGAGAAAGAGAAAGAGACAGAGTGACATCTGCAGCCCTGCTTCACCACTCGTGAAACTTTCCTCCTGCAGGTGGGGACCAGGGAGTTGAACCTGGGTTCTTGCACACTGTAGTGTGTGCACTTAACCAGTTGTACCACTGCCAGGCCCCTAACTGCATTCTTATCCATATATTCTTTCTAGTATTAAGGGAAGAGCTACTCTTTTTTTGTCTCAAGTATTACTGCTGGGGCTTGGAGCCGGTATTACTGCTGGGGCTTGGAGCCGGGACTATGAATCTACTCCTTTTGTTGGCCACTCCCCCCCTCAATTTTATTGGATAGGACAGAGAAAAATTGAGAGAAGAGGAGGTAGGGAAAGAGAAAGGTGGACACCTGCAGACCTGCTTCACTGCTTGTGAAATATCCCTGCTGCAGGTGAGGAGTAGACGTTCAAGCCCAGGTCCTTACGTGGATCCTTGCACATGGTACTATGTGTGCTTAACCAGGTATATCACCGCCCAGCCCTCATAACTATTTTTTCTGTTTAGACTGTGAATCTTGCTTCCAGGACACAAATCACTCATTTATCTCTTCTCTCCTACCCTTTTCTCTCTCTCTCTTTTTTTTTTTTTTTTAAAGTTTTTGTTGTTTCCAGTGATTCACCATTCCAGGCTGATAGTTTTTGAATAGAAAGAGAGCTAAGAGACATCCGAGAGAGAGAGGTAGAAAGAGGGAGAGAAACCATAGCACTGAAGCTTCCTTCAGTGTGGTGGGGGTCAGACTTGAACCTACATCATATATGTGGCAAAGTAGGCACCTTATCCAAGTGAGCTATTTTCCTGGTCCCTCACTCTTGCTCTAAAGATACTTATGGGGGAGTCGGGCTGTAGCACAGCGGGTTAAGCGCAGGTGGCGCAAAGCACATGGACGGGCATAAGGATCCCAGTTCGAACCCCGGCTCCCCACCTGCAGGGGAGTCGCTTCACAGGCGGTGAAGCAGGTCTGCAGGTGTCTTTCTCTCCTCCTCTCTGTCTTCCCCTCCTCTCTCCATTTCTCTCTGTCCTATCTAACAATGACAACAACAATAATAACTACAACAATAAAACAACAAGGGCAACAAAAGGGAATAAATAAATAAAATAAAGTTTAAAAAAAAATAAAGATACTTATGAGAACCAGTAGCATCATCTTGGCACATGTGATCAAACTTGGACCTCGTGCTTGAGAACTGAATACTTTATCCACTGTGTCACTTGGCATCTCTTCTGTCAACTTTTAAATGGGATGACATTTTTTGTTTTGTTGTCACCAAGGCTTCACTGCTTCAGACCAACCTTTTCAGATACAGAGAGAGAGTGAGTGACATCAGATCACTGCAGCTCCCAATACTCTGGTAGGGACCAGCTTGAATCTGGGTTGTGCGCATGGCAAAGTAGACACTCTCCTGATGAGCTGTTTTGCTCACCCAGTGTGATTGGATTTTTAACTAAATGTCTGGCTTATTGGAGCTCTCCAGCCATTGCTTTAGCTCTTCTTTGCTTTAAAAGGAGAATTATTTATATTCATTTAACAATTCCACTTTCTCATTTCTGTTTCACTCTTCAATTTACAGTAGCCTTTTACAGTTCTGCTAAAGTATTGTTTTTGGCTAGTTCACCAGTGCCTTTTTTTTTTTTTTCATTTTCTTTACTTAAAATCATGAGTTTTAGTTATTGTTATGGCTCCATGCCTGTGTGATTCCTTTGCTCTCCTTTTTTTTTTTTTAAATTAAGCTTTGCTATTTTCTTCTTTTAAGATTTATTTAATTAGAAAATGAGGGAGGGGGAAGAGAGAGAATCATAGCATCACTATGGCATATGTAATTCTGGGAATCGAACCTTAGGCCTCATGTCTGAGAGGCCCATGCTCTATCTGCTGCACCACATGCTCTATTTTGTGTTTTAAAAAAATTAATTGGGAATCGGTCCGTAGCGCAGTGGGATAAGTGCATATGGCACGAAGCACAAAGACCAGCATAAAGATCCCGGTTTGAGCTCCGGCTCCCCACCTGCAGGGGAGTCGCTTCATAGGCGTGAAGTAGGTCTGCAGGTGTCTTTCTCTCCCCTTCTTTGTCTTCCCCATCTCTTTCCATTTCTCTCTATCCTATCTGACAATGACGACATCAATAATAACTACAACAATAAAACAACAAGGACAACAAAAGGGAATAAATAAATATTAAAAAATTTTAAAAAACTATTAAAAATCAATTGTTTTAAAAAGATTTATTTATTCACTAATGAGAGAAGGGAGGAAGGGAGAGAGAGGAAGAGAAAGGCAGGCAGCAGGGGGTAGGGTGGGAGAACGAACCAGAACACATGATGCCAGGGATCAAATGTGAGACCTCATGCTTTTAATTTTAACTCCGTTGCTTTACCCACTGTGCCACATCCTGTTCTGCTTTTGAAAAGGGCCAGGGAGCTAGCATGGTGGCTCTGCAGAAGACTCATACCTGAGGCTCTTGAGAGTTCTCAGGTTCAGTCTCCTTTACTACTGTAAGCCAGAGCTAAGCAGTAATCTGGTTAAACAAACACACAAATAACCACAATTTGAAAAAAAAAAATTATTTATTTTCATGAGACACCAGAGCAGTGTTCAACTCTGACATTTAGTGGTCCTAAGGATTAATGTTCCAACCTGTCGGGTCCTTGGATATGAAAATCTGGAGTCCTATGGTCCAAGGGCCTAGGAGGTGGTGTACAGTGGTTACAACACTAAATTTGCAAACATGCCCCCCACCCACACACACCGTGATATATATTTATATAGAAGGGCTGCGAAATAGCTCCCTTGGATAGTGTGCTACTTTGCCATATGCATGACTCAAGTTCAAGCTTAGTTCCTACTGCATTGAAGAATACTTTAGTGCTGTAGTCTCTTTTTTACTCTCTCTCTGCCTCTCTGTTTTTATCTGATGAGTAAATAAATAAATAGTAATGTAACCCAGTTCATTTTAAAAAAAAGTGAGAGAAATATAGGAGAGGAGAGACACTGGCAGTACTACTCACCACTCGAAGCTTCCCTCCCACAGATGGTGACCTGGGGATTGAATTAAAAAAAATTTATATATATATGGTATTTATTTTAGGTATAGACTGAAACTGAGAGGGAAAGAGAAAGAAACCTGCAGCACTGCTTCCCCACTTGTGAAGCTTCCTCCCTGCAGGTGGGGGTTGGGGACTTGAACCTAGTGTCCTTGTGTATTGTAACATGTGCACTCTACCAGGTATACCACCACCCAGTTCCCTTATTTATTTAACCAGAGCACTGCTCAACTCTGGCTTGTTGTGGTGCTAGGGGTTGAACCTGGAAGTTCAGGGCTTCAAGCATGAAAGTCATTTTGCATAACCGTGATGCTCTCTCCTAAACCGCAGAAGGGTTGTAGAAATACAGTTTATCACTTCTTCAGAATGCATTGCCATACTCCTCACCCCACCACAGCACCAGTATTTCTACCTCAAAGTCCATTGGACCACCTCTCTCCTTTCAGTCCTCCCTCAACCTTTTGTTAACCTTAGTTCTGCAGTTTGAGTCCATAGTCATTGTTGGACTTTGCTTGCTTTCCTTGCTTTGGTGATTTATGTACATGGTGATATAATTCTGTGTTTCCTTATTCATTTATTTATTTAGAAAATTCCTTTATTATTCCTTATAGGTCTGATTTGGTGGTATTGAATTCTTTCAGCTATTGCTTTAATGAAAAGTTCTTTTTACTCCCTCAAACCTGGTTGATAACCTCGCAGGATGAAACGTTCTTGGATGGAGATCTTTTCAATCTTTGGAGCACATTCTGCCAAATTTCGTAGCCTGCAGAGTTTTCTGTAGAGAAATCAGCTGATGGTCTTACCGGATTTTCCTCATATAGATACAGATGACTTCTTGCTTTTCTCTAGCTGTTCTTTATTGTATTTCCAGAACTCAACACAGTATTGCATAGAATTGACACTTGTTCAATTTTTTTTTTAATCTAGTGAATAGTAATCAGAATTGTGGTGGGTTATTAACTATCAACATATTATCATCTTTATTATTGGGCATGCTGGAATAATGTAATATAGGCTTGATAAACGACAACATAGGTCCCAAATTGTGAAATATTGAGACTATGTATTTTATATTTTATTTTATTTTTTAAAGATTTTATTTATTTATTAATGAGAAACATAGGAGGAGAGAGAAAGAGCCAGACATCATTCTGGTACATGTGCTGCCGGGGATTGAACTCAGGACCTCGTGCTTGAAAATCTGATGCTTTATCTACTGCGCCACCTCCCGGACCACTGTACTTTATATTTTAAAGGAATATATATTTGACAGCAAACACTTTATGTTTCTTATAGTTATACAAAATTTCATGATTGGAATAATTGCCCAATATGATAGGGTAGGTGCTTAATGGTAAATTATGGAAAACTGTAGTGCTGTGCTTTTTTGATTGTAATGTTTTTCATTACTTCTAAGGTATCTTCATGTTTTAATGATCTTCTGGTCATTCGTTGCTGGAGTTGTCACATTCTACTGCTCATTAGGACCTAATTCTCTCTTACCAAATATATTCTTCACAATAAAACATAAACCCAAGGTAAAATGAATATATTATTATTTTCTTAAAAGATTGGTTTATTTATTAGAGAGAGGGAGCCATAGCATTGCTCTGGCATATATGGTGTTGAGGATCAAACTTGACCTCATGCATGTGGTTCTGATCCTCTAGCCACTGTACTGTCTTCTAGACTGTGAGGATAGTGAATTTAAAGAGGGTCCTAAAATTTTGTATCCAGTAGGATCAACTGGAAGATTTTTTAATATTTATTTATTTTCCCTTTTGTTGCCCCTTGTTGTTTTATTGTTGTAGTTATTATTGTTGTTATTGATGTTTTTGTAGTTGGATAGGACAGAGAGAAATGGAGGGAGGAGGGGAAGACAGAGAGGGGGAGAGAAAAATAAGACACCTGCAGACCTGCTTCACCGCTTGTGAAGCAACTCTCCTGCAGGAGTCGGAGAGCCGGGGGCTCAAACCAGGATCCTTACGCCTGTTCTTGTACTTTTACGCCACATGCGCTTAACCTGCTGCGCTACTGCCCGACTCCCCAACTGGGAGATTTTTAAATAAAGATTCCTAAATCCTACCACTTGATCTTGACGGACAAGTTCTGGGTTATGGTCTTATGAATTCGGTATTTAATAAAAACTTTCAAGGAGATTCTAAGGCACAGAGGCAATTAAGGAATTCTGGGTTAAATTACCCTGTCATATACCTTTTTGTTCCATAAAAAAAAATCATTGCAGTTTACGTAATGAAAGCGATGTAAATTTTTATTTAATCTTTAATTTATTAGTGGTTTAACATTGGTTACTAGAATTATAAAATTTCAGTGTGTACCACTTACCACACCTACCACTAAAGTTCCTGTGCCCCTCTACCTAATGCCTCTCCATCTCTGCCCACTTCTTGTGACAGCCACAATAGTTTCCCTCAGAGTCTAAGTGAGTTTTAACCCAAATAATTTGTACTTTTGAAGTTTGACAAAGGGGGTAATGCATTGCCCCTATCTCTATTAGTCATAGTCTCTATGAGATGAGGCTTTGGTGGAATATTTATTTATTTAAATTTTATTTATTTATTATTGGATAGAGACAGAGAGAAATTGAGAGGAGAGGGGGAGATAGGGAGAAAGAAAGACACCTGCAGCTGTACTTCACCATTTGTGAAGCTGTCCTCCTATAGGTGGGGACCAAGGGCTTGAACCCCCTAGATCCTTGCACACTATAGCTTAACCAGGTGTACCACCGCCTGGTCCCTGTGGAGTATTTATTTATTGGTGGAATATCTCAAAAGACTTTCTTGATAATTCTGATGGTGCATTCATTTTCATCTCAGGCTTGTTGGTAATTCTCCTCACAGCTGAAAATATTGTCCCATACTTAGTTTAGAACTTTACTAGTTGTCATATATCTGTTTTTTTCCCTCATTGAAGTCAAGGTTTTAGAGAAATGGAAGATAGTTTTCCTTTGTACTTTTGCAAGTAAGTATAATTTTCAAATGTGGATTGAAATTTTAACAATGATTGTAACAGTTGGATTTAGCTATAAACATGGAGAGTTGATTTGATTATTGTATGGTTATTGTATCTTTTCTCGGTGGCTTAGTTTGCAGTTATTACTATTTACAATTTTATTTATTCATAAATGAGAAAGATAGGAGGAAAGAGAGAAAGAATCAAACATTACTTGGTAAATGTGCTGCAGGGGATTGAACAGGAAACCTCATGTTTGAGAGTCTTAATGCTTATCCAGTGTGCCACCTCCCGGACCACAACTATTTCTTAAAAGATGTCTTGAGATACAGATAGATAGATAGATAGATAGACAGACAGACAGACAGACAGACAGACAGACAGACAGACAGACACAGATAGGAGAGGGAGAGAGGACACTTGCCCATGGTTGGGTGGCACTGTTGTGGTATATGCCACTCTGGGGATTAAACCTAGGCAATAAGCCTTGCTCTTTACCCACTTGGCTATTTCCCTAGATTCACTGCGACTATTTAGTGGCTTCACTTTTTAAGCAGATAATAATGTTAAAAAAAAAAAAAAACTGACTTCTGAATTCTTACATTATTAATAAGCTATTTAAAAAATTATTTTCTTTAGTAAAGATAAAGATGATATGTAAAGATAAACTTTTTCTACTTTTTCCCCAACCCCCCCCTTTTTTTTTTTAGCAATTAGGACTGCAAGAATTATTTCCTCAAGGTCGTAGCTGTGCTATTTGTGGTAAAGTGAAATGTAAACGACATAGGTAAGTTATTTGAACATTCTTTCATTTGTTTATCCTTTCAATTATAGTTTGGACTTCCAAGTAATTTAGTCACCTGGTTTTCTTTAGGCCTGCCTTGCTACTTGAAAACTACCAGCCATGGCTAGACCTGAAAATTCCTTCTAAGGTTGATGCATCTCTTTCAGAGGTAACTAACTCAAGCAGGAAATGCTAAGTGCTTATGGGAATAAAATCACAGGGCACCTTTTTCTTTTTATTGTTGTAGTTACTACTGTTGTTATTGATGTCATCGTTATTGTTGGATAGGACAGAGAGAAATTGAGAGAAAAGAGAAAGACACCTGCAGGCCTGCCTCATCGCCTGTGAAGTGACTCCCTTGCAGGTGGGGAGCCAGGGGCTTGAACCAGGATCCTTAACACCAGTCCATGTGCTTTATGCCACCTGCGCTTAACCCGCTGCACTACCTCCTGACTCCCAGAAGGCACCTTTTTAAATAGTAATTATTTAGGGGGGTCGGGCGGTGCACTGGATTAAGCGCACATAGTATGAAGTGAAAGGACCTGTGTTGGGCGGGGATAGATAGCATAATGGTTATGCAGAGAGAGACTCTCATGCCTGAGCCTCTGAAGTTCCAGGTTCAGTTCCCCGCACCACATAAGCCAGAGCTGTGCATTGCTCTGGTGTTTCTCTCTGTGTCTTTCTCTCTCTGCATCTCTCGCAAAAAAAGAAAAGAAAAGAAAGGACCTGTGCAAGGATCCCGATTTGAGACCCCTGCTTCCCACCTGCAGGGGTGTTTGCTTTACAAACAGTGAAGCAGATCTGCAGGTGTCTCTCTCTCTCTCTCTCTTCCCTTCTCTCTCTGTCTCCCCCCCACACTTTCTCTTTGTCCTATCCAATAAAAATGGAAAAAATGGCCACCAGGAGCATTGGATTTGTAGTAGAGGCACGGAGTCCCAGCAATAACCCTGGAGGCAAAAAACCAAAAACAGACAAACAAGCACATTATCTGTTGGATAGATATAGAGAGAAATCGAAAGGGAAGGGGGTTATAGAGAAGAAGAGAAACACCCACAACACTGCTTTACTGTTTTCAAAGCTTTCCCTTATGGGTGGGGACCGAGGACTTGAACCCTGATTAATGTACCTTGTAACATGTGTACTCAGTTGGGTGTGTTACGGCTCGGCCTCTCACAGGACATTTTAATATAATTCACCTAGTCAGTTCTTGGCTGGGTAGTTGATATTTAGAAGCATGCAATTTGAGTAAGATGGATATTTTAGTCAAGAAAAGCAATGTTTTACCTAGTTACTCTTTTTTCCTCCTCAGCTCTGGCTTATGGTGGTGCTAAGCATTGAATGTGGGACCTCATAGTTTCAGGCCTTAGAATCTGTTTGCATAACTATTAAACTATCTTCTCCACCTCCTAATTATTTTTTAACTCCTTTTAAAAATATTTTATTTATTTGTTAATGAAAAGATAGGAGGAGAGAGAAAGCACTCTGGTACATTTGCTGCTGGGGATTGAACTTGAGACCTCATGCTTGAGACTCCAGTGCTTTATCTACCGTGCTTCCCCCTGGACCACTGTTCCTTAACTCTTATTAAAACTGTTCATTTTGAAAATTTACTTTATTTATTTTCCCTTTTGTTGCCCATGTTTTTCATTGTTGTTGTAGTTATTATTGTTGTTGTTATTGTACAGGACAGAGAGAAATGTAGAGAGGAGGAGAAGACAGAGAGGGGAGAGAAAGACACCTGCAGACCTGCTTCACCGCCTGTGAAGCGACTCCCTGCAGGTGGGGAGCTGGGGGCTCGAACCGGGATCCTTACGCTGGTCTTTACGCTTTGCACCATGTGTGCTTAACCTGCTGCGCTGACTCCCTTTATTTTACTTTTTAAAATTTTTATTTATTGACAAGAAATATTGACAAGACCATAGGATAAGAGGGGCACAATTCCACACAATTCCCACCACCAAAACTCTGTATCCAACCCCCTCCCTAGCTTTCCTATTCTTTATCCCTCTGGGAGTGTGACCCAGGATCATTATGGGTTGCAGAAGGTGGAAGTTCTGGCTTCTGTAATTGCTTCCCTGCTGAACATGGGCATTGGCAGGTTGATCCATACTCCCACTCTGTCTCTCTTTTTCCATAGTGGGGTAGGAATCTGGGGTGGTAGGGCTCCAGGACACATTGGTGAGGTTGTCTGCCCAGGGAAGTCTGATTGGCGGCATGATAGTGTCTGGAACCTGGTGGCCTCTCTGGAGATTCCCAGGTTGAAAGTAGCCTCTGGGGGTTGGGTGGTAGTGCAGTGGGTTGAGTGCACATGGTCAGAAGTGCAAGGACCGTTATAAGGATCCCGGTTTGAGACCCCAGCTCCCCACTTTCAGGGGGGTTATTTCACAGGTGGTAAAGCAGATCTTCAGGTGCCTGTCTTAATCTTCCCCTCTCTTTCTTCCCTCCTCTCTCCATTTCTCTCTGTTCTATCCAACAGCAACAACAACAGCAATAACAACAATAATAATGACAACAACTAGGGTAACAATAAGGGCAACAAAATGGGGAAAAATGGCCTTCAGGCTTCATGGTGCAGGCACCAAGCCCCAGCAGTAACCCTGGAGGCAAAGAAAGAAATAAAGAAAGAAGCTTCCTTGCTGAGCTCACACCAGGTGTTGTCTCCAAGCCGCTGTCTTGGCTCCTCCCCACACTGCTCATTTTCATGATAATACAATAGAAATGATCATTTTGTAATTCCGTAGAGATATCTGAGCTAATAGTAGTAGATACATAATTTTTCAGATTGTGATCTCAATTTTGACAGTTAACTGAAGGATAAAACTAAGGAGGGGATAATTTGCACTGTTATTACCTAGTGCAGTAATAGAAAGCTTCTCCCTATTTCAGTCACATTTCTCTATTTTATATGTATGAAAGAGAAAGATGTAGATGAGAGTGCCATTTGGGAACATATCATTTTTTCAGAAACTCACTTGTTCAAGCTTTCTGAGAAAACAGTCAAGCAAGGGCTCATTTGTTCCCAGCACAAAGTGCAGGACCAAATACATTGCTGGTAGCTGATAGCTGATTAGCTGCGTAGTAACATTATACATCTTAAGTTTTGTCTAGTTTGTATCCTTCTTTGACTGAAAATATGGTGCATATATAATGTGCTGCTCAATTTTTTTCTTTTTTATTGATTCTTTAAAACTTTTTTTTTAATCTTTAGGATTCCTGATTTTTTACTGTGCTGCCCATTATGACAGCTACTAACAATGTGTGATTTTTTTTTTTATTTATTCCCTTTTGTTGCCCTTGTGACAATGTGTGATTCTTAAGGAACACTTGAAAAGTGTTAGTCCAAATTGAGGTTGCTATAGGTGTAAATTATGTACTAGATTTTTGAGTACTTACTAAGAAAAGTTGATTGTAAATGCCCTATTAATTTTGGTTGCTAGAAAAGTCACGACGTATTTTTCCATATTTTTTATGCAAGAATGCATCATTACTTTTCAGACAACCCAGTATTTTTTATGCTGTTCACATGTTGAAATGATAATGCTTTAGATTTGTTGAGTTAAATATTTTATAGAATTAATTTTATCTGTTTCCTTTTGTCATGTTGTTTAAAAAATGAGCTAGTATGAACTTTTAAAATTACATATGTGGCTTACATAATTTTATTGGACAGTGCAGATTTGATGTCTGTTGAAGACATATTAATTGTGTCTTAGGCACTCCATGTCATTTTTTAAAAAAATTTTTGAAAATATTATTTATTTTCCCTTTTGTTGCCCTTGTTTTTTATTGTTGTTGTAGTTACTGTTGTTTTTGTCGTTAGACAGGACAGAGAGAAATGGAGAGAGGAGGGGAAGACAGAGGAGGAGAGAAAGATAGACACCTACTGACCTGCTTCACTGCCTGTGAAGTGACTTTCCTGAAGGTGGGGAACCAGGGGCTCAAACTGCGATCCTTATACCAGTCCTTACACTTTGTTCCACGTGCACTTAACCCACTGCACTACCACCCAACTCCCTATCATTTTATTTTTTTAAAAGACTTTAAAAATGTTTTTAAAATATTTTTCATTTTTGATAGAACAAAGATAAATGGAGAGGGGAGGGGAAGATAGAGAGGGAGTAAGTGCAGTGCTGCTTCACTGTTAGTGAAACTTCCCTCCTGTGGGTGGGAACTGGGGGATTGAACCCAGATCCTTGTGCATGGTAAGTGTGCACTGCCCTGCTTTGATACTTGATAATAATAATAAGAAAATCAAAGAATTTATATAATGCTCTTGACCTACTTCCTAGCATTTTTTGAGATCTTGTTTAGGTATGATTTGGGCAAGGTGCAAGGGAAAAAAAACAAAAGTAAGATAATATTCCCTTTCTCTTAGAGTAACTTCAGTCTAGGAAAAGAGGCTATTATGTAAACATCTTAAAATATGATAATTCCTTCCTTATTCTTTTTTTTGCCACTAGGGTTATCACTGGGGCTCCATGTTCACTACTATGATTACACTGCTCCCAGCAGCCATCTTCTCCATTTTTTTCTTTCTATTTTATTTGACAGCACAAAGAGAAATTGAGAGAGATGGGGAGATAGAGAGGGAAAAAGAAATAGACACCTACATACTTGCATCACTGCTTGTGAAGCATTTTCCCTGCAGGTGGGGATTAGGGGCTTGAACCCAGATGCTTGTGCATGATACTATGTGCACTTAACTAGGTGCATCATCACTTGGCCCCCGTAATATAATTTTATGCAACAATAGTGGTAGTAATGGACAAACTATGGAATTTTTATACATAGATAAAGTGCTTAATTGTTAAGGGGCAGTCAGGAAGAATGACCAGAGGTTTGTCAGGCTGACATTATGGGAAATAATATTTCAGAGTTTGGGAAGGACTTATTTTTTTTTTCTTTATTGGTGATTTAACAGTTTTTCCAATAGTATAAGATTATGGTGGTGGGAGGGAATAGTTCCATACCCACACTGTGTAGTGTATGGATAGCGGACTATATTTCACCTTCTACTGAGGTCCAGTGGCCCCTCTGTCTCCACTCACCCCCATTCTTCTCAAGAACTTTTTTTTTTTTTTTTGCTTCCATGGTTATCACTGGGGCTCAGTGCCTGCACTACGAATCCACTGCTCCTGGAGGCCATTTTTTCCATTTTATTGAATAGGACAGAGAGAAATTGAGAGAGGAGGGGGAGGTAGAGAAAGGGGGAGAAAGAGAGACACCTGAAGATTTGCTTCACCGCTTGTGAAGTGACACCCTCCCCCTTCTGTGGGGGAGGTCTGGGGGCTTGAACTGAGATCCTTGTGCAGGTCCTTGTGTTTTCTACTATGTGCACTTAACCTGGTACTTTACTGCCTGGTTCCAAAAACTTTTTTAAAAAATATTCATTTATTCCCTTTTGTTGCCCTTGTTGTTTTATTGTTGATGATGTTGTTGTTGTTGGATAGGACAGAGAGAAATGGAGAGAGGAGGGGAAGACAGAGGGGGAGAGAAAGACACCTGCAAACCTGCTTCACCACTTGTGAAGCGACGCCCCCTGCACGTGGGGACCAGGGGGCTTGAACCTGGCTCCTTGGTGCATTTTAACTGCATTCAACCAGGTGTTCCACCACCTGGCCCCCTTCTCAAGAACATTTGAAGAGAAAGAGGCTTTGAAACTAGTGGAATGTTCAATAACTTGGAAAGTAAAATGTGAGGATGTCAACAATAAAGAGACAGTGTTGTGGTAACTAATGTTTATTGACCACTTACTGTGTTCTAAGCACTGTGCTATTCACTGTTCTTACATTATTTCATATTATCTATATGCAACTTATGAAGTGAATGCCATTACTGGTGACTTAGCAAAACTGGAGTTTAGAGAGTTTTAATAATTTTGTCAAATTTTATAGTTGATTGATAGCAGAACTAATCTAAAACCATGTCTAACTTAGTTGTTAGCCTGTTTTTATACGGACCTTTAAAAATCAGACCATCAAAAGACTTTAAAATCAGAGGCCACACTATAGGGTTTTAATTCATCATGGAAGCCAGTAACTTACAAACTGTTTAATAATTAAGAGTTTTCAGATGTGACTGAATGGAGGCAGTAGGAGGTAGGGAGGAAGTAAATGGTCACAGCTACTGGCATGAAACTTTTCCCCACCCATTCAGAATCAGTGCTGCTCTATTTTTCTTACTTTGATATATTGTGGTTTGATATAATGAGACTTGCATGAAACTGAGTGATGTAGTCAAATATGTTTTACATTACTTTAGCAGCTCTGTGGAGAAAGGAGGGAGCTACCTTGGAAGTAGGGAGACTGCTTTAGAGGTGATTGTACTACATAGGGGTGAGACAATGAACAGGGCAGCTGTAAAGAGCCCTTGGTTTGTATACCCAGTAGGATTTGGTGATTGAATGTAGAATAGAAATCAGATGTTGAATGGTTAATTTCCTAGTGCTCCCCATTATGTTTATTTGTGTCTCCCCCCCACCCTCCCACCCCCAGCTAATATAGCTTAGTTTTGCAGTGAAGTATCCACTTTCTTACTGCCTTGTTAGATTCCACAGCCTAGGTTTGCTACCAGAGAAGGCATATAGTCAGTTAAATCATGTACATTGTTTTACTTTATCTATTTTTTGTATTACTTTATTATTATTATTATTATTAGTTTTATTTAGAGAGACAAAGACACACTCGCAGCTACCTCTACTTCATTCATGTGGTCCCAGAGATTGAACTCAGGGCTTCATTTATGCAAAGCATACAGTTTACTACTGAGTCCCTTCCCTGGCCCCATTCTATGAAGTTTCTGCCCACTGCAATTGTCCCTGGGGCATCCCTACTGTTGGCCAGCTATTACGGCCAGTCAGGGAGAGGCAGCACAGCACAGAACTTGTTCTAGGGGGGCTGGGTGGTAGCACCATGGGTTAAGCGCACATGGCACAAAGCACTAGGACTGGCTACGGATCCCTGTTTGAGCCCCTGGCTCCCCACCTGCAGGGGGGTTGCTTCACAAGCAGTGAAGCAGGTCTGCAGGTGTCTTATCTTCCTCTCCCCCTCTCTGTCTTCCCCTCTTTTCTTGATTTCTCTCTGTTCTATCCAACAACAACAGCAGTAAAAACAATAATAGTAACAACAATAAAAAAGGGTAGCAAAAGGGGAAAAAATAGCCTCCAGGAGCAGTAGATTCATAGTGCAGCGATAACCCTCAAGGGGAAAAAAAAAAATTTGTTCTAGTGCTATAGTCCTCCTATGCGGTGTGCTGTGGGCTCAAACCTAGATCATGTGCATAGCAAAGCAGAACCCAGATGAACTATCTCCCTGGCTCTGCAAACCCTTTTATACATTAAAACATATGGTCACACCCAAACCCAATAAATTCAAGGTTTAACACTCAGCAGCTTTTTTGTTATTTTTTTCCGCTCATGGCTTATGTGGTTAGTTTAAATGTTGAGCTTATTATTAAAAAAAAATTTTTTTTATTATCTTTATTTATTGAATAGAGACAGCCAGAAATCGAAAGGGAAAGGGAAGACAGGGAGGGAGAGAGAGACAAAGAGACACCTGCAACACTGCTTCACCACTTACAAAGCTTTCCCTCTGCAGGTGGGGACCAGGGGCTTGAACCTGGGTCCTTGCACTTTGCAACACATGGTTTCAAACAGGTATACCACCACCCAGCCCCTAGTATTATTATTATTATTTTAAAAAGATTTATTAATGAGAGTGAGAGAAAAATGGGTGGGGGCCAGAGCACCATTCTCGTACCTGTGGTGCTGGGTATGACATGAGACCCCGTGCTTAACCCACTGTGCCAGCTCCCAGGCCTCATTAGCTTAATATCTTTTTTAATTTACATTTAAAAAAATATTTATTTATTCCCTCTTGTTGCCCTTGTTGTGGTTATTATTGTTGTTGTTGATGTTCATTGTTGAATAGGACAGTGAGAACTCGAGAGAGGAGGGGAAGACAGAGGGGGAGAGAAAGACACCTGCAGACTTGCTTCACCACCTGTGAAGTGACCCTGCAGGTGGGGAGCCGGGGGCTCTAACCTGGATCCTTAAGTTGGTCCTTGAGCTTTGTGCCACGTGCGCTTAACCCACTGTGCTATCGTCCTACTCCCAATTTACATTTTTATAAAGTGAAAATATATCCATATAGCCAATTCCCAGAGGGGGAAAAAAAAAAGCAAAGCATTATCTGTAACCCAGAAATCCTCATTGTGTTCTCTTTTGGTCATTCTTCTTCTTTTTTTTTTTAATATTTATTTATTTATTTATTGTTGCCATTGCTTTTTTAAAAAAATATTGTTATATTTATTTATTCCCTTTTGTTGCCCTTATTGTTTTATTGTTGTAGTTATTATTGTTGTTATTGATGTCGTTGTTCGATAGGGCAGAGAAACCGAGAGAGGAAGGGAAGACGGGGAGAGAAAGACACCTGCAGACCGTTTCACCACTTGTGAAGCGACTCCCCAGCAGCTGGGGATCCGGGAGCTCGAACCGGGATCCTTGTGCAGGTCCTTGCGCTTTGCGCCATGTGCACTTAACCCTCCGCGCTACGCCCACCCTTGTTTTTATTGCTGTTGTAGTTATTGTTGTTGGCATTGTTGTTGTTGGATAGGACAGAGAGAAATGGAGAGAGAAGGGGAAGACAGAGGGGGATTAAAAGATAGACACTTGCAGACCTACTTCACCGCCTGTGAAGCGACTCCCCTGCAGGTGGGATCCTCACGCAGGTCCTTGTGCTTCGCGCCATGTGTCTTAACCCCTGTGCTACCGCCAGACTTCCTGGTCATTATTCTTAAGAATGATATCTAGTTTGACCTTTTATATGAGTCTCTCTATTCCCAAATAAAATATAAAAACAATTAGCTGACTTACAGAGACAGGACCAAAAACCACTATTCTATTATTTTTCTTTCTTTAAGTTTTTTTTTTTATGGATATATTTAGAAGTATGTGCACTGTTCTATACTCTGATGGTGCGGTTGGGGGAATTGAACCTGGGACTTTGGAGCCTCAAGCTTGAGAGTCTGTGCATAATCACTGTGCTATCTTTATTTTTTTTATTTTTTATTTATTCCCTTTTGTTGCCCTTGTTGTTTTATTGTTGTAGTTATTATTGTTGTTGTCGTTGTTGGATAGGACAGAGAGAAATGGAGAGAGATGGGGAAGACAGAGAGGAGGAGAGAAAGATAGACACCTGCAGACCTGCTTCACCGCCTGTGAAGCGACTCCCCTGCAGGTGGGGAGCCAGGGTTCGAACCGGGATCCTTATGCCGGTCCTTGTGCTTTGCGCCACCTGCACTTAACCCGCTGCGCTACAGCCCGACTCTCCACCACTGTGCTATCTATCTCTGCCCAGAATAGGTTTTTTTTTTTTTTAAGATTTTATTTATTTATTAATGAGAAAGATAGGAGAATAGAGAGAAGAACCAAACATCACTCTGCTACATGTGCTGCCAGGGATCGAACTCAGGACCTCATGCTTGAGTATCCAGTGCTTTATCCACTGCATCACCTCCTGGCCCACTAGAATAGTAATTTTTTTTTAAATATTTATTTTTTATTTATTTATTCCCTTTTGTTGCCCTTGTTGTTTTATTGTTGTAGTTGTTATTGTTGTTATCGTTGTTGGATAGGACAGAGAGAAATGGAGAGAGGAGGGGAAGACAGAGAGGAGGAGAGAAAGATAAGACACCTGCAGACCTGCTTCACCGCCTGTGAAGCAACTCCCCTGCAGGTGGGGAGCCGGGGTTCGAACCGGGATCCTTATGCCGGTCCTTGTGCTTTGCGCCACCTGCGCTTAACCCGCTGCGCTACAGCCCGACTCCTGAATAGTAATTTTTTAAGGATGGTTTTCAAAATGTGTTTTATTTTTTAAAAAACTTTTTTTTTCCTTTATTGGGGGATTAACATTTTACAGTCGTCAGTAAATACAGTAGTTTGTACATGCATAACACTTTTCAGTTTTCCACATAACTCAAAATGTGTTTTAGTTGATTATCAGAATGACAGTATAAGATTGACTTGTACTTTTTTGTCATGTGGAAAGTATATTAGATGTCAGATATTTGGAATAGTAAACTTGGCCTTTGATAATATATTAGTATTACTTAAATTGTTTTCCTAGATTTGGCTAATTGATTTTTCTTTAAAATTTATTTTTATTCAGGTTCTTGAATTAGTGTTGGAAAACTTTGTTTATCCATGGTACAGGTATGTTCTTTCTATTAGACTTTTTTTCCATAGTATGTGAATACCATTAAGTGTACTAATGATTTTTTTAAAAGAGATTAATTTATTTCATATGAAATAAATAGGGCTTCATATAAGAAAAAGAGAGAAACCAGAACATCACTTTGGCAAATGTAGTGCTGGGCATTGAACTGGGAGACTCAGTCTGGCACTTTACTAGTTGAGCTATATCCCCTGACTGCTAATGTGTTTTCAGTGTAGTTTGAAATTTCTCAGCTTTGGCATTATTGCCATTTCACCTCAAGTAATTCTTTGTTGTGGAAGCCTGTACTATGCATTATAAAATATTTAGGAGTATCCCATTCTCATTAGATGCTAGTAATATTCTTTCAGTTAATTCTTATCATCAAAAATATAATCGGAGATTATCAGGTGGTGCTTGAGAGGCACAAGCTTGCTAAGAGCTGTTAATAGAATTAGTTAATGTTTTAATGATAGCAAAGTGGGTGACACAAACAACCTCCCAAAACTTTCTTGAGAGATAAAAGTAACTTGTTAGGGGTTGAGGAAATAATTCTGCCTGTTAGAGCTCCTACTTGTATGCCTGTGGCTCCAGATGTCCTGGTTCAATTCCTGGTACCACCGCAAACCAGATTCAAGCAGTGCTCTGGTCTTCTCTCCCCTTTTCATTCTCTGTCTCTCTCATATAAATAAATGAATCTTAAAAAAGAAAAGAAGGAGGACCTGAGGAGACAGCATAATGTTTATGCAAAAGGCTTTTATGCCTGAGGTTCTGAGGTCTCAGGTTCAATCCCCAGCACCACCATAAACCAGAGCTGAGTAGTGCTTAGGTAGCTCTCTCTGTGTGTCTTTCTGTATCTTTCTCATATAAAAAGTAAGTAAATGGGGGGGAGGGCAGGCAGGCAGTAGCCCAGTGGGTTAAGCACATGGCCATGAAGTGGAAGGACTGACATGATGATCCCGGTTTGAGCCCCCAGCTCCCCACCTGTGGAGGGTCGCTTCAGAAGCAGTGAAGCAGTGAAGCAGGTCTACAGGTATCTTATCTTTCTCGCCTTCTCTCTGTCTCCCCTTGAGACCCTGTTCCCACTAGCAGGGGGAAGAGTTTGCAGGTAGTGAAGCAGTGCTGCACATCTCTCTCTCTCTCTCTCTCTGTATCTCTTCCTACAGTCTTGGTTTCTGGCTGTCTCTATCCAGTAAATAAAGATGGTAAAACTTTAAAAGATGATGTCATTTGTAATTTTCCTGGAAATTTTGTTTCCCAAAGCAACTTTTGGTATCTGCTTGACTGTACCTTGAAGGATATAGAAAATACTCTAGATCTGGGGGAAAAAAAATACTGAAGTTTAGAAGATAGGTCACTGGCTAGGGTGAGTGCCTAGTTTTGAACACTGGAACCATATGAGAGGTGCTTTGACACCAGAGATAGCTTCAATGTTGTGGTATCTCTCCATTTTTCCATTTTTTTTTTTTTTTTTAAATCTCTTGCTCTCTGAAAAAAGTGTTGAAATTGTACATATGTAAGACTCTGGCTCTGCAAAATTGAGTCTGAAACCTAAGTCATATCATTTAATAAGTACATGTATCCTTAGGTAAACATCATGTGTTTAATTATATATTTGAACAGTTGTACCTCTGTGACTTGATAAGAGGGGTAAAATTCCACACATTTCCCACCACTAGTGTTCCATATCCCATCCCCATTTTATATTTTTTAATTAAGAAAATATTATAGTTGTGTTGCTCTTTAGTGAGGTAAATCAATTAATATTTAGATTGCTATATTTTTCTGAGAGGCTATGCAAAGTAACTTTTTGTTTAGATTTTATCAAATGAATTCTATTGTATTGGCCCTCTTATATCCCCATGTCTCTACAGACATATAGTCTGTGTAGCTAAATGTTAAATTATGTATTTTATCCTCATTACAGCTATTGGTGCTTTCATACCACTGTGTTTCATAGTGGGAAGTATGGTTGATGAAATTATTTTCCTTATTCTACCAAGATACTTTATAGTAGCATCTTCAAGTTCAGCATACCACCATTATATCTACCTTTCTTTTTGCCTTTGATTAGGGAAGTATCTTAAGTCTTCTGGGGGGAACTCAACAGTTGAGGAAAGTGCAAAGTAGCTCCTTAGGAAAAAAAAAAATTGTCAAAATTTCTGTTGAGAGACAGGGATAGGTTGAGAGGGAGAAGAGAGAAAGAAGAGGAATTGTAGTATGGCTCCACCATTCATGAAGCTTCCGCCTTCCCTCTCCTCTGAAGCTACTCCATATGGTGGCCAGGTGCTCAAACATGGGTACTCATGCATGGTAACAGGGTGAGCTGTTTTATCTCTCTACCACCCCCCCACACCTGTCCTCTGTCTCTTTCTATCTAAAAAGTTTGGCCTGTAGTGGTGAAGCCATGATAATGGGAAAAAAAAGTTTGAGTTTCAGTTTATTTCCTTTCTTACTTCATTCATTCAATCATTCATTCATTCATTCATTCATTCATTCATTTATTTCCAGAGTGCTGCTCAGCTCTGGCTTAATACTAGGACTTCAGAGACTCAGATATGAGACCCATTTATTTATTTATTTAGTTTTATTAGTCACTTAATATTGACTTACCAAACTTTAGGTTAACAGGGGTATAATGTCACACCATTCCCACCACCAGAGTTTTGTGTTCCCATACCCTCCGCTGGAAACTGTGGTAGTTGTCCCAAGGTCACAGACATGGGTTGACTATTATTTCTTTTATTTTTTAAATTATGTATTTTTCATTATTGGATAGACATGGGGAGAAATTGAGAGGGTAGAGGGAGAGACAGAGAGGTACATGCAGCTCAACTTCACCACTTGTGAAGCTTCTCCCCTGCATGCAGGTGGGGATTGGGGGCTTAGACCTGGGTCCATGTGCACTGTAATGTATACGTTTAACCGGGTGTTCCACTGTCTGGCCCCTTATTATTTCTTTACCTATCTGTCTGTCTATCCTGCTCATTTTTTTCTATGGCCCTGCCTTCTTTTCCTTTCTTCCCCCCGCTTCCCTCCCCTCCTCTCCCCTGCTTATTTCTTTTCTCTCCCTTTTTTTATTTATTCCCTTTTTTTGCCCTTTTTGTTTTATTATTGTAGTTATTATTGTTGCTGTTATTGATGTCGTTGTTGTTGGATAGAACAGAGAGAAATGGAGAGAGGAGGGGAAGATAGAGAGAGGGAGAGAGAGAAACCTGCAGACCTGCTTCACCGCTTGTGAAGCAACTCTCCTGCAGGTGGGGAGCCGGGGGTTCAAACCAGGATCCTTACTATTCCTTGCTCTCTACGCCATGTGCGCTTAACCTGCTGCACTACCACCTGACTCCCCCCTCTCTCTCTCTCTTAACCAGAGCACTGCTCAGCTTTGGTTTGTGCTGATACGGAAGACTGGACCTGGGATTTGGGAGCCTTAGACATGAGAGTCTCTTTGTATAACCATTATGCTCTCTACCTCGCCCTTCTCTTCCTTTCTAAGTCACACATATATCTATTGCTACTTCCGAATGTCTTTCCTTTTTTTCCTCTTCTCTCTCTGGGTCCTAGTGGAATTGGGGTTCAGAGCTCTCTGGTCATATTCTGCTTATCATTTCTTCCTTGCTGGGAGAATGGACCAAAATTCATTTTGAGGTGTAGAAGGTGGGAGTTTTGACTTCTGTTACTGCTTCTCCACTGGACATGGACATTGGCAGATCAATCCATACACCCCAGCCTGTTTCTGTTTAGTGGGGTAGGGTTCTGGAGAGGTGAGGTTCCAGAACACATTGGTGAGGTCATCTGCCCAGGGGAGTCCAGATTGAATCGTAGTGGCATCTACAATTTATTGAAAAATAGTAAGATATAAAGCAGGACAAAATGTTTAAAAAATAGAAACCAAAAAAGTAGGAGAATGGATGAGAGTAGGGACTCCTCCCTTTAGAGAGTGGGGCAGTCTCTTCCATTGCTACTTTACAGTGAGGGCAAAGTCCTGGAGAGGCCCATGAAGAGGGCTTATGATAACATTCCTGATGGAAGTGACCAGTGATGGTGGAGAGAGAATCTGTTAGCAGTCTAGGCTCATTATATCTAAGGGGAATTCAGGGATTCCCTGACTAGTGTCCCAGGTGATGGGATAGCCTGGGATTGACCAGAAAGAATGAGTCTTTTTGCATAAGCATTATACTATCTTCCCCTGCTCTGTTTTCTTAATCAAATAGAATGTATACTTTAAACACTTTTTAAAAGAATTAGTTCATATTATTAATTTCTAAGTATTTTAAACTAATTTAAGATACTGTACCAATTTAATTCTATTGCTTCTCCAGAATTACTCTTTGATTTTTAAAAATTTCTCTTATGATGCTTAGAAAATGATCGTAGTGTTATAAATTATTATTATGCCTTGGTACTAGCATTATAGACGATATATTTTTTTCAACTTTTGTCTTATTTTGTAATAGAATGCATTTTTTTAAAAAGGAAGAAAAATAAATGGAAAATAGAGGAGTTTTCTATACTTTCATTTCTAAAAGGTGAAACTATGTATTTCTTTAACCTGAATTTTTGCTTTTCTCCTCAATTGAAGGGATGTAACAGATGATGACTCCTTTGTTGATGAACTGAGAATAACATTACGCTTTTTTGCATCTGTCATAATACGAAGGATTCACAAGGTATATACTATAAATATGGAATTTGGGGTTTATCATCACTAAAGAGCTATTTTAGGGTCTTAATTTTATTTTGTCCTGTATATATATTTTTGTTTGTTTGTTTTGTTTTAAATATTTACTCATTTCATGAGAGATAGATAGAGAGGGATAGAGAGGCCACAGCAGCACTCTGGTATAGGAGGTACTTGGGATCAAACATGAGATCTCAAGGTTGCAAGTCCAGAACTCTCCACTTTGTTACTTCACAGTATTGTGTGTGTTTGTTTGATGGGAACACTGCTCAGCTCTGGCTTAAGGTGAGTTGGTCCTTGAACCTGGGACCTCAGAGCCTTAGAAATGAGTGTCTTACATTGCTGTATCCCCAGCCCTTGACTTGGTTTTTATTTTGTATATTTTTTTCTCTTCCAGCTCATTTTATTTTTTTTTAACATTTTTTAATTTATTTATAAAATGGAAATATTTACAAGACCATAGGGTAAGAGGAGTACAACTTTGTATTTTTTTTTATTGGGGAATTAATGTTTTACATTCAATAGTAAGTACAGTAGTTTGTACATGCATAACATTCCCCAGATTCCCATATAACAATATAACTCCCAGTAGGTCCTCTGTCATCCTTCTTGGATATGTATTCTTCCCACCCACCCACCCCAGAGTCTTTTACTTTGGTGTGATATGCAACTTTGTATTTTTTTTTAAACTATCATATATATATATTTTTTAAATATTTATTTTATTTATTTATTCCCTTTTGTTGCCCTTGTTGTTTTATTGTTATAGTTATTGTTGTTTTCGTTGTTGGATAGGACAGAGAGAAATGGAGAGAGGAGGGGAAGACAGAGAGGAGGAGAGAAAGATAGACACCTGCAGACCTGCTTCACCACTTGTGAAGCGACTCCCCTGCAGGTGGGGAGCCGGGGTTCGTCCTTGTGCTTTGCGCCACCTGCGCTTAACCCGCTGCGCTACAGCCCGACTCCCTCAACTTTGTATTTTTTAAAGAGAGGGAGAGACACCGAAGCTCTGCACCATGGAATTTCCTTGGCGTTGTCTCTAGTGCTCCTATTTGTTGTGGGGACTGAGCGTAGGACCTCATGCATATCAAGGGGAATCTTTACTTGCTGAGTCAGGTCCTAGGACCTCTTATCTCACTTTAGATTATAATCCAAATTGGATATAAAATGGTTTATCATTGTGCCTCTGCTTTTCATTTTTCTGGTGACTTACATGTGTTGATAATTTTTATATGCTTATTTCGACATACACACACACACACAAATATATATATATATATATACATATATATATATATATCCTTGTATACATATGTTTTTTTCATCAGAGTGCTTCTCAGCTCTGGCTATTGATCTTGAACTTTTTCAATTCCTGTGTGTTACTGCTGTGCTGCATCCCTTATACTGTATTATTATTATTAAAATTTTTATTTATCATTTATTGGATAGAAACTGAGAGAAATTGAGAGGGAAGAGAAGATAGAGAGGGAGAGAGAGAGAGACAGACTTGCAGCACTGCTTCACCATTCATGAAGCTTTGCCCCTGTAGGTGGAGACTGGGGGCTTGAACCCAGGTCCTTGGCTGCTATAATGTGTGCACTTAACCAGTGCACCACCACCCAGCCCCCTTAAACTGTATTATTTAATTCAAGAAATATTTCTTCATATGATTTATTCATTTATGTTTAGAAAACGACTTTAAAAATATTTATTTTATTGATTACATATGAGAAAGACTTTCACATGAGACAAGTGAAAAGTCAGAGCATACTCTGTTCCATGTGGTGCTTGGGATTGAACTGAGAACCTCAGATATATGAGCCTATTGCTTTACCAGTTGAACTATTTTATCTAGTCACTAGGAAACTATTTTTTAAGGAAAAAGATTTATTTATTCATGAAGAGTGAAAGAGGGAGAGAGAACCAGAGTATGACGTTGGCATTTATGGTGCTAGGGATTGAATTTAGACATTTTTTTTGGGCTGGGGAGATAGCATAATGGTTATGGAAAAAGATTTTCACACCTTAGGCACCAAAGGCCCCTGGTTCAATCCCCAGCACAACCATAAAGCAGAGCTGAGCAATGCTCTGGTAAAATAAAAATAGTAATAAAAAAAACCCAAAAAACTAAAGAGGCCAGGCAATGTTGCATCTGGTTGACTGTACATGTTACTGTGTGCAAGGAGCCAGGCCCAAGCCCTTGATCCCTACTGCAGGGGACAGAGCTTTCTGAGCTGTAAAACAGTGTTGCAGGTGCCTCTCTTTTTCTCTCCCTCTAACCTCTCAATTCTGTCTCTACATAAGAAAAAGAAAATAAATTTAAAAAGAAAAAAATTAAATAAAAGACCTTGTTTATTTTTTAGTAAGAAAGTGACAGAGAGCCTGAAAAACATCACTTTGGTACATGAAATACTGAGGATCAAACTCAGGACCTAATACTTGTGAGTTCAGTGCTTTAACACTGAGCCACCTTCTGCACTGCCGAACTGAGGAACTTGTACTTGCAAGTGCAATGCTATATTTACTGTGCTGTCTCCTGGGTTACTGTCAGGAATTTATTATTTAATTGTAAGAATTTATTACACATTCTGGTACATTTATCAAATATTTTAAAGTTCCATATCAGATATATGGTTTGAAGTCATATATCTGATATTTGGATTGCTATGTAATATATTATTCTTAACTACATCACTATTCTGAGAGATAAGTAGGTCATTATTAATGCCATTTCCTAGAAAGTTGGTAACTTTGCCTAAGTTTCAAAGGGGAAAGAATTAGGCTAGGGTCATGTTATTAGCAGTATAAGTTAGGGTCATATTATTTGCAGTACAATGTTAAGTTCTTGACACCGATTTCTGAGTAACATAAATTGATTTTATAGGCAATAATGAAAACAAAGACTAAGTTAAGGTCCACATTTTTTTGTCAGTCAAAGTTTAGAGACAAACCTATTTATATACTGTTTTGATTCTGATCTGAAGTCTCTCTTTTTAAAACATGTTTACTTTTTATTTATTTATTAGATAGAGTCAGTCAGAAATTGAGAGGGAAGGGGGTGATAGAGAGGGAGAGAGACAGAGAGACACCTACAGCCCTGCTTCACCACTTGCAAAGCTTTCCCCCTGCAGGTGGGGACCCAGGGCTTGAACCTGGGTCCTTGAGCACTGTAACATGTGCGCTCAACCAGGTGTGCCACCACCTGGCTCCCTGATCTGAAGTCTCCAAAATGGAATTTGCAAGAGAAAATTTTTATAAGTTCTCTATGAAGATAAAATTTATAAAATGAGAATTAAACATTTTGTTTGATAAATATAAGACTGCTGGTACTCGCGTGGGTGGCCTCACAACAGAGGTAAGCCGAACTGGCCTCTCCTGTTAACTCTAGTGGCTAACAACAGGAAAAGACCACGGGACCATTTAGTTGCAAACAGTCCATTTATTGTACAGAAGGCAAGGTTTAAATAGCAGAAGGGAACAAAGGACATTTTTCACATGTGACAATAATGATGGGTTTTAAAGGTCAAAACCCTCATGGTGAAAGATTTAAGGAATGAAGAGAATTGATGGGAGTAGAGGAAAGTTCAGGAATGATTAGTGGCTATTGGGTAAGAGAGTCAATTAGCTGAAGGTATTTAGTAAAACATGTTAATTATACCAGCAAGGGAGAGGCAGACAGAGAAAAAGCCTTTTGGTTAAGGCAGAATATTGATATATATGGAGTATATGTGATCAAGGAATGAGCAAATGGAGAGTGGGCTTTACTATTATTCTGCTGACAGGGTAGGGTGATGGAGTATAGTTTGTATGTGATCAAACATGGTGAACTTATAGTGAACTTTAAGCTGGCAACCATTTGGTTTATAACAAGGGGATGAGTTAAGTGTTAGGGGGGGTGTAGGGTTTTGTGATGCTTGGGAGAGTGACAAGAGGAAACTGAGTCAGGGAGAGGCTGACAGGTGGGGTATCTTTTCAGACCTTCATCTTTATGATGGGAGTTCCCCTATGCTCTTACCATGCTTTCACAATTATCCCACATAAGACAATTTATAATCATTGGGTAAAATGGCCAAGGATAAATGACTAATTGTGCTGTTTTGTGAAAAGGCATGTTACTGGGAAAAACATCCCCTCTTACTGAACATGTTTGATCTTACATAGCTACAAGATATCAGTAAACTACTCTAGGTCTTATCAGTAATTCACTAAAATTTGGGGTTATATATTCCATAATCATGAGATTTATCATTCTATTTTTTAATATTTCTTAAATTGGAACTAAGAAAGAATTGAAAAGTTGGAACTGGGCAGTCATACACCTAATAGAGTGAAAATGTTACTATGCCAATGTCCTGGGGTCAAGCCCCTGGTCCTCACCTGCAGGGCAGAAGCTTCATGAGCAGTGTAGCAGTGAAGCAGGCATCTCTTTTTCTCCCCTCTTTTTCTCTTGCCCCATTTTTCTCTGTCTCTATTCAAAAGGAAAAAAAAGTATATAGAAGACTGCTGAAAGTGATGGATTTTGTTGTGTAGGCACTGAACCCCAGCAATAACCCTGGCAGCCAATAAATAAATAGATATTTGAAAAATTAACACAGAATTTAACTCTGTTGTGGAATTTTGTTATACCTCTTGGTAAAAGGAAAACAATAATCTAAGTAAATAAATAAGTTAAATTTTGTGGTGGAAGATAAACCTATTGAAGTCCAGCTGTTGTATTTTTTTTTTTGTTCTCTTTTATGTTTGTATAAAACTGACCTACCATACAGTTTTCAACCTTTAAATTGAAAAGTGTAAGGAATGATGAAACTTAATGTCATTACAAAATAGTGTTTCAGTTTTTTTAAAACCAGAATTCTTGTACCCTGAATAAAAAATAAATGTATTTACTTTTCTTTTTTTTTTGGAGCCAACCCTGAGAATGTGCAGTTTCACTGCCCTGGACTACTTTTTTCATTCAGGTAGAGAGACAGGAAAGACACATCCAGGGCACCAGAGCTTCCTCTAGTGCCAAAAGACTTTTCACATGGTTCTGGGGCTTGTGCCTGCTGGGCATATAGCACTGCCTTGGTGAGCCCAGCTCTCTGGCCTAAAAAGATGCTTTTTAAAAAAAGTTTAGTTTTGTTTTGTTTTTGCCTCCAGGGTTATATCTGGGACTCAGTGCTGTTGGTACAATCCACTACTCCTGGAGGCCATTTTTCCCATTTTATTGGATAGGACAGAGAGGGGAGGGCAAAATAGGGGGAAAGATAGACACCTACAGATCTGCTTCACCGCTTGTGAGGCCACCCCTCTGCAGGTGGGGAGCTGGGGGCTCCAACCAGGATCCTTGTGTGAGTCCTTGTGTTTAGTACTATGTTTGCTTAACTTGGTGTGCCATCATGATGGTGTGTGTGTGTGCACGCGCGTGCACTTGTGTGTGCACCTGTGTGCGTGCTCATTTTCAAGTAAGTTTAAGATTTTTTTAAAACTTATTTTTTATTTATTTATTCCCTTTTGTTGCCCTTGTTGTTTTATTGTTGTTGTTATTGATGTCCTTGTTGTTGGAGAGGAAGGGAAGACAGAGAAGGGGAGAGAAAGACACCTGCAGACCTGCTTCACCGCCTGTGAAGCTACTCCCCTATAGGTGGGGAGCCGGGATCCTTAAGCCCGTCCTTGCACTTCGCACCACCTGTGCTTAACCCGCTGTGCTACAGCCCGACTCCTTGATTTATTTGTTTTTAAATATAAGATAGAAAGAGAACTACAAGAGCATCACTCTGGCACAAGTGATGCTGGGGCTCAAACTCAGGACCTCCTGATTTTTGGTCCAATGTTTTAGTTACTGTGCTACTTCCTGGGCTGCCGTTTTCAAATAATTTTATTAAGTGCAAACTTAATGCCACATAGAGGTGATAAATTTTTGGGAAATAATTTCTTGAATACATTTAAAACAAAGATTTCATAATGAAATGTCAAGCATATTATTTTTGAGGAAAATTTAGTATTTAGGGTATGCATATTGTATTTCCATAACTGTATTATGGAATTAAGACTGTATTAAACTAGTCTTAAGCTACAGTTAATATGATTCAAGAATGTAAAATGTTTTTTAAAACTACAAATATAGTTTTATACACACATACAAAATTGCATGCTGGGTAGTGGTATACCTGGCTGAGTGTTACTATGCAAGGAACCTGGTTGCATACTTGTTACTATGCAAGGAACCTGGTTCAAAACCCCTGATCTTGTAGGAAAGTAGTGTGAAGATAACTCTTTTTATTTCTTTTTTCTTAAATGCAAGTTTCAAATGTGTGTTCTTTTAAGTTATTTTTTATTATTTTTATTTACTTATTGGATAGAGATAGACAAAAATTAAGAGGAAGAAGGAGATAGAGAGGAGGAAAGACAGAGACAGTCTGCAGCACTGCTTCACCACTTGTAAAGCTTTCCTCTTGCAGGTGGGGACCAGAGGCTTGAACCCTGGTCCTTGCACATTGTAGCATGTGTGCTTAACCAGGTGCACCACCACCTGCCCCCCTTTCTTTATTTCTATCTTCCCTCTCTTTTTCAATTTCTCTCTGTCTCTGTCCAATAAAAAATAAGTAATATATAAAATTATATCTATATAATCTTTTGAAGGTTTACTTATCTGATGAGTGAGAAAGACAGGAATCAGAGCATCATTAGCATTTATGGTGTCAGAGATCCAATTTAGGATGCCCTGCATGTTGTTTTCTACCAATGAACCGCCTCCATGACCACTAAATTATAATTTTAAAAGTCTGACTTGTACCTTTAATTTTATATACATTTATTTATTTATTTATTTATTTATTTATTTATTTATTTATTTATTTGTCAGAAGGAGAGAGAAAGAGAAGGAGGAGGAGGGAGAACCAGGCTACCACTCTACAACATGTGATACTGGGGATTGAACTCAGGACCTCATGCTTTTAAGTTTAGACTGAATACCTCTAGTTTTTAAGATATGTGCTAATAGTTTACATAAAGTGTTCATACCATTGTAACTTACTGATATTATTTTAAAAGTTTTACTTTAATACTGACTTTTTCTAGGTGGATATCCCATCTATTATAACCAAGAAGCTATTAAAAGCAGCAATGAAGCATATAGAAGTGATAGTTAAAGCCAGACTGAAAGGTAATACAGTTTTCTACTACAAAGATTGAGTGATTTTGTTTTCAATTATTTTACGGAGGAAATGCCTGTTTTAAGACTGTTATCTCTGAGGTACAGTCTCAAATCTTCCCAAGATAGGTATGTACTTTTGTCTTCAATATCAACTTTTGCCTCAGATACCTGAGTACTGATACATTAATTGATTTTTTCACATTTGTTGTGAGAGAGCATACTTTTTCACATTTGTTGTGAGAGAGCATATTTTTTCACATTTGTTGTGAGAGAGCATACTTTTAAACTGAAATCCCTTTTAATATTTGGTTAATTAAGTGACTAAGAACACTAAGGAATTTATGGAAATTTACTCAGTCAGCTTTTGGAAACATGACTTGTTTCTCATCTCTCTTTTGAGACAGTCTGTTGCCTTCATTAATTCCTATGTGATATCTCTCACATCTCTCCTTAATGATTTAAAATAATTTTGACTTATTCTAGTTAATCCTATATACTACTACCATTGTTAATATCGACATATCAGAATTCTTATATGTATTTTCCCTGTTAAAAATGTGATGACGGGGCTGGGCAGTAAGAGTTTCAGATGACTTTACTAATGTGTCCTGTCTCCTCCACCCCCACCCCCCCAGAACACTACTACTGTCCAGTAGGGAAAGATAGAAACAGGCTGTGGGTATGGATCAACCTGCCATCACTCATGTCCAGCAGAGAAGCAATTACAGAAGCCAGAACTCCCACTTTCTGTACCTATAAAGAATTTTAGTCCAGAGCAATAGAGAATAGGGAAGCTTCCCAATGGAGGGGTGGGACACAGAACTCTGGTGTTGGGAATTGTATGGAGTTGTACCCGTCTTATCCTACAATCTTGTTAATTATTAATCACTAATAAAATATTTTTTTAAAAAAAGAGTTTTGGTCCATACTTCCAGAGCAGGAAGAAATGTTAGGGGAAGATGACCAGAGGGCTCTGATCCCCAATTTCATCAGGACCCAGAGAGAGAAGAGGAAAAAAGGAAGGGCATTCAGAAGTAGTAATAGATGTAGGTGTGACTTAGAAAGGAAAAGAAGGAGCCCCACCCTACTAGGGAAAGAGGCAGACTGGGAGTATGGACTGACCAGTCAACACCCATGTTCAGTGTGTAAGCAGTTACATAAGCCAGACCTTCCACCTTCTGCAACCCACAACGACCCTGGGTCCATACTCCCAGAGGGATAGAGAATGGGAAAGCTATCAGGGGAGGGGATGGGATGTGGAGATAGGGTTGTGGGAATTGTGTGGAGTTGTACCCCTCCTATCCTATGGTATTGTTAATGTCTCCTTTCTTAAATAAATAAACAATAATAAAAAAGAAGGTAGGACCATAGGAAAAAAATGGGTGGGGGCTGGCGGTGTTGCACCTGGTTAAGGGCATATAGTACTAAGTGAAAGGATCCACGCAAGGATCTGGGTTGGAGACCCTGCTCCGTACTTGTGCGGGTTGGGGTGGGGTGGTGGTGAGGGGATGGTCTTCATAAGCAGCGAAGCAGGTCTGTAGGTGTCTTTCTCTATCCCTATCTCCTCCATCTCTCCCAGTTTCTCCCTATCCTGCCCAATAAAATAGGGAAAAATAGCTCCAAGGAGCAATGGTGCTGACCACCAAGCCCTGGTGATAATCCTGGAGGCAAAAAGGAGGAGGCCAAAAATAACATATATTTATATATGACATAATACGTTATATATAATTATAAAATACTAGCCAACCCATATCTGTGACCTTGGAAGAACTATTGCAGTCTCCAGAGGAGGAAATGGGGTCACAAAACTCTGGTGGTGGGAATAGTGTGGGATTATACTTCTGTTATCTTATAATTTTGTAAATATGAAATCACTAATAAAAATAATAATAAATAAAATACAAAAATAGCCATGTAATTAATGTTGAGATTCCATTAAGATTCTGCAATTAAAAGGTCCTGCAATTTTGAAAATTGCAGGTCAGGGGCTCAGAAGTAGTGCATAGATTCTCCTGCAGAAGGACCCAGGTTCAAGCCCCCAGTCTGCACCTGCATGGGGGAAGCTTCACAAGTGGTAGAGTAGTGCTCTATCTTTTTCATAAATAAATAAATAATTAAAAGAAGAGAGGTACATTTAAAGGCACAGTATCTTTACTCTCAAATATTTTAAGATACCACTTATTTACTTATTTTTTTGCATAGAGACAGAGAGAGTGAAAGACCACAGCACTGCGGTAGGGGGCTGGGCTTGAATCTGGTTTGTGCATCTGTCAAGTGAACATCTGCACAAACTCTGTCCAAGTGAACTATTTTGCAGACCCTGTTATATACTCTTGGTAGGAGATAAAGAACTTGCCAAGGGAGTCAGTTTTAATACCAAAATTGCTTTATATTTTATATATTTTTTTATTTATGAGAGAAGTAAGAAAGAACCAGAGCATCACTGACACATGTGATGACAGGGATTGAAAGAACATTATACAACCAACATTGTATCCACTGCACCATCTTACAGGTTGCACCATAAATACTTAAAAAATTTGCCTGGGGGCCAGGTAGTGGGCCACCTGGTTAAGCGTTCACATTACAGAGCTTAAGGATCTGAGTTCAAGCCCCTGGTCCCCACCATGTGCAGGGGCAAAGCTTCACAAGATATGAAGCAGGACTTCAGGTGTCTCACTGTCTCTCTTTGTCTCTATCTCCCCTGCCCCCCTCACACTCTCCCTGTCTCTATCCAATAATAAATAAATAAATAAAAATATGAAGAAAAAAAGAGGAAGGTTGCCTGAATGATTTTGAGAAGTGGGCAAATAGGGGGGTAGGGAAGAAAAAAAAAGGTTTGCTTGAATGTTGTTGATGTGAAAGCAAAGCAGAGACAATTAAGATTTTTTTTGATAAATAAGAATGGGGGGCCTGGCAGTGGCATACTGGGTTAATTAAGCACACAGTATGAAGTGCAAGGACCCGTGTTAGGATCCAAGTTCCAGTCCCTGGCTCCCCATCTGCAGGGGAGTAACTTCATAAGCGGTGAAGCAAGTCTGTGGGTGTTTATCTTTCTCTCTCCTCTGTCTTCCCCTTCTCAATTTTTCTGTCCTCTCAAAAAAAAAAATAATAATAATAATTTTAAGAGGAGGTTTCTTTTTACTTTCAGAAGGTGAGATGCAGTGTTTGAAAGGAAAATCTTTGCTAGATGTTTTCTTTTTTTTTTTCTACTTTTGAAAACTTTTTTTTTGCAGGGGACTAGGTGGTGACACACCCAGTTAACTGTACACATGACAGTGCATAGGGACTTGGGTTCAAACTCCTAGTCCCCACCTGAAGGGGTGAAACTTTATGAATGGTGAATCACTGTTGCAGGTGTCTCTCTGTCTCTCTCCCTACTTCCCCTTCCATCCTCAATGTCTTTTTGTCCTGTTAAATACACACACACACACACACACACACACGATTTCATTTTTTGCAGGGGCTGGATGGTGGTGCAACTAGTTGGGCCCATGATTACCACGTACATAGACCTAGATTCAAGTCCCTGGTCCCCATCTACTTCACAAGTGATGAAGCAATACTGCAGGTGTCTCTCTTCTCTTTCTCTCTCTTTTTTCTTTCTTTAAAAAAATTTTTTTTATTGAGGAATTAATGGTTTACAGTCAACAATAAAATGCAGTAGTTTGTATATGTATAACATTTCTCAGTTTTCCACATAACAATTCAACCCCCTCTACGTCCTCTGCCATCATGTTTCAGGACCTGAACCCTCCCCCACACCCTAGAGTCCTTTACTTAAGTGCACTACACCAATTCCTCTTCCCTCTTAATTTCTCTCTGTAATAAATAAATAAAATCATATTTTTTTCTTTTGTTCAATATTTATAAACTAGCTATGTAAGTTCAAAATCTTGTTTACCAAGGAAAAAGGATCTTTATCAATTTATTGTAAAGTAAAAATAAAATTTCTAGCAGAGAGGAAGTGTAATCTTCCCCCTACACACACACTTATGTTCACTAAAAATTTCCCTGTAGAATACATTTTGGAAAGAAAGCAGACTAGGAAAGGAATGACTAGGTTAAGTGGTTTTCTGTTAGAAGTGGTTGAATAAAACAAAAAAAATGCTCAATTTCATTCCATTTTTTTAATCTTTAATTATAGTTAAAAATGCAGAATTTTTACAGCAAGCTGCTTTGGAAGAATATGGTCCAGAGCTTCATGTGGCATTGAGGAGTCGAAGAGATGAATTGCACTATTTAAGGAAACTTACTGAACTACTTTTCCCTTACATTTTGCCTCCTAAAGCAACAGACTGCAGGTATAAATAAACTAGAAAATGTCATAGCATTATTTGGATAGCATGCCATATGTATATTGCCATTTTTAATCATTAGTGTGTTAAAATTTGAGGTTAGCCTATGATGTGAATGATTTTTGTTTATGAAATTTGATTTGGAGGCTGGAGAATAGCTTACATGGTAGAGCCATATACCTTACCATGTGTGAAGCCCCAGGTTTGAGCCCTGGCCCCACATGGGAGCACTATATCATTGAGGGAAGCTCCATGGAAAGCAGGGTGGTGTTCAAGGGTGTCTTCTTTTCCTTTCTCCCTCTCTCCCTCCTTCTGAAATACGAAGAATGAAATAGTCAGTCTGGGAGCATAGAATAGTGCATGTCAAAAGCCTGGTCAACAACATTAAAAAAATGAATAAATGTGATTAATCAGGTCTTAAAATGCTGTTTTAGTTGTTGAGTTATTTGTGAGGTGTTTTACTGCTTTTTATTTTTCTTGATCTTGGGAAATCAAAGAATACTTTTCATTGTTTCATTAGAGAGAAATAATGATTTACAAGACTGTTGTTGTCATACATTTGGTTGGTCTGTGATTTGTGTTTCTTTCCTTGTTTCTTAAGATCAACCTAAAGGTGATAGCATCTAGCATTTATCCTTTTCCTTCTGGCTAATGTCACTCAGCATGGCTCCTTCAGATTCTATGCAAGATTAGGCAAATGAGATGGTGTCATCATTTTGGATAGCATCATCTGTGGCTGGGTAACTGGGTTGACTCTATGTTTGGGCTACTATAGATGGTGCTTTTATGAGCGTAGATGTACAAAGATCTCTTTAGATATATTGTTTTAGCTAGATCCCTAGGAAAGGAATTGCTAGATCATAGGACAGTTCCATTTTTAGTGTTCTAGAGATTGCCACCAGCAGCACTGAAAGACTTTCTTTTCTCCCACATCCTTGCCAACCTTGTTTCTTTCCTTTCTGATGTATGATATTCTCACAAGTGTAAAGTGGTAGCTCATTGTTGTCTATATTTGCATTTCTTTGATAATCAGTGTCTTTGAGCATTTTTTCACATCTGTTGACCATCTGGATTGGATATCCTTTTTGTTGAAGAGCCTGATCATGTTCTCTCCTTATTTTTTAAATGGAGTTGCTTTTTTTATGTTGTTATTAAGTTTCTTTCTTTCTTGCTTTTCTTTTCTTTTAAAAGGCTTTATTTGTTAATGAGAAAGATAAGAGAGAGAGAGAACCAGACATCACTGGTATATTTGCTGCTGGGGGTTGTGCAGAAGTTTTCAGTTCAAGGTAGTCCTATTGGTTGATTTTTGTTTTCATTTTTTTCAGCTGTTGGACTTGATTTTTCAAAGAAGTTTCATAAACAATGTGGAGTGTTCTGACAATATTTTCTTCTATGGATTTGATGGTTTCTGGTCTAACATTCAAGTCTTCAATCCATTTAGTTTACTTTTGTATATGGTATTTTGTGGTGGTTCTGATTCTTCTGCATATTTCAGCTCCTCCAATTTTCTAGCACTATTTGTTGAGGATATTTTCATTTCTGTACTTAATGTTTTAGGCCCTCTTGTCAAAAATTATCCACTAAAATAATTTTTTAATTGACATTATTATACATTGCTAATTGCTTAGTGTTCTTTTTTTTTTTCTTTTCCCATTACGATTTACCAGCCGAAACACTTTAAAATAATACTTGTTTACCAGTCAGAAGGAGAGAACCATAGCATCATTCTGGCACATGTGACACTGAGTATCAAATTCAGGACCCCACACTTATGAATCTAATGCACTGTCCTCTATGCCACCTCCCTGTCTGTTGGCAGGAACACTTTGAGCAAACCATGTAGACATTGGTTTACTTTTTTTTTTTTTTTAGTTTATTTATAAAATGGAAATATTGACGAGACCATAGGATAAGAGGGGTACAATTCCACACAGTTCCTACCACTAGAGTTCCATCCTTTCCATTGGAAGCTTTCCTTTTCTTTTCTATATATCTTTCCTTTTTCTTTTCTATATATCTTTCTATATATCTTTTTCTTTTCTATATATCTTTCTATATATCTTTCCTCTTTCTTTTCTATATATCCTTTCCTTTTCTTTTCTATATCCTCTGGGGATATAGACCCAGGATCATTATGGGGTGCAGAGGTGCAAAGTCTGGCTCCTGTAATTGCTTCTCTGCTAAACATGGGCGCTGGTAGGTCGATCCACAGACATTGGGTTTTAAGATAGCCAAGTGGTAATAAAATCTAATAGTTCTCTAGGCTCTCATTTCCTGTTTATATTGCATATGAATAAGCAAGACATAGCTCTACCATCCATAGTGATCCAGTTTCTTTTCTCATCTGGTGCTGGGAATTGGACCCGGAGCTTCACATATGTGAGGCAGTTACTATACATCTGAGTTACCTTCCTGGCCATATCCTTCTTTGTTTTGTCAGGAACATATCTGAATTTTTTCAATGTTTTTGTTAGTGATTTCAACCATTTTAGTTTTCATACTGTACAAGAGATAGATTCTTTCATAAAGTCATTTTAGCATGCATAATCTTCAAAGAAGAAACCATGACTTACGTGTAATGATATACTTTTAAGTAATATTTTATTTAAAAATGTAATTCCTAGATCTTAATTAAATGTGATTAAGCATTTTACTTATGCTGTTTACTTTTAAGCATTATTTAAAACTACATGAAATGTTTTAAGTATTTTAAATCAGGAAGTATTTTCTAGTGTATCCCCATGTTCCTGTCTGTTAAACAAAAGCCTTTTCTCCTTTTAATAGCATTCTCTTTTAGTCAACTAAGAATTCTGAGAATTTAGTAGAGTAATTGTTGCTTATTTGCTTATTTTAAATGCATAATCTCCAGGTATATCTATGCTTCCTCAGTTATAGTTTGCATTTTTACAAGAGTCTCAGATAAAAACTGATGTAAATCACTAAGTATGTGAAATTATTGTTTATTTTTCCAGATCCCTAACCTTACTCTTAAGAGAGATTCTCTCTGGTTCGGTGTTCCTTCCTTCTTTGGATTTCCTAGCTGATCCAGTAAGAATAAAACTTTTTTCTTTAATTGTGATAACATACATATAACATTAAATTTAACATCTCAAAGTTTATTTTCTATTTTTCTTTCTATTATATAAGACAGAGCAAAATTGAGAGGGCAGGGGATGATAGAGAGATACCTGTAGACCTGCTTCACTTTGTGAAGTGCCCCTCCCCTGCAGGTGGGGAGTTGGGGCTTGAATCTGGGTTCTTGCACATGGTAACGTGGGCTCAAATGGTTGTACCACCACCTGGCCCCTCCAAATATTTTTACATGTTATAGTTTATTAGTGACAAGAACATTTATATTGTGCAATAATTACCCTTACACAGTTCCAGAACTCCTTTCATATTACAAAATTGAAACTACAAATATTATGTAATAATTCTCCATTTCCTTCTTTTTTTTTTTTTTTACCCCCCCCTTCCTTCTTTTTCTTAACCCATGGCAGTTACCACTCTACTTCCTGTCTTTATGAATTACACTAGTTATCTCACATAAGAGTAATCAAATCAGTATCTTTTTTTGTGACTTGTGTTTTTCAGTTAATAATAACCAGGGGTGGGTGGTGGCACAGTGGGTTACGTGCACTTAGTACAAGAATAATGACTTCAGGGTTCATCCATATTATACCATATATTGAGATTTTCCTTTTTTTAATTGATTTAATAATGATCGACAAAATTGTAGGATAAGAGGGATACAATTCCACACAATTCTTACTATCAGAGTTCCAAATCCCATCCCTTCTATTGGAAGCTTTCCTATTCTTTATTCCTCTGGGACATGGACCCAGGATCATTATGGGGTGCAGAAGGTGGAAGGTTTGACTTCTGTAATTGCTTCTCTGCTGAACATTGGTGCTGGCAGTTTGATTCATGCTCCAAGCCTATTTCTCTCTTTCCCTAGTGGGGCAGGGATCTGGAGAGATGGGGTTCCAGGACACATTGGTGAGGTCGTCTGCCCAGGGAAGTCAGGTTGGCGTCATGATAGCATCTAGAACTTGGGGACCGGGTGGTGGTGCATCTGGTTGAGCGCACATGTTACAATGCAGGTGGGTTTGAGCTCCCAATCCCCACCTGCAGGAGGAAAGCCTTGTGAGTAGTGCTGCAGGTGTCTCTCTGTCTTTCTCCCTATCACCCTCTTGATTTCTGGCTGTCTCTATCCAATAAATAAAGATAATAAAAAAATTTTTAAAAGATATAAAGTAGACAAATCGTTTAATAATCAGGAACCTAGGAACCTACATATAGAGCAGACGAGATTTGGGGGTCTCCATTTTGGAAAAAGCTAGTAGGTTTATTTTAGGCATATCCAAGGGGCCCATGGCTTTATTAATTTTTGCCTGACCTTGACAGCTAACATGCCAGGTGGGCTTGGGGAAATAATGTCAGAGTTGGAAATAGGGACTAGAAAGCTGGATCAGGGCAGAGAGTAGCTCCCAAATATGGGAAAGTAAGTATCATTAACTGTAAACCCCATTGATTTGACCTGGAGCCCAAGTTTTCCCCTTTTTTGCCCCTCAATTTTTTAATTTTATTTGTAGAACTAGGATCTTAAACATGTGTGATTTCACCACTCCTGAACTCACTTTTTTCTTTTAATTTACACACACACACACACACACACACACACACACACACACACACACACACACACACACACAGTGCTATAATATTTCTACATGGTGTTGGGGCTCAAATCTGCACTGTGTACATGGCAAAGTACATGTCCTGGTGACTTCTCTAGGATTTTCTTTCTTTTTCTTTTCCTGTTTTTTAAATTAATTAATTATTTTGGATTGAGACAGAAGTTGAGGGGGTAAAGGAAAAATAGAGGAAGAGAGCAGACAGAGGGTAGCACTGCTTCACTGCTTCTGTAGCTTACCCACTGCATGGAAAGACTAGGGTCTTTTTTTTTTTTTTCTTTTATTAATGACTTAGTATTGATTCACAAAATTATGAGATAAAAGGGGTGTAATTCTGCACTGTTCTCATCACCAGAGTTCTGTATCCTCACCCTCTCCACTAGAGATTACAGAAGTTCTCCAAAGGTGACAGGGATTGACTGTTTTCTATAATTGTCTGTCTATATAAATTTGTTCATTTTTCCTATGGTTCTATCTTTTCTTCCTTTCTGAGTCACACCTGTACATATTACCTCTTTTCTCTCAGGGTCCTGATGGAATTGGAGTTTAGAGCCCTCTGATCATCTTCCCCTATCATTTCTCTCCCCCTGGGAGGATGGACCACAATTCTTTATGGGGTGCAGAAGGTGGAAGGTCTGGCTTCTGTAATTGCTTCTCTGCTGGACATGGATGTTGGCAGGTCAATTTGTACCCCTAGTGTGTTTCTGTCTTTCCCTAGTTTGGTAAAGCTCTGGAGAAGTGAGATTCTGGGACACATTGGTGAGGTCAGCTGCCCAGGGAAGGACTGGGGGCTTGAACATAGGTCCTTGTGAACTGTTATGTGTGTGCTCAACCTGTTGTGCCACCACTTGGTCCTTTTTTTAATAAATTAATTAATTTTAATTAATTAATTAATTAATATTATTTTTACCAGAGCAGTGCTCAGGTCCGGCTTTTAGTCATGCAGGGGATTGAATCTGGGAATGTGGAGCCTCCGGCATGAAAGTCTTTTTACATAACCACTATGCTATCTCCCCCCACCCTCCAAGCTCCTTCCTTTTCAGTACTACTCAAGGTGTATATTTATGCTTATTTGTGATAGATACTTTAGTAGCTTTTACTTTTGATCCAGCAAATTTTAAAGATAGGAATAATTAAAGATAGATTTACTTTTTTATTTTGCTTATTTTCCTAAGAAGTATTACATTATGTTGATGTTTTTAAATTTGTTTTCTATTATATAACTTTAGATGCTTTGCCAATGTGTTGTTCATTTCTTTATTTTTCTAGAAACTTTCACAATATGATAGAAACTGAAAATTCTAGGTAGGAGTCCTTCTAGGAAGTGACCAATGACTAGAGCATTGGACCTCATGCTTGAGAACATGCTAAATTTGATCTTCTGTATTGAATGTGCCAGAGTGTTGCTCTGATTTTTCTCTTCTTCTCTTTCAGCTTAGTAAATAAATATATCTTTTTTTTAAAAAGAGAAAATTGTAGATAGAGTACAACCATGGAATTATTTTAACCTATTGTTTTTCCACTAGGATACTGTGAATCATTTGCTTATCATCTTCATAGATGATAGTCCAGTGAGTATTAAATATAACTAGAAAACATTTTATACTACACTGAATTTGATTCACACTTGCCAAATCAAATAACAGTTATGTTGAAGTAATTCTCTTTCTTCAAAGCCTGAAAAAGCAACTGAACCACCTTCCCCTTTGGTCCCATTCTTGCAGAAATTTGCAGAACCCAGAAATAAAAAGCCATCTGTAAGTATCTTCAGCTATAACTTAAGTTATTTTTGATATAAACAACTTTGTCATACTCTTATAGCCCCACCTTACTCTTTCTCATATTTTGTATAAAGGTGTTGAAGTTAGAATTGAAGCAAATCAGAGAGCAACAAGATCTCTTATTTCGTTTTATGAACTTTCTGAAGCATGAAGGAGCAGTGCACGTATTACAGATTTGTCTGACTGTGGGTAAGGCTTATGCGTGTATTTTATCAAAGTCACTTTAAACTTTTTAGTAGATATGAGTATTTAGATCAGATCCATTGTTGTAGTCAGCATCTATCATGGTACTAAAATTCATTTCCTAGGTGTTCTAAAAGCAACTGTGAGTTTCTTTTTAAGTTTTCCAGATTGGGACATAATCAGTAACTAATTTAAACCCAAGTCTTCTTGCAGAAAAAAAATTGCTAAAATTTTGGCATAATGAAAATATATTATGGACCCTTGTCATTAGCTCATACTAATAACATTTTGTCACAGTTTTTGTTAAAGATTATTTTTCTTCCTCCTTCTCTTCCCCTTCTTTCTTCCTTCCCCTCCTCTTTATTCCTTCCTTTTTTTTAAATCTCCACAAGGTTATTGCTGGGACTCAGTACCTGCATAACTAGTCCACCACTCTAGGACAACCATTTTTTCCTTTTTTTTTTTCTTCTTTCTTTTTTTTTTTTAATATTTATTTATTTATTTCCTTTTTGTTGCCCTTGTTTTTATTGTTGTTGTAATTATTGTTGTTGATGTCCTCGTTATTGGATACGACAGAGAGAAATGGAGAGAGGAGGGGAAGACAGAGGGGGAGAGAAAGATAGACACCTGCAGACCTGCTCCACTGCCTGTGAAGCGACTCCCCTACAGGTAGGGAGCCTGGGCTCGAACTGGGATCCTTCGGCAGGTCCTTGCACTTTGCGCCACTTGCGCTTAACCCGGTACGCTACTGCTTGACTCCCTTTTTTCTTCTTTCTATTTTATTTGATAGGGCAGAGAGAAATTGAGAGGGGAGGGGTGTGTGTGTGTGTGTGTGTGTGTGTGTGTAGAGAGAGAAAGAAGGGGAGAGAGAGAAAAAGACTCCTGCAGACCTGCTGAACCCCTCATAAAGCATCCCCCTCCAGTTGAGAAGTGAATGCTCAAACCTAGACCCCCACAATTACTTTCTTTTCTTGTCTAAATTTTTTTTTATATTTATCTATTTTTATTTCCCCTTTTGTTGCCCTAGTTGGTTTCTTTCTTTTTTTTGCCTCCAGGGTTATTGCTGTGGCTCAATGCATGTTCCTGGAGGCCATTTTTCTCCCTTGTTGTGGTTATTATTGTTTATTTATTTATTTATTTATTTTTTATTAAAGAAAGGATTAATTAACAAAACCATAGGGTAGGAGGGGTACAACTCCACACAATTCCCACCGCCCAATCTCCATATCCCACCCCCTCCCCCGATAGCTTTCCCATTCTCTATCCCTCTGGGAGCATGGACCCAGGGTCATTGAGGGTTGCAGAAGGTAGAAGGTCTGGCTTCTGTAATTGCTTCCTCGCTGAACATGGGCGTTGACTGGTCGGTCCATACTCCCAGTCTGCCTCTCTCTTTCCCTAGTAGGATGGGTCTCTGGGGAAGCTGAGCTCCAGGACACATTGGTGGTGTCTTCAATCCAGGGAAGTCTGGCCGGCATCCTGATGACACCTGGAACCTGGTGACTGAAAAGAGAGTTAACATACAAAGCCATACAAATTGTTGAGCAATCATGGACCCAAAGCTTGGAAAAGTGGAGAGGAAGTATTAGGGAGGTACTCACTGCAAACTCTAGTATACTTCTGCTTTCTTACTTTGGTGCCATACTCCAAACTCAGTCAATTTCTGCTTTGCGTTTCTACTTCTTTTTTTTTTTTTTTTACATGCATAACATTCCCCAGATTCCCATTTAGCAATACAACCCCCACTATTTCATTCATCATTTTTCATGGACCTGTATTCTCCCCACCCACCCACCCACCCCAGAGTCTTTTACTTTGGTGTAATACTCCAATTCCATTTCAGGTTCGACTTGTGTTTTCTTTTTTTCTACTCTTGTTTTTCAACTTCGGCCTGAGTGTGAGATCATCCCATATTCATCCTTCTGTTTCTGACTTATTTCACTCAACATGATTTGAGTGGCTGAGCAAGTTGTGGTATATATACACAATGGAATACTACTCAGCTGTAAAAAATGGTGACTTCACCGTTTTCAGCCGATCTTGGATGGACCTTGAAAAAATCATGTTGAGTGAAATAAGTGGTTATTATTGTTATTGTTGATGTCGTTCATTGTTGGATAGGAGAGAGAGAAATGGAGAGAGGAGGGGAAGACAGAGAGGGGGAGAGAAAGACACCTGCAGACCTGCTTAACCACCTGTGAAGCGACTCCCTGCAGGTGGGGAGCTGGGGCCTCCAATCGGGATCTTTAAGACGGTCCTTGCGCTTTGCGCCACCTGCGCTTAACCCGCTGTGCCACCGCCCGACTCCCCCCCCTTTTTTTTTTTTAATATTTATTTTATTTATTTATTCCCTTTGTTGCCCTTTTTTTTTTTTTTTTTTATTGTTGTAGTTATGATTGTTGTTGTCATTGTTGGATAGGACAGAGAGAAATGGAAAGAGGAGGGGAAGACAGAGAGGAGGAGAGAAAGACACCTGCAGACCTGTTTCACCGCCTGTGAAGCGACTCCCCTGCAGGTGGGGAGCCAGGGCTCGAACCGGGATCCTTATGCCAGTTCTTGTGCTTTGCGCCACCTGCGCTTAACCCACTGTGCTACAGCCCGACTCCCCCCCTTGTTGTTTTTAATTGTTGTTATTATTGTTGTTACTGATGTTGTCGTTGTTAGATAGGACAGAGAGAAATGGAGCGAGGTGGGGAAGACGGGGAGAGAAGGATAGACCCCTGCAGGTGGGGAGCCGGGGGCTCGAACCCAGATCCTTATGCTGGTCCTTGGGCTTTGCGCCACGTGTGCTTAACCCTCTGCGCTACCGCCTGACTCCCTCTTATTTTCTTTTGTGGTGATTTCATTGCTCCTAGGCAGTCTTCATTTTTATTTCAGGGAAAGACAGAGAAATAGAGAGGGAGAGATACCAAGACATTTGAGCTTCCCCAAGTACCATGGTTCTCCCATATGGTTCTAGGACTTTTAAGTCTAGACCATACTCATGTTAAGGCAAAAATCACACTTGGTGAGTTATCTTCCAGTTTAGTATTATTTTAATTAAATAATCAAACATACAAATGGTTTAGTTTAATTATAAGTTCTGTAATATTTTGCATTATTAGATTTATGAAAATTTTTTGATTATCTGAAAAGATAAATTTTTGCAGCTATTAAAAATCAAATCACTTTTTTGGGGAAAAGATTTACAAAGCTGTTGTCAATATGTGTACAGTTTCTTATCTCTTCATGGTAAGTGTCAGAATGCCACACCTTCCATCAAATTATATCTTCCACTATAGGACACTGAGGAGACACCCATTATTATAACTTACTAAAATACTTTTGGAACAAGTACTGTCTTCTATGGATTATTAAAAAAAATTTTTCATTTTATTTGGAGGTTAGTGGTTTACAGTATGGTCCTTGATAAATGGATACTTTTTTTTTTCATCTCACCATAATAGGTGTCTGCAAAACACTCTCACTCCCAATTTAGGTTCCTTTCTATCCTTTCTATCATTGTGCACTAGGACCCCATTCCTCTCCCTCGTCCTTTGCTGTGGTGCAATACACCAAACTGGTTTTCTACCCAGAGTTATATATAGATTTTTAAAAAAAATTATTTTCCCTTTTGTTGCCCTTGTTGCTTTCTTGTTGTTATTATTGCTGTCATTGTTGGATAGGACAGAGAGAAATGAAGAGAGGAGGGGAAGACAGAGGGGGAGAGAAAGACACCTGCAGACCTGCTTCACTGCCTGTGAAGCAACTCCCCTGCAGGTGGGGATCTGGGGCTCGAACTTCCTTACGCAGGTCCTTGCACTTCGTGCCATGTGTGCTTAGCCCGCTGCGCTACCACCAGACTCCCCAAGTTATATACAGATTTAATGCAGCCTTCATCTGGGTTCCACCAGATTTCTTTGCAGCTAATTTTTTTTTCCACTGCCTCTGCCCTGTACATTTGTAATTTCACTAAAGCCAGCCTGACATTTTTATTCAAAGAGATGGAAGAGACACCATAGCACTGGAGTTTACCTGGTTCCTTGGCATTCCCATTGTGCTAGGGTTTCAATCTGGGCTGTTTGTATGGCAAGGTGTTTGTCCTATCTGGTGAGTTATCTGTTGATCCCCAATTCATTCCATTTTTCCTTTCTTCTTTCCTTCCTTCCTTCCTTCCGTTTCTTCTTTGACACCAGGGTTATTGCTGGGGCTTGGTGCCTATATGACAAATCTACTTCCCCACGTGGCCAGTTTTCTTTTTTCTTTTCTTTTTTTCTTTTTCTATTTTATTTGATAGGATAGAGAGAAATTGGGAGGGGGGTAGGGAGATAGGGAGAAAGAGAGGTACTTACAGACCTGCTTCCCCACTTCTGATGTGTTCCTCCTGCAGGTAGTGAGCAGGGGCTCAAACCCGATGCTTGTACATGGTTATGTGTGTGTGCTCAACTAGGTACACCACTGCCTGGACCCTTAAGCTTTTTATTGTTACCAGGGCATCACCATTCCAGGCCTGCATTTTCAGATATGTGTGTATGTCTATGGTTAGAGAGAGAAATAATCAGAGAGACAGAGAGGATGAGCATTCAATCACTGAAGTTTCTTCTTTGCCATGTACTTCCCATGCAAGGACTCAAACCTGGGTTGTGTACATAGTCACAGCAGGCACCTTCCCAGGTGAGTTATCTCACTACCCCCTTGATTTCTTTTTCAAATATAATATTAAAAAATAGAGATATAATTTGCATAGTAAAAGTCATAAAACTTAAACTTGACCAACTTTATCAGTTATGTATGTTTGTGTAGCCTATACATTTGTCAAGATAGACTCTTTATTTCATTTTATTTTTTAATATTAGGGGATAAATGATTTACAGTCAACAATAAAATAACATTTCCACTTAACAAATACAACCCCCACTAGGTCCTCCTCTGCCATCATGTTGCAGGACCTGAACCCTCCCCCCACCCCCACCCCAGAGACTTGTACTTTGGTGCAGTACACCAACTCTAGTCCAAGTTCTGCTTAGTGTTTTCCCTTCAGATCTTGTTTTTTAACTTCTGTTTATAAGTGAGATCAACCCATATTCATCCTTTTGCTTCTAACTTATTTTACTTAACACAATTTCTTCAAGTGCCATCCAAGATGAGGTGAATAATTCACCATTTTTAATAGCAGAGTAGTATTCCATTGTGTATACATACCACAACTTACTCAGCCACTCATGTTGTTGGATACCTAGGCTGCTTCCAGATTTTGGCTATTACAAATTGTGCTGCTATGAACACAGAAATACACAAATCTTTTTGGATAGGTGTGTTTGGTTCTTTTTTGGGATATATCACCAGGAGAGGAATTGCGGGGTTATAGGGTAGGTCCACTTCTAGCCTTTTGTGAGTTCTCCAGACTGCTCTCCACAGGAATTGGATCAATTTACATTTTCACCGGCAGTGCAGGAGGGTTCCTTTGTCCTCACAACCTTTCCAGCATTAGTTGCTTCTACCTTTTCAGATATAAGATATTTTCACAGGAGTGAAGTGGTATCTCGTTGTTGTCTTTATTTGCATTTCTCTGACAATAACTTACAGCATTTTTTATATGTTTCTCGGCTTTTGGGGTCTCTTCTGTGGTGAATATTCTGTTCATATCCTCTCCCTGTTTTTGTATAGGGTCATTCGTTTTCTTGTTACTGAGTTTGGAGAGCTCTTTATATATTTTGGCTGTTAACCTCTTGTCTGATGTATGACATATAAAGATCTCCCATTCTGTGAAGGATCTCTTTGTTTGGGTGATGGTTTCTTTTGCTTTGCAGAAGCTTTTTAATTTGGTATAGTCCCACCAGGCTATTTCAACCTTGATTCTTTTTCTTTTTGATGTGGGCTTCATTTAGGTGTTAGTAGTTGAAGCTACCTTAATGTAACTTATGGCTTTGGTTTTTTATTTTTAATCAGACCTAGAGTAGGAATAATGTTAACTTTCCACTTCTGTAAACCCTGCTGCTTTCAGTAAGGTAGGATGTTTGTTTCCAAGAATGCTCTTAATACTTCATCTTAAAAGGCTGGCAAGAGAGCTCATATATCGTGCATGCAACCCTTTTTTTTTATGCTTTTTGTTATTTTTTTTTAAGTATGTATTTATTCCCTTTTGTTGCCCTTGCTTTCTTGTTGTTGTTATTGATGTCATTGTTGTTGGATAAGACAGAGAGAAATGGAGAGGGGAGGGGAAGACAGAGGGTGGAAAAGATAGACACCTGCAGACCTGCTTCACCGCCTGTGAAGCGATTCCCCTGCAGGTGGGGAGCCGGGGGCTTAAACTGGGATCCTTACGGGGTCCTTGCACTTTGCGCCACCTGCGCTTAACCCGCTGCACTACCGCCCGGCTCTCACTTTTTGTTATTTTTTCTTTATTGGGAGGATTACTGGTTTACAGCCAACAGTAAAATATAATAGTTTCTACATATTTAACATTTCTCATTGTTAAATAACGATCTAATCCCCCCACATACACATACACCTAGGTCCACCATGTTTCAGGACCTAAACGCTCCCTCCTACCCTAGTGTCTTTTACTTTGGTGCAATACACAGTACACTATTTTCTTCACCCCAGTAAATTACTTTAGAGTCCTTTTCAGATGGTCATCTCTGTTTTCACTTCTACCAAGTTAATTTTTGGTGTCATTTCTTTCACTACAGATTATTTTTGCTTATAAGATTTCCGTATACAAGTGGAATCACATAGTATATATTTACTATACAGTGAAGTTTGTATCTTGCTTTGTTCATTCAGGATAGTTTCTTCTTTCTCTTTCTTCTTTCTTTTTTTAAAAAATATTTATTTACTAATGAGAAAGAGAAGAGGAGTAGAGAGAGAACCAGAGCATCATTCTGGCACACGTAACACTGGGAATTAAACTAGTAACCTCATGCTTGAGAGTTTGTTTTTTTCCTGCCTCTAAGGTAGGGGCTTGGTGCCTCCACTTCTCCTGGAGGCCATTTTCTCCATTTTGTTGCCTTTGTTGTTGTTTTTATTGTTGTCATTACTGTTGTTGTTGGATAGGACAGAGAGAAATCAAGAGAGGAGCAAGAAGACAGAGAGGGGGAGAGAAAGACAAACACCTGCAGACCTACTTTACTGCTTGTGAAGTGACTACCCTGCAGGTGGGGAGCCAGGGGTTCAAACTGTGATCCTTACTCTGGTCCTTAAGTTTTTAGATTATCTTTATTTATTGATAGAGACAGCCAGAAATCAAGAGGGAAGTGGGTGGTAGAGAGAGAGGAGACAGAGACACCTGCAGCCCTGCTTTACCACTCGTAAAACTCCCCCCCCCCCCCCCCCCCCGTAGGTGGGGACTGGGGGCTTGAACCCTGGGTCCTTACACATTGTAACATTTGTGCTCAGCTAAGTGTTCCAAACCTGGTCCCCTTGAGAGCTTTTAAGATTGATTCATGTTATTGTGTAGTTTGTTCTATTTGTTGCCTAGTAGTAGCTCTTTCTTGATTTTGTTAGAGGAATTCAATGATAGAATTCTGCGGCCAGAATTATCAAATGATGAAATGCTGTCTCTTCATGAGGAGTTGCAGAAGATTTATAAAACTTACTGTTTGGATGAAAGTATTGACAAAATTAGATTTGATCCCTTCATTGTAGAAGAGATTAAAAAAAGTAAGTAAAATTGATATGAATGAATTCTATGCATGTTACTGTTTTCAGAATTTTCCCATGTGTTTTCTGTTTATTATTGTAAGCGCTATTTGAGATACACAACTAGTCATTATGATTTTACTAATAATGTGAAAACTTTGATGATGAAGGAGCTTATTCACATTTCACATAAGTGATGCTTTCCAGAACTAGTTTGCTCATGTTCTTCATTCTAATTTGATTTCTATACTATATAGTGAAATTTCTGAAAAGCATAATTTTTAGATTATTTATATACTTTCACTGTCATAGACTTAAAAGTTTTAGATTATATACTTTCACTGTCATGGACTTTAATATTATTGGGCTTATGCTACTCATAAATAATATGTATAATATAATTTTTTTAAATAGTTGCTGAAGGCCCATATATAGATGTTGTGAAACTTCAAACAATGAGATGTCTTTTTGAAGCGTATGAACATGTACTTTCTCTTTTGGAGAATGTGTTTACCCCTATGTTCTGCCATAGTGATGAGGTAAGTAAAAGTATTAATCTTGTTTGAGAATTCTCTTAAAAATTCAAGAGTGACTTCAAGATCATTATATAAATCAAATAAAATAAGCAAAAGAAGCATGATTAATTAAGAAAGTAAACATTGAAAAAAGAAAAAGAAAGTAAACATTCATTTCCATAATGTAATGTAATAGAGATGAGAAGTTGATTGTAAAAAATTTTCTGTACCAAGGCCGTGTTTATATATATATGAGGAAGAAGTTGGTGATCAAATTGATCTGCATGACTTGCTAAATGCTTGAGTGGTTTTATACTGCTGGGCTGATATAAAAATCTCATTAATTTTGTATATACCTTATTATAGACCGGTGGAAATCAGATGACTTTAATATCTCTGTATTATTATAATTTTTATTTTTTTGAGTATGATTTTATTCACTTGATTTAAATATTTTCTTTAGACTGTAAAAGTAGTAATTAGGATTTTCTATATCAAGTATTAGTGTAATAAATCACAATTATTTTTGAAGTATTTCAGACAGCTTTTAAGAGGTGCAGAGTCACCAACTCGCAATTCAAAATTCAACAGGTAGGTATATTAACTCTTATGTATATTTTGGTTTTGCAAGTATCCACTTTTGTAAGCAGTAATTTCTCTAATAGAATATATTCTTGGGAGTTGGGCGGTAGTGCAGTGGGTTAAGCGCATATGGAACAATGTGCAAGGACCGGTAAAGATCCCGGTTCGAGCCCCTAGCTTCCCACCTGCAGGGGAGTTGCTTCACAGGCGGTGAAGTCGGTCTGCAGGTGTCTATCTTTCTCTCCCCCCTCTGTCTTCCCCTCCTCTCTCCATTTCTCTCTGTCCTATCTAACAACGACAACAACAATAACAAAAAACAAGGACAACAAAAGGGAAAATAAGTAAATAAATAAATATTTTAAAAGAATATATTCTCTAGGGGGAAAAATACTGGCTATAAGTGAATTATCTTTGGATTTCATTTGATCATCATTTTTATTATAGACTAGATTATATATAGGCGAAATCCATAGATAATTCAGTTACAGAACTGGATTTTATTTTCTCTTCTCTGGAAATAAAAGTTAAATGACCTAAGAAGAGACAGCAGAGGACAGAAGCTTTATTCATTTATGAACTGTATGATTAATGTCTTGATTTGTCCAAGTATTACTGTATGTACAAAGTTGACAGAGATAACAGATCTATGAATCCAGAGAATAAATATTTACATTCTTCTCAGCACTTTCCAGTTTGTCTAAGATAGAATCTAGTAAGTATATAAATTGGAAATGTGATAGAAGTTGATAGATCAGAAAATGGAATTATTTTTTTTCTTTCTTAAAGATAGTACAAGTTAAGAATATGAAAACCTGAGCCTACAAGATAGTTCACTGTGGAAAGTGCTTGCTGTGCTATGCGTCTGACCCACATTTGATCTGCTTTAGAGAAACCTTTGATGCTGTGATGTCTTTCTCTCCTCTCTCTCTTCTCGCTCATTCTCTCTCTCTGCCTCTCTCTTTCTCTTTCTGCCTCTCTTTCTCTTTCCTGTTTCTCTCCTCTTCCTCCTCCTCTCCTCCCCCAGAGTATTTGAAGCCCCAGCAATGAAAAATACAAATAAATAAATTTTTACATTTTAGGTATGGGAAGAATATATTGCTTCCTTTTCTTTCCTTTTTTTTTTTCTAAAGATAGAGGCAGAAAGAGTATTATATTTTAAAATATAAAGTAAGCAGAAAGAACATGAGTTCTATCCATTATGAACACAAATTACAGTCTATTCATTTTCTTCTCTTTATATTGGCTTTTTAATATTAGCTATCATTGTTGTCAGGACTCTACTTCTGTGGTACATAATGATTCATTTTCATATATAGATAAGTAAAAATTCCTTATATTCTTTCACTGTAAATTTAGTCTCTGTGAATTTTCTGTTAAATGGCTTAATATACATAAAATAGGGCCAGAGAGATGGCATAATGTTTATGTCAAAACACTCTCATATATGAAACTTTGAAGTTCAGTCCCTGGCACCACTGAAAGTCAGAGCTGAACTGTGCTCAGATTCTGGAACATGATGGCAGAGGAGGACCTAGAGGGGGTGAATTATTATGTGGAAAACTGAGAAATATTACACATGTACAAACTACTGTATTTTACTGCTGACTGTAAACAATCCTCCAATGAAAATAAATAAATATAAAGAATATATGTAGATATGAATACACTTTTAAAATTTATATATAAAGATTTTCATACATTTTATCTATTTTTTATTTAATTGCATTTTATTTTATTAGGAAAAGAGAGAAGTTGAGAGAGCATAGGAGATAGGAGGATGCCTGCAGCACTGTTTTGCCACCTGTGAAGCTTCCCCCTCTCCTGCAGGGAGGGGCTAGGGGCTTGAACCTGCGTCATTGAGCATTGTAATGTGTTCTTTACCAGGTGTGCCACCTCCTTCCCCCATTTAATTATATTCTAAAAGTAAAAATTTAAGGCATATTAACTTTACTGTCCCATTTTTGCTTTACAACACATCATTTAAAAAAACGTTTAGGAGGGGCAGTGTGGTGGTGCACCTGGTTGAGCACACATGTTAAAGTGCCCAAAGATCCGATGAGTTCAAGTCCCCGGTCCCAACCTGCAGGGGGAGAACTTCACTAGCAGTGAAGCAGTGCTGTAGGTGTCTTTCTTTCTCTATGTATATACCTCTTCCTTCCCTCTTGATTTCTCTTTTTCTATCCAATAATAACAATAACAAAATAAACAAAACCATTTAGGGATCTTTTGTTAACTTTACTTCTTAGCTTCAAAACACACCTTGTAAAATACTCAAAATAAGTATGTGTGAAACATGGATAGTGTATCTAATGCAGACATGAATTCCATGTTGGAAAAAGTAAGTTTGCTTTCTGCCAAAGTTTTGGTGGCATAATTTTCGCATACTTTCCATTGTATCAAACAAATGGTATGCTTAAATGAGGCAAATATATATATATATATAGATATATATATATCTATATATATATATATATAGATATATATATCATCTGACATACTGAGTTTTTAAGAATTTTCCTGTTATTCTAGAATTCAAATTTCCAACCTTCATGTAATCTCTATACTTTCTCTTACCTTTAAAAGTTAGTCATAAAAAAAAAAAAATTAGTCATAGGAATTTCTTCCCTTTGTTAAGGACAAAACTATCCAGTTGTATAATTTTAAAATATTGCTTTGTGTTGTAATGTGAAACTTGTTTAATATTTGGGCTTTCTCTTTTATATAACTTCGTATCTCTGTTATTGCAGAGGTAGCCTAAGTTTGGATGATTTTCGGTAAGTCTTGAGATAGCATGCCATTCTTTTCAGTGCAAATTCTATGTTCAGATCCAGAAAGTATATTCAGAATAATCTTAAGTAATTAAAAAAGAAAAAAAAATACTGTCCTTTAAACTGTGTTTATACCTGCAATTTTGGGTATCTTTTTAAAGTTAACCTCTACTTTGATTCTAGATATCTCTTTTTTGAAATAACATAATACATTTTTACTATAAAGTGAAAATGCCAGTAAGAAGATAAAAAGCCATTATTAGTTTTGATAAATTGCTTTTAGGATTATTTGTTTAAAGGACATTTTTTCTTCTTTTAATGCAAGTATTGATACTTTAAAAGTATCATATTTAAAAAGCCCAAATATTTTATAATCTATTCAGGTTCTATAGCCTAGAAAACTATGTCTAGATTCTAGGGATTTTAGTAACATTTGTCAACATTTTTATATTTGTTTTTAGAAACATTTTATCAAAATTGTGTTTATAATACTGGATTTAAAAAAATTATTTATAAAATGGAAATACTGACAAGACCATAGGATAAGAGGGGCACAACTCCACACAGTTTCCACCCTCCAGAACTCTGTAGCCAATCCCCCACCCCTGATAGTTTTCCCATTCTTTATCCCCCTGGGAGTATGGACCCAGGATCACTATGGGGTGCAGAAGGTGGAAGGTCTGGCTTCTGTAATTGTTTCCCCGCTGAACATGGGCGTTGACAGGTCAATCCACACGCCCAGCCTCTCTCCCTCTCTCTTTCTCTATTGGGATAGGAATCTGGGGGTGTTGACAGATTGAGCCATACTCCCAGCCTGTCTTTCTCTTTCCCTAGGGGGATAGGGATCTGGGCAGGTGGGGCTCCAGGACACATTGGTGGGGTCATCTGCCCAGCAAAGTCAGGTTGGCATATGACTTCTAAGACACTAATTGCATGCTTATTTAAAAAGAATTGAATGCTTATTTAAAAATAAAAGTTGATCTAGTTTAAAATATTCTTTTTACTACTTACTTATTTTTATACTTTACAGTTTTAAAATAAATTTGACTTGCTTTATGAACATGTGTAAAAGGCACATGTCACTATAGAAAGTGTATTTGAAATTTGACTAATTCACTTTTATTTCTGTAATTGTTTCAGTATAAGTACCTTTTTACTTGAGATAATAGTGCATTAAGTTAAGCATTCAAAAAAGCTTTAAGATTTTAAGATAATAATAGTGGATATCTGTTTTTTTTTTTTTTTCCCCTCCAGGGTTATTGCTGGACTCGGTGCCTGCACCATGAATCCACTGCACCTGGAGGCCATTTTTTCCTCCTTTTGTTGCCCTTGTTGTTGCAGCCTCATTGTGGTTATTATTATTACCATTGTTGATTTGTGGTTATTATTATTACCATTGTTGATCGTTGATGTTGTTCGTTGTTGGATAGCACAGAGAGAAATGGAGAGAGATGGGGAAGACAGAGAGGGGGAGAGAAAGATAGACACCTGCAGACCTGCTTCACCACCTGTGAAGCGACTCTGTTCCCTGCAGGTGGGGGAGCTGGGCTGGAACCGGGATCCTTCAGCAGGTCCTTGTGCTTTGCGCCACATGAGCTTAACCCACTGTGCCACCCCCCCAACCCCCTGGATATCTGTTCTGAGGGCAGTTTTGTATAGTAAGCATAACTGTAAATTGGGTAAGTCTTATTTTTATTTCTTTTTATGTCTATTTTATTGGATAGGACAGAGAAAGAGGGGAGATTGAGATAGATAAGATAGATAGATGATAGGTAGATAGAGAAAGACACCTACACACCTGCTTCATTTTTTGTGAAGTGCCCCCCTGAAGGTGGGGAGGAGGGCTCAAACTCAGGGTTCTTACTTAACCTGGTGTGCCACCACCTTGTCCCAGTTTCATTTATCTCATTATTATTATTATTGATGAAAATTCATGGGGCAGTATACTATAGTGGAGGAAAGTTTTACTTTGCTTTCTGTTCAAGGTATCTGTTTACAGAAATTTACTTAAAATTTTTTTTTGTTGTTGTTGCTGTCACTGGGGTTTTATGACTTATGTGGGCTGACTTTTTCAGTTAGAAGAGATAGAGGGAGGGAAAGATACCATAGCTCTCAAGTTTTTCCCAGTGAGGTGTGGGGACCAGGCTTCAATCTGCATCATGTGGATAGCAAAGCAAAAACCCTTTCAAGGTGAGCTATCTTGCTTGCCCACTTTTGAAATAATTGTACACCAACTTTATTTTTCTCAGAGCACAGCTCAGCTCTGGTTTATGGTCATGTGGAGAATTGAACTTAGGACTTTGGAGCCTTGGACATGAACGGGGTTTTTTTGTTTTGTTTTTTTTGTATAATCATTATGCCCTGCCCTTTGCAACCAATATTTAGTTGTAGCAGAATAGGATGCTTCCTTGGGCTACATAGCTGTTTTTTTTAAAATTTTTTTATCTTTATGCTCATTGATAATTTACCTTTCCTTTCAATTGTGTATCATTTCTTATTACTTTGAAATTAAGAGGGAGTCAGGTGGTAGTGCAGTGGGTTAATCGTACATGGCGTAAAGTGCAAGGACCAGCGTAAGGATCCCAGTTGAAGCCCCTGGCTCCCCACCTGCAGGGTGGTCACTTCACAAATGGTGAAGCAGGTCTGCAGGTGTCTGTCTTTCTCTCCCCCTCTTTGTCTTCCCCCTCCTCTCTCCATTTCTCTCTGTCCTATTCAACAATGGCGACATCAATAACAACAATAACTATAATAAAACAACAAGGGCAACAAAGGAAATAAATAAATAAATACTGAAAAAAAATAAGGATGAATTTTAATACTTTTTTCCTCTCATGAGTGATTATAAAGTTGAATTTTGCATACACACGCATAATCATAAAGAGCAGTTCTATCTAAACGTCAAATACCGAGGTGGTTGTGGTTGATTTTTATGATATTTATTTATTTATTTTAAAAAATCTTTATTCAGAAGTGGGGCAGTAGCGCAGTGGGTTAAGTGCCAAAGCGCAAGGGCCGGCGGAAGGATCCCGGTTCAAGCCTCCGACTCCTCACTTGCAGGGGAGTCATTTCACAGGCGGTGAAGCAGGTCTGTAGGTCCCTTGTCTTTCTCTCCCCCTCTCTGTCTTCCCCTCCTCTTTCCATTTCTCTCTGTCCTAACAACGACACCAATAACAACAGTAGTAACTACAACAACAATGAAAAACAAGGGCAACAAAAGGGAAAATAAATATTAAAAAAAAGTTTTAAAAAATCTTTATTCATTTTATTTGGTAGGACAGAGAGAAATTGAGGGGGGGGGAAGATAGAGAGACATCTGCAGCATTGCTTCACCACTTGTGAAGCTTTGTCCCTGCAGGTGGGGAGTGAGGCTTGAACTTGGGTCTGGGTCCCTGCACATAGTAACATATGTACTTAACCAGGTGCTCTACCACCCAGTCCCCTGGTTTACTATTTTTTATGTAATACTTATTTTAGCAGTATAATTTCTTTTTTCTTTTTTTTTTATTGATTTAATAATGATCGACAAGATTCTAATGTAGTAGTCAGGGAGGTGGTGTAGTGGATAAAACATTGGCCTCTCAAGCATGAGGTCCTGAGTTCTATCCCCGGCAGCATGTATACCAGATTGATATCCTTTCTTTCTCTGCTCCTATCTTTCTCATTAATAAATAAAATCTTTAAAAAAAAGATTCTAGTGTATACCATGTTTCTGTTATTTGAAATTGTCTATGGCAATATAAAGTACATGCCACTAGGGGACTCTTGTCTTTTCAGTATTTTGTTAATAAATTCAGTTAATATTTTAAAGATAACAATAGGTAAGCTTCAGATGATGTTAATAAATATTGCATAGTTTATACCCTAAATTTAAACTTTAAATGGTCTGCTAATTTTGGCTTCTGAAATGTTGACTTAACTTAGGATGAGAGCCCCAAAACTTAAATTAACTACAACTTTAGTTTACCCTTTTTATTTATTTATTTATTTATTCCCTTTTTGTTGCCCTTGTTTTATTGTTGTATTTATTATTGTTGTCGTTGTTGGATAGGACAGAGAGAAATGGAGAGAGGAGGGGAAGATAGAGAGGGGGAGAGAAGGATAGACACCTGCATACCTGCTTCACTGCTTATGAAATGACTCCCCTGCAGGTGGAGAGCCAGGGCTTGAACAGGGATCCTTACACCAGTCCTTGCGCTTTGCGCCACCTGTGCTTAACCCACTGCACAATAGCCTGACTCCCTAGTTTACCCTTTTTACAGTTATGTTTCTTTATATTAAACTAAACTCGTGACATTTTGTCTTGGATCTGATACATTTTTGTTTAATATTTAGGAGCACACAGAAAAGAGGGGAATCATTTGGAATCAGCAGGATAGGTAGTAAAATTAAAGGAGTATTCAAAAGCACTACAATGGAAGGAGCCATGTTGCCCAATTATGGTTTAACTGAAGGTGAAGATGACTTTGTAAGTAAATGTTGTTTAATTAAATTTATGAAACTTAAGATTTAACTCTGGTGTTGAAAAAATGGATATGCTCAATTATTTCCTTTACCTTTATCTTAGTTCTTATTTTAGACTTCCTTTGTAGTCTCCAGTCTTTCATTAACTGTTGTTTCATGGTGTTAACCTAAGTGTTAAAATCCTTAAGTATTTAAGTTGTTGTTTACTAATACAAATGGTTTATGTTAACCTGAGATACAATTTCTAGTATCAAGCAATTTACCATATTTTATTTCGGTTTTTACTTAATATCCTGATTATTTTTCTCTTTTTAAATATATATTTTTAAATATATTTATTTAATATTTATTTTATTGATTTTTCCCTTTTGTTGCCCTTGTTTTTTTTTAATTTTTTAATATTTATTCCCTTTTGTTGCCTTGTTTTATTGTTGTTGTTGATGTTGTTGTTGGATAGAACAGAGAAATGGAGAGAGATGGGGAAGACAGAGAGGAGTAGAGAAAGATAGACACCTGCAGACCTGCTTCACCACCTGTGAAGTGACTCCCCTACAGGTGGGGAGCTGGGGACTCGAACTTAAGCCCAGCCTTTGCGCTTTGCGACATGTACACTTCACCCGCTGCACTACCGCCCAACTCCCATGCCCTTGTTGTTTTATTGTTGTAGTTATTGTTGTTGTTATCGATGTCATTGTTGGATAGGACAGAGAAAAATGGAGAGAGGAGGGGAAGACAGAGAGGGTGAGAGAAAGACACCTGCAGACCTGCTTCACCACCTGTAAATCAACTCCCCTACCGGTGGGGAGCTTGGGGGCTCGATCCGGAATCCTTACGCTGGTCCTTGTGCTTTGCACCATGTGCGTTTAACCCGCTGTACTACCACCAGACCCCCTGATGTTATCTTTCAAGTCCTATGACCCAAGCATAAAGTATTTTTCTTCTCCTAGAGTTTTTTAGTTATTAGAGAAACAGGCATCATACTGGCACGTGTGATGTCAGGAATGATATTTAGGATTTCATTCTTGAGACTTTTTAGGCTTTATCTGCTGTACCACTTCCAAGGTCATGCATATATGGAAAAAAAAATCCACTTTTTTTTTAATGCCTTTTAAAAATATTTTATTTTTTCTGTTTTCTGTGGATCACTAGTATCAGCACTACCTGGTAATTTGTATACAAAATTCAGGTGCATAGCGCAGCGGGTTAAGCGCAGGTGGCGCAAAGCACAAGGACTGGCATAAGGATCCCGGTTCGAGCCCCGGCTCCCCACCTGCAGGGGAGTCGCTTCACAGGTGGTGAAGCAGGTCTGCAGGTGTCTATCTTTCTCTCCTCCTCTCTGTCTTCCCCTCCTCTCTCCATTTCTCTCTGTCCTATCCAACAACGACAACAACAATAATAACTACAACAATAAAACAAGGGCAACAAAAGGAATAAATAAATAAAATAAATATTAAAAAAAATTTTTTTTAAATTCAGGTGCTGTCCTATACCTAATTAATCCGAATTTGCATTTTTGGAAGATCCACAGGGGATTTATAAACACATTACACCTACCAAACTATTTTATTTCTTGTACCTTTGCACATGCTAGTCTGCTTGAATTTTCTTCCTTCATTTCCCTAGAAAATTTATACCCATTTTATTTCTTAGGTTGGTTTTGTGAAAGTTCTATTGTTTAAGACTGTTCCCTTTTTTGATAGTCATGTTGTTAAACATCTTTTATTCCATCACTTTGTGGTCCATTTTACTTTCTCTCCAAGGAGCCAAATCCACTAGCAAAAACAACACAGTTGTATCAACCTAGGATGTAGCACTGTTGACTGGACTCTGGACTCTCTCTCTTCTTTATGGGGAGACTAATGGATTGCAGTACAGTTATTGATACTTGTCACTTCTGTCTCTGATCTGCTGTCTACTGAATTTTTATATGTAGATGAATAACAAAGTCTGGAATTGTTATTTGTCAGCTTGAAATGTTTTGGTTTTGTGTTATCAGTAGAAAATTTGATAGTACTTAGTATAAAATTGGGTTCAGGCAGTAGCACACCCAATTGAATGAACATGTTACCAGTGGAAGTACCTGGGGTCAAGCCTCTGGTACCTCCTTACAGGGGGAAAGCTTCATGATCACTGGAGTAGTGCTGCTTGGTGTCTATATATTTTCCCTTTCCCTGTTGATTTCTTTGTCTATATGAAATAAAATTAAATAAAATACATTTTTTGAAAGTTTAAAAATTGGGGCCGGGTGGTGGCACACCTTGCTGAGTTCATGTTACAGTGCGCAAGGACCTGAGTTCAAGTCTCCAGTTCCCATCTGCAGGGAGAAAGATTTGCAAGGGTTTAAATAGTGCTGCAGGTGTCCTTCCGTCTCTCTTTTCTATCTCTTCACTTTTCCTCTTGATTTTCGTCTTTTTCCAATAAATAAATAAAGATAATAAAAAATTCAATTTCTAAAAATTATAGAATGCATATGGGCACATTACTTTAGAGTTGTATTTCTTGTGCTAGAGGCCTAGAGGCCCTAAATATATTACAGTTATCTTGATAATCATTTTTCAGATTGAAGAAGGTATTGTTGTAATGGAAGATGATTCTCCAGTGGAAGCTGTGAGCACACCTACTACTCCCCGAAACCTTGCTGCTTGGAAAATTAGCATCCCATATGTAGACTTTTTTGAAGATCCCTCTTCTGAAAGGAAGGAAAAAAAGGAAAGGATACCTGTGTTTTGTATTGATGTTGAAAGAAATGATAGAAGAGCAGGTAAGAAGTTTTATGTGTGCCTTTCTTAGATGCCCATTAGTCTGTCTTTATCAGGAATCATGAACATTTTGCCATATTCTAAATTTTGAGTATGACTGCATATCTAAAATATAAATGTCCAGAACAAAAAATTGAATGAAAGTGTAGAATTCCCGAGGCTATTTCTATTACAAATTAGCTAATTAATCTGTTCAACCAGTACTTATTGAGATAATGCCTGACAATTTAGCACTGCAGTTTATATAATATTCTTTTAATGGTTTTGTTGCATTCATTATTAGCTTTTGGTCATTCTCCCAAGTGTTTCAGATTCATACTGTGGCCTGTGGCCGGGGTGAATTCACTGCCAGTGCTCCTGAGCATGGTCTGGGTTCTACCTCTTGTCAGATTCTACTGAGGACCAGGATAGATGTGCAGGACCGGGGGTGGGATGGGGTGGGTGGCTAGAAGTGTTCCTGGCTCTACCTGTTTTACACTGTGAGATGGCAGTGCCACCCAATAAAATACCTATTACTCAAAAAAAGGGGGGGAGAGATAGATACCTGCAGCACTGCTATACCACTTGTGAAGCTCCCCCACCCTTGCAGGTAGGCACTAGAGTACACTGGTCCTTATACATGGTCATGTGTGTGCACTACTGGGTAAAAATGAAGAAGAAACAATGTTTGCTTTGAGGGCTGTGTCTCATAACAACTTGGTTTTTCTTCTGAATGCAGGTATTACTTGGGGTGGTTGGGATTGATTGATTGATTGAATCGAGCTGGGGTCCTTGCACATTTGTGATTTTGCCACTTCTGGGCCACTGTTTTTTTGTTTGTTTTTTGTTTTTGAGGGGGTGCAGCAGACCTTTCTATTTAGTTTTTTAAAATATTTATTTATTAATTATTGGGCAGATAGAAATTGAGAGCGGGTGGGGAAGATAGGGAGAAAGAGTGAGACACCTCCATCCCTACTTCACCACTTGTGAAGCATGTGGGGACCAGGGGCTTGAACCCTAGTCCTTGTGTTACAACAGTGTTGTAATGTGTGCGCTTAACCAGGCGCTCCACCTCTTGGCCTCAAGGCAGACCTTTTATTTACAGCGGTTACAGTACACAGCAGAGTCACAGTGGCGCAGGGCACACATGGCTGCCCTGCCTGGCCCCACAGCTCTGCACAGACTACCTGCCTCCCCATGCGCTCCTGCAGGCCAGGCTGCGGGTCTGAGGATCCCCTCAATCACTCCCACACTCACTCATGCAAGAAGCCTGCAGAGGGGAGGCAGAGAGAGAGGCGTCCTCTCCTGGGACCTGGGGAAGGAAGGCAGGGAGGAAGGATGGAGAAAGAGAGGCAGGGAAAGGGCACGGGAAGGCCCTGTGCACAGGCAAAGGTTAGAGGTGTGTGGGCATCAGGTCCCCAGGCCACCAGGCCAGGCTGAGGGCCTCTGCAGCTGCTGCACCTGCAAAGGAAGCGGAAGGGGGCCGGGGAGCCCAGTGCTCATGACTCAGAACAGAGACTGAGGCCAGGCCCACAGGCAAACCGAGTTAGCAGAGGATGGGGTACTGCGCCCCTGTGCCTTAAAAGAGAAAAATGTGAGAGGGGACTTGCGGGGACACCTGAGGCCACCTGCGGCGACATCCACCTACCAGCACACCTGCTCCCATGCCTGTGGGCCCCCACAGAAATCCTGGCATTTCCACATGTCTTGCCAATTATGTCAACAAAACAGCAAAACCTGTAACAGCCTGTCCACACTGCAGTCACTTGGAAGTGAGAACAACTTCTCAGCAAAAGCTCTGTCTTTCCTGCCACCTCAGACTAGATGTCCCCCAGAACGGACAGAGAGAGCCGGGACTTCCTGCAGGCTCTAGGGAAGGCAGCCATAGAACAGACACAAGGCCTCCAGCCCCGCCAGCTGCAGAGTGAGAGACAGAGAGATAGGTACCACAGTATTGTAGTTTCTAGAGTGTCATGGCACCTCCTGTGTGGCACCAGCACTGGAACTTGGGCAGTGTGCATCATCATGCACTCTGCCTGTTGAGCTATCTCTCCAGTCTCTGTAATAGTTTCAGTTGATTTAGTGCATTGCATTTCCACAACGTGATGATAATAATAGCAATTAATATTTTTGGAATATTTAACTCTTTGCTCACTGCACAGAAAGTTCTTCATGTGCATTATGTGTAATAGATGCAGTTATTTTACATCTGTAAGCTAGCTAAGGCATAGTGAAATTGTTATATTTTAAATGTATAGTAAATGAAGGAACTTGGGAAATATGATCTGACCTAATTAATTTTTTTATTTTTTTTTTAACCAGAGCACTGCTCTGCTTTGGCTTATGGTGATGTGGGGGTTTGAACCTGGGACATTCTAGCTTCAGGCATGAGGGTGTATATTACATAACCATTATGCTATCTACCCCAACCCCTAATTAATTCTTTTTTAAAACTAATTTATTTATTTATTCCTGAGAAAGATAAGAGAGAGAAAGAACCAGACATCACTCTGGTACATGTGCTCCCGGGGATTGAACTCAGGACCTCATGCTTGAGAGGCCAATGCTTTATCCACTGCGCCACCTCCCGGACCACCCCTAATTAATTCTTTAACTAATTTACTTTGTGTTGTCCAGTTTGGTAGTTGTCCAGTTTGGTAGTGTGTGTGTGTGTGTGATAATTAAAATTAAGTTATGTCAATTTTCAGTTCTTTTTTTATACTAGATATGTTTCAAACAATCAGTAGTAGTAAAGTGTGGCTAGTAGTATACTGGTAGAGATCATATAAAACAGTTTCATGAGGGTCAGGTGGTAGCTCAACGGGTTAAGTGCATGTGGCACGAAGGGCAAGGACCTGCATAAGGATCCTGGTTCGAGCCCCTAGCTCCCCACCTGCAGGGGAGTAGTCGCTTCACAGGCTGTAAAGCAGGTCTGCAGGTATCTGTCTTTCTCTCCCCCTCTCTGTCTTTCCCTCCTCTATCCATATCTCTCTATCCTACCCAACAATGAACGACATCAACAACAATAGTAACCACAGCAAGGCTACAACAAGGGCAACAAAAAGGGGAAAAATGGCCTCCAGGAGCAGTGGATTCATGGTGCAGGCACTGAGCCCCAGCAATAACCCTGGGGGCAAAAAAAAAAATTCATTATTATAGAAAGTTCTACTGGATAGAATAATTTGATACTATTTTAGGCTAGAAAAGTTACCTATAGCCTGGACTGGTGTTGATGTATTGCACCAAAGTAAAAGACTCTGGGATGGGTGGGTGGGGAGAATACAGGCCCTAGAAAAGGATGACAGAGGACCTAGTGGGTGTTGTATTGTTATGTGGAAAACTGAGAGATGTTAATACATGTAAAAACTATTGTATTTACTGTCAAATGTAAAACATTAATCCCCCAATAAATGAAAAAAATTACCGATAATTTTTATAAGCTTATATACTTTTTGTAATTGCATAATTTTTAAAGTTTCTGCCAGTTCTCTAACTATTGTAGAAAAGTATGTTATTGTGGTCTGGGAGGTAGCTTAGTGAATAAAGTGTTGGACTCTCAAGCATGAGGTTCTGAGTTCCGATTCCCAACAGTACAGAGGGATGTACCAGAGGGATGTCTGGTTCTCTCTCTCTCTCCTGCCCTTCTCATTAATAAATTAAAAAATACAAGGTCTTGGAATGTGATGGCAGAGGCAGAGGAGGACCTAAAGGAGGTTGAATTGTTATGTGGAAAACTGAAAAACGTTATACAAATACAAACTACTGAATATTACTATTTACTATAAATCATTAATCCCCCAATAAAGAAAAAATTAAAATAAATATTAAAAAAGAAAAGTACATATTATTGAGATGAATTTATGCATGAAATGTATTAATCTAGTTTACTTAGATCAGAATATGTCAACGTGATGCTAAAGATACATTACTAAGAACATAGTAATCTCCAAATTTGTTTACTTATGTTTTAAATATTTCATCCTTTTAGAAGCAGCTTGTAAAATTATCTATTACTTAGTGTACATTTCTTTAATTTACAGTTGGGCATGAGCCTGAACATTGGTCTGTCTATAGAAGATATCTTGAATTCTATGTACTTGAATCCAAACTAACAGAATTTCATGGTATGTTGTGCTTTTTATATAAAATACTGAATGGCAGAATTGTTCTTGAAAACTGTTGTTGTTTTATATTTTAAGTTTGTGTGTCAAGGAAATGTAACAGTCATACTTATACATACTCCTACTGATAATATGGGTGTGCCATTTTGTTTTAAGTATTTTTAAGATTTTTTTCAATGCATATTTACTGTGCCCCTTTCCCCCTGCCCGCCCCCTCCCAAGTACTGCTCAGCTCTGGCTTGTAGTGGTGTAGGGAGTTGAACCTGGGGTCTGCAAACGTCAGACATGAGTCTTTCTGCATTATTATATGCTACCTCCTTCTTGTGATTTAAGACCTTTCAATTTTATTGTTGCTATAATTATATTTTTACATATTATTGAGGCATGAATCCAGAATCTCACATTTGGACAGTTCTTCTTCTAGCGTTTGCCCTTCTTCCGTAGCCAGTCAACTCAGGTTGAGCCTGATGTAAAGTTTCGAGACCTCCTTTGAATCTGGAGAGGTGGCAGTCGTTGACTATGTGGGTCATAGTCTGTCTGTGGCCGCAGGGGCAGTTCGGGTCGTCTCTGGCTCCCCAGCGATGGAACATAGCGGCGCACCGGCCATGGCCTGTTTGATAGCGATTGAGGAGGGCCCAATCATAACGTGCTAGGTCAAAGCCGGGTTGACGCTTGCAGGGGTCTGTGATGAGGTGTTTGTTCTTTATAAAGAACAATTTAGACAGTGATACCACTGAGCAACCTCCCTAGCCCAATTTTTTCTTTTCCTTTTCTTTAATTTCTTTCTTTCTTTTTTTTTTTTCTGAGTGAGTGAGTGAGAGAAAAAGAAAGATTGAGAGGAGAGTTACTACAGCATTGCTTCTCCATCCTGGTTGTTGCCTTCAAGTGCTGTCCCTGGTTCTCCCAGGTCAAACAGGGCTTCAAACCCAGGTCCTCATGTAAGGCATACACAGTATTAAGGAAAAAAAAAAGATTTAAAGGAGCTGGGTGGTGGCACACCAGTTGAGTGCACATGATAACATGTGCAAGGACTTGGCTTTGAGACTGCTCTCCCCACCTGCAGGAGGGATACTAGACAAGCCATGAAGCAGGTCTGCAGGTGTCTCCTTTTCTATCTTCCCCTTGTTTTTCAATTTTTTTCTCCATGTCAAATAAAACACAAATGAAAGAATAGCTGCCATGAGTGGTGGATTCATAGGGCTGTCACTAAGCCCCAGCAATAACCCTGGTGGCAGGAGAAAAAAAAAAAAATTTTTAATATTTATTTCCTTTTTGTTGCCCTTGTTTTTAGTTATTACTATAGTTATTATTGTTATTATTATTTTATTGTTATTATTGTAGTTATTGTTGTTATTGATGTCATTGTTGGATAGGACAGAGAGAAATGGAAAGAGGAGGGGAAGACAGAGATGGGGAGAGAAAGACAGACACCTGCAGACCTGCTTCACTGCTTGTGAAGTGACTCCCCTGCAGGTGAGGAGTTGGGGCCTCAAACCGGGATCCTCACACGGGTCCTTGCTCTTTGCGCCACGTGGAGAAAAAAAAATTACTGAGAGAGAGAGACAGACAGACATAGACAGGGTACTACTTTGACATACATAGTACTGGGATTCAAACCTGATCTTTACACATGCAAAACATGCACTCTAATTTGGAAATGTACCCTTGTGACAACAGAAAATCCTGTAAATATTTCATCAAGAAAAGAATATTGGAATTTTGGTGGAACAAAAGACCTACACTCTACCTCCTCAGCTACCATTCATTGCTTCATATGCAATAACATCCAAATGTATTTACATTTTAAGAAAGGTTCTTTTTCTAATTGAATTTTAATTAGAGAATTTAAACTAGATGTTTCAGAGTTGCTTTATTTACTTGATTTTATTTGTTTATTTTTTATCAGAGTACAGCATACTGCTGGTTTATAGTGATGTGGGGAATTGAACCTGAGACTTTAGAGCCCTAGGCATGAAAATCAGTATGCTTTCTCCCCTGATCTGCTTTCTTCTTCTTCTTCTTCTTCTTTTTTTTTTTTTTGCCTCCAGGGTAATTTCCAAGGCTCAGTGCCTTGTTTCTGGGGACCTTTTTTTTTTTTTTTTTTTAACATTATATTGGATAGAACAGAGAAATTGGGAGGGGAGGGGAAAATAGAGAGGGATAAAAAAAGTTAGGCACCTGCAGACCTGTTTCACTGCTTGTGAAGTGACTCCCCCTGCAAGTGGGGAGCCAGAAGCTCCAACTGGGATCCTTGTGCTTTGTACTATGTGCACTTAATCCCTTAATCCACTGTACTACTGCCGGGTCCCCCTGCTTTATTCTTTTTTTTTTTTTTAATCTTTATTTATTGGATAAGGACAGGCAGAAATCAAGAGGGAAGGGGGTGACAGAGAGGGCGAGAGACAGAGAGACACCTGCAGCACTGCTTCACCACTCACAAAGCTTTCCCCCTGCAGGTGGGGACCGGGGGCTGGAACCCGCGTCCTTGTGCATTGTAATACATGCGCTTAAGGAGGTGCACCACCACCCAGCCCCTCCCCCTGCTTTATTCTTTCACCCTTCTTTTCTTTGGTAAATATTTTTGCTACGTTATATGTAATGTTGATGTGACTCTTAGATTTAAGAATGAAAACAAAAAGTAGATCTGCATGCTCTGTTAAGGATAATCAGAAAAGCATTTTTCAAAATGCTTTTCTTTCTTCTTACTTCTGTCTGTATGTATTTATTTTAGTTAATTATTTTCATTAATATTGGGACATTTTGAGTTATTTTGAATCATTTTGTAAGATTGGTGAGTTAGTGTGTCTGAAATCTTTTTATTTTAGAAAAGCTCTATAAGAATGATCCCTGATCCAAGTAGAGGTTATTTCTGAATTTATAAGGCAGGAGGGCTTCTTTATCCTGCTCTAAGAATTAAGCCCATCATAAGCAAAGTATTGCAATAAGATAAAAATACAGGATCATTTTGGCCAAGATTTTGTGTTTGTTCGTGTCCTTTGTAGTTTTCTTTTTGTCTCTGCAAATCTCTTTCTCTCTCTCTCTCTCTTTTATCAGAGTACTACTCAACTCTGGTTTATGGTGGTACGGGAGATTGAACCTGGGACTCTGGAGCCTCAAGCCTGGGATTCTGTTTGCATAACCTTTATGCTGTGTACCCCCATCCTCTGCTAGTCTCATATAATGCCATCTGTATCTTTTTTTTTTTTCCTTCTCTAAGTTTTTCTTTTTATTCAAGAATTGAAAGAAGATTATTTGTCTTCATACTTTAAAGTCCTGGATCAACCAAAGTTCGTTGGACTACCAGTAATATTTTTCCTTTTGAGTACTAAAATTTCTGTTAGACCTTATCTAATGTAAAGAATATTCATGCCTTTAAAATGTTGTCTTGGGCAGGGGTAGATAGCATAATGGTTATGCAAAGAGGCTCTCATGCCTGAGGCTCTAAAGTCCCAGGTTCAATCCCCTGCACTACCATAAGCCAGAGCTGAGCAGTGATCTGGTTAAAAAAAAAAAAAAATGTTGTCTTAATATTTACATGGCATTGACATATAATGCTACCCTTTTTTTTTCTGTGAGGGAAAATCTGCTTTTGAAATTTTGTTTAATAGAGTTTAATTAATTTCAGAATAATCTTATGACATTTTGGACACTTGTTTTATTCAAATAGAAGGCTAAAATCTTTGTCTACTTATGGTGACTGTTTAGTGAAAGGAATAGTAAATTACATTTGTTTTAGTGCCAGGAATCAAACCCAGAGCTTTAAACAGATGATATAGGTGCTGTCCACTGAGCTACATCCTTTACTCCATAAACTAGGTTTCAAACAAACAAACAAACAGAACCAGAATATAGTATTAACTTTCTTTTTTAAAATATTTATTTTATTTAGTTATTCCCTTTTGTTGCCCTTGTTTTATTGTTGTAGTTCTTGATGTCGTCATTGTTGGATAGGACAGAAAGAAATGGAGAGAGGAGGGGCAGAGAGGGGGAGAGAAGGACACCTGCAGACCTGCTTCACCGCTTATGAAGCGATTCCCCTGTAGGTGGGGAGCCGGGGGCTTGAACCAGGATCCTTATGCCGGTCCTTGCGCTTTGCACCACCTGCACTTAACCTGCTGCACTACCGCCCGACTCCCAGTGTTAACATCCATATAATAAATTTCAGGCACATTTCCGGATGCCCAGCTTCCTTCCAAGAGGATCATTGGCCCCAAAAATTATGAATTCTTAAAGTCAAAGAGAGAAGAGTTTCAGGAATATCTACAGGTATAGTATATACTCAATTTAAAATAGTATTCTTTAATTTGCCTCTTGTGCACACACTCTTTGCTCTCCAAATCTGTATTAATGTGACTACAAAATATTTAATTTTATTTTCATATGTAGAACTTAGTTGTTGTCGAAAGTATACTTTTTTTTTAAACTCATTTTATTTTTTTTTTATTTATTCCCTTTTGTTGCCCTTGTTGTTTTATTGTTGTCATAGTTGTTGGATAGGACAGAGAGAAATAGAGAGAGGAGGGGGAAGACAGAGAGGGGAGAGAAAGATAGATACCTGCAGACCTGCTTCACCACCTGTGAAGCGACTCCCCTGCAGGTGGGGAGCCAGGGGCTCGAACAGGGCTTATTCCAGGCCTTCAGCTTCACGCCACCTGTGCTTAACCTTCTGTGCTACTGCCCGACTACCGGGTTATTTTCTTATTTATTTATTTACTTATTTATTTTTATATTTATTTTCCCTTTTGTTGGCATTGTTTTTCACTGTTGTAGTTACTGATGTCATCGTTAGATAGGACAGTCACTTCACAAGTGGTGAAGCAGGTCTACAGGTGTCTTATCTTTCTCTCCCCCTGTCTTCCCCTCTCCTTTTCTCTGTGTCCTATCCAACAATATCGACATCAGTAACAACAACAATAACTACAATAAAACAAGGGCAACAAAAGGGAAAATAAATAAAAAATATTTAAAAAGAAAAAGAAAATAACCCATGAAATACCATATATTTCCTTAGGGAGAAAAAAATTTTAGTTTTATTTTAAAGTGTCTTATGTGGAGAGCTAATAGAAGCAAGAAAGAAAAGTATTTGATATAAATTTAAATGAAGCATAAGAATGATAGATGGTTTTTGTTATTTTTATATTGTTTTTCTGTTTAATGCTATGTTTAACATTTTCTGGTGAGTACATTGAGACTTAAGTGCATATAGAAGTATGAAATTGTACTTCTAAATTTATATAATACTGTAATCCAATGATAAGCCAATAAAATTTTAATTAAAAACTTTTGGTTTGAGAAGTTAAGAAATAAATGGAATCTTTTTGTGTTAGAGGTTAAACGGAATTTAAGAACAGTAGGTAGTTTTTGTTATTTCATTTTATTCTGTTTTATTTGCTTCCAGGTAACCGCAGGGCTCGGTGCCTGCACTACGAATCCACTGCTCCTAGCAGTCACTTTTCCCCATTTTCATTGAGTGTGACGGAGAATAATTGAGAGAGAAGGGAAAGATAGAGAAGGAGAAAGACACCTGCAGACCTGCTTCACCGCTTGTGAAGGGTACTATGTGCCCTTAACCTGGTGCACTATCTCCTGGCCCCTATTTCCTTTGATTTTTACATATAATGTTTTCTGAACTTTGGAATCTTTCCCTCTGTTTTATTTTTTAATTCCTTTACTTTTGAAGTTTGTCGATATTTTCCCAGTTATTTTGGGACCTTCTGATTTTTTCACCAGGGTTAGTCGTGGAAACCATTTTTTCCCTTTCTTTCTTTCTTTCTTTCTTTCTTTCTTTCTTTCTTTCTTTCTTTTTTCTTTTATTTTTTATCTGGTAGGACAGAGAGAAACTGAGAGGAGATGGAAAAATAGGAGAGGGGGAGAAAAGTAGAAGACACCTGCAAACCTGCTTCACCACTGGTAAAGCTTTCTCCTTCCAAGTGGGAATGGAAATTGAATCCAGGTCCTTGCCCATGGGTAGCCCAGACCCCCCCCCCCGACTGCATTTTTTTTTTTTTAACATTTGGGACTAAATCCATTGTTTTTTAAAAATGTGTTTGTATTGTATTATATAAACAATGTCGTTGGTACATTATTTCCATTGGTAGTTCAGTCAGATTAAAATTTCCTTATTTAAAAATTATCTAAAATTATCATTTTTCTTTAATACAGTGTTTAAGTGGATACTTTGATATTTTTTTTCCAAGTCATTTTACTGTGGAAATAATGGTTTACAGAACAGTTGTTGGCACATTCTTATCTTCTTGTCATAAATGTCACCATTCCACTTTCATCACCAATCCAAGCCCCCCCTCATTATTGTTAATTTACTTTTTTACAAAATCTTTTATTTGGGCATGGAATTTTCTGTTTTTATTGTGTGTTAATTCAGTTAAATATGGGTACTTATTGGTAAAAAAAAAATAGATACTTTTAAAATTAAAATATTTAGGTGGAGAGATAGCATCGTGATTATACAAAAATACTTTTATGCCTGAGGCTCTGAGGTCCCAGGTTCAATTTCCAACACCACCATAAGCCATTGCTGACCAGTGCTTTCATTAAAAAAATAAATAAAAGTAAAAATTAATGGGGGTTGGGCAGTAGCATATAGTACTGAGCACAAGGACCAGTATAAGGATCCCACTTTGAGCTGCACCCTGCCCCCAAATACAGAGGTGTCAATTCACAAGCGGTGAAGCAGGTCTGCAGGTGCCTCTCTCTCTCTCCTCCTCTCTGTCTTCCTCTCCTATCTGAATCTCTGTCTGTCCTATCCAGCAACAGCACCAGCAGCAACAACAGTAACAGCAACAACAGTTATAAAAAGATGACTGCTAGGAGCAGTGGATTTGTAGGGCAAGCACCAAGCAAGCCCCAGCAATAACCCAGGAAGAAAAAAAAAAGTTAACGTTGTAAAGGGGTATTGCACTATAGTCCTTGTGTTTGACTATTGACAGCCCCCAAATAATTTTCAGTGTAATTTTTTTGATATGATGTGAAAATTTGGATATGAAATAACCATAAATTACTGCAAGAATATCTGAACACAATATGTATTAGTTAACCCGTGTTTTTGTTGATAAAACTAGTCCATTGATTGAACTGATTTATTTATTTATTTTTTTAAGAATGAGAGTACTTTATTCTAGAAGAAATATTTTCTGGTAATAGGGAATTGAAGATTACAGTATTACTATTTTTAATTAGTGATTTAATATTGATTTGTAAAATTATGAGATAATGGGTATAATTCTTTTTTAGAATTTTTTAAATATTTATTTATTTTGCCTTTTGTTGCCCTTGTTGTTTTATTGTTGTAGTTGTTGATGTTGTCATTGTTGGATAGAACAAAAAATGATAGAGAGAAATGGAGAGAGGAGGGGAAGACAGGGGGAGAGAAAGACAGAAACCTACAGACTTGCTTCACCACCTGTGAAGCGACTCCCCTGCATGTGGGGTACCAGGGGCTCAAACCAGATCCTTACTCTGGTCCTTGCGCTTTGCACCACATGTGCTTAACCCGCTGCACTACTGCCCGGCTCCATAATTCTTTTTTTTTTTTTTTTTTCATTTTTTTCCCTTTATTGGGGGATTAATGTTTTACATTTGACAGTAAATAAAATAGTTTATACATGTATAACATTTTTCAGTTTTCCATATAACTTATGGAATATACAACCCCCACTAGGTCCTCTGTCAATAGGGTTATAATTCACACTGTTCCCACCACCAGAGTTCTGGTCTCCATTTCCTCCATTGGAAACTGCAGTAGTTCTCCCAAGGTCCAGACATTGGTTGACCCCTATCTATCTATCTATCTATCTATCTATCTATCTATCTATCTATCATCTCATTTTTTTCCTATGGTCCTGTCTTCTTTTCTAAGTCAGACCTACAACTATTGCTATTTCCCAGTGTCCTTTCTTTTTTCCTCCTCTCTCTCTGGGTCTTGATAGAATTGGAGTTCAGAGCTCTTTGGTAATCTTCCCCTAACATTTCTCCCCCTCTAGGGGTATGGACCAGATTTCTTTTGAGGGTGCAGAAGGTGGGATTTCTATCTTCTGTAACTGCTTCTCCTCAGGACATGGGCGTTGGCAGGTCACTCCATACCCCCAGCCTATATCTGTCTGACCCTAGTTGGTTAGGGTGCTGGAGAGGTGAGGTTCTGGGACAAACTTGGTGAGGTTGTCTGCCCAGGGAAGTCAGGATGGAATCATAGTAACATTTGCAACTTGATGGCTGAAAGGCTGTGAGATACAAAGTTTGACAAACAATAAAATTAAAACAGTACATGGGCAGGGATAGATAGCATGCTGGTTATGCAAACAGACTGAGGCTCCAAAGTTGCAGGTTCAATCCCCTACACCACCATAAGCTGGAGCTGAGCAGTGCTCTGGTAGAAAACAAACAAAAAGATGGTAAACAGGAACCCAAAATAGGAATAGAGTAGATGAGAATAGGGATCTCAGGGTGGAGAGAAGCTAGGAAGTCTATTTTAGGTAAATTCCTAGGGGCTCATGATTTTAGTAATTTTTGTTTGAGCTCAATAGGTAACATGCAAATGGACTAAAAACATTGTCTGAGAAGATGTAGTTAGAGTTTAGAATAGGGCTAGGAAACTGGGATAGGATAGAGAGTAGCTCCCAAACTTGAAGAAAGTGTATATATAAATACAGTTAACTGTTTACTCCATCAATCTGACCCAGGACCTATATATATATATTCACATTTAGTACAAGAGCCTGAGTCCCTGTCAGTCTGAGCTTGCAGTCCATGGTCACAGCTGGGGACATTCTAGGCTGTACTCATTTCAGGACCAGTTTTCCTTGAGTAGCAGAGTAGGATGATCTGGCTTCCCTTTGGAGAGTGAGGCAGTTCCTACCATTAATTGCTTTATAGTGAGGGCAAGTCCTAGAGAGAGAGACCCACAAGAGGGCTTACAATGATGTTCCTGATGGAAGTGGCCAGTGATAGAGGAGAGGGATATATTAGATGTCTGTCTAGACCTATCATATATCTATGTGGGAATCCAAGGATTACCTGACTAGAGCCCCAGATGATGGGGTGGCCTGGTATTGACCAAAAAGACCATCATTGAAGTGTGCCAATCTCTTGCCCTTTTCCAACTTTTGTAGTTTTTTTTTTTTTTCAATCTGATGAACTTGGACTTTCTCCCAGTTGTTAAAGCATTGAGTGTCATTTGTTGTATCCTAATTGGTGTTAGGTTTGTGGGGTCTGACCTCAAGGTACGGAGGAAATAGACCTAGGATTTTAGTGGGGTCTTAGTTAAGTGATGATTTTGACAAAGGTTGTCATAGGGACAGTAGTTGTTCTTTAGTTGATTTTTTAATTTATTTTTATTTTTTGCCAGTATATCTCTTGGCCAGTTGTATACAATGTTTCTTCTAGAGATTATCAAGGGTTGACAGTAATGTTGGTACTGTCAGAAGAGATTTGGGATACATCTTACTTTTTTTTTGTCTAGTTATTTGAGTAGAATGACTAATGGAAGTGAAGTAGGTGATATGAGAGGAGGATGTCTAGGGCTAAGTAGTAAATATTGAATTAGACTATTTATGGTGCTTTCTTTAGACCTTTCTATTTGCTTTCTGAAATTATTAGGTCTAAATCTAATCACAGCGGACTATTGAGCACTTTTACTTTGAGGTATATAGTTCTCCCTGATTTATGGATATGTGTATACATGTACCCATTTCCCTGGGCCTTAGTCTATATCTAGGGTCTGTATGTTTGTTAGAGAGTGTGCTATTTGAAAATGGAACTAGGTAGTCCCATGTGTTATGAAAGGTCTCACCAGATTATTGGAGTTGGAAGGTTGGCATCTTTGACTTGGTGTCTCTGGCTACAGTCCAAAATGAAAAGGTAGTAGCGCCATAATGTGGCATGGTGGCACTGTTTGCATTGATTTAGTTGAGCTCAGCAGAGGCAATATAGCAGGGTAAGGGATCAAGAGAAGAGGCGTCAAGAAAGGCAGAGTTCCAGAGGTTGCAGGACGAGGAGAAATAAGGATTTTAAGGAAAATGGGGAAGGTTCCTTGCTGTCTTAGAGTTTAAGAAGGTAATAGATAATTATTTTTATAGCCAAGTTACTTAGGAGCTTAGTTTACTTTGCAAATCCCATGGTTAGAATTTATCATACTATACTTGACCTCACCATGGTTTATGTCATTTACCGTTATCTACTAATAACTATATCTTAGGTGATCCTGATTTATCTGGTCTAAGGTTACTCAGGATTTGGGTAAAAAAGTTATTTTTAGAAATACTGTAGCAATTTTTTTCTTTACTTATATTTATTATTTTGTTGCCCTTTATTGTTGTAGTTATTATTGTTGTCATCAATGTTGGATAGGACAGAGAGAAATGGAGAGCAGAGGGGGAGAGAAAGATAGACATCTGCAGACCTGCTTCACCGATTGTGAAATGACTCCCCTGCAGGTGGGGAGCCGGAGGCTTGAACTGGGATCCTTATACAGGTCCTTGCACTTTGCGCCACATGCGCTTAACCCACTGTACTACCTACCGCCTGACCCCCGTGTAACAATTTTTTAAATGTTTATTTATTCCCTTTTGTTGTCCTTGTTGTTTTATTGTTGTTGTTATTGATGTCATTGTTGTTGGATAGGACAGAGAGAAATGGAGAGAAGATGGAAAAACAGAGGGGGAGAGAGACACTTGCAGACCTGCTTCACTGCCTGTGAAGCGAACCAGGATCTTTACTCTGGTCCTTGTGCTTCATGCCACATGCCCTTAACCTGCTATGCTACCATCCAGTTCCCTGCTGTAACACTTTAAGCCCAGTGTTAGAATAAAAAAATATGGAATGCTTCAAGAATTTGGGGTCATCCTTGTACAAGGAGCCATGCTAATCTTCTGTGTGTGTGTGTGTGTGTGTGTTTTAACCTGGAGCAATGTTAAGCTTTAGCTTCTGGTGTTATGGGGGACTGAATTTGGGCCTTTGGAGCCTCAGGCATAAGAGTCTGTTTGCATAACCATTATGTTATCCACGCTCCACCATTCATGTCTGTGTCATTCCAATTTTAGTGTATGTGCTGCTGATGCACTGGTATTTCTTTTATATAGATTCAACTCATGATATTTTGCAACTGATTTAGAGGCACTGCGTCTTAGTGATCACCTTGATGGGAGTAAAACAAAACAGCACAGCAAAGTAATCTGAAAAACCACAGCTCAGATTTGTTTGTCTTACTTGCTATGTACTGTTCACTCTAAAAATGCAATTACGTTATTCTGAATATAAATTAACTTTGGGAACTCAGTGTTATTTTTTTGGTTAAAGAATAATTTTGGTCACCCTTCTATATATACACACTGTATTTCTTCTTTTCTTTTTTGTTCATTTAAGAAACTTCTACAACATCCAGAACTGAGTAATAGTCAACTTCTGGCAGATTTTCTCTCTCCCAATGGTGGGGAAACACAGTTTCTTGATAAGATACTTCCAGATGTAAATCTTGGTAAGTCAGTTTAAAGAGTCATATATATTTGGATAAACTGTTTGAAATTAACTTAGAAAAATTGTTTATGTAGTGAACTTCAAAGGATCTCTTGTACAACATTATTAGGAATTTAAAGGGGAAAACTATTTGGAAAAGTATTTTGCTATAAAACTGAATGACCCAGCAATTCCTCTGTAAGACACTGGAGAATCTTGTATCTACATATAAGAGTTATTATAGCAGCATTTTTTAAAACAATTTTTATATATTTATTTTCCCTTTTGTTGCCCTTGTTGTTGTAGTTATTATTGTTGGTATTTATGTCTTCGTCATTGTTGGGTAGGACAGAGAGAAATGGAGAGAGGGGAGACAGAGCGGGGGAGAGAAAGACAGACACCTGCAGACCTGCTTCACTGCTTGTGAAGTGACTCCCCTGAAGGTGGGGACCCAGGGGCTCAAACAGGGATCCTTACACCAGTCCTTGTGCTTGGTGCCACATGCACTTAACCCACTGCGCTACCACCTGACCCCAGCAGCATTGTTTATAAGACATTGCCCAACTAGAAATAATGCAAATATTTATCAGATGTGAAATAGATAAACTTGTGGTAGATTTCTAAGATGAATACCTATACTGTATAGTTAACTTGCAGTAATGTAGGTAATCCTGAAAACATGTTGGGTAAAAGATGCAATAAACACTATATATAACACTATATATACATTGATTTCTTTTGTATAAAGTTTGAAAAAGCTGGAAAAGTTTTAGTAGTGGTAGCACACTGGGTTAAGTGCACATAGTATAAAGTGCAAGGACTGGCAGCTTAGCACAAGGATCCAAGTTGGAGCCCCTGGCTCCCCACCTGCAGGGGTGTCACTTCACAAGTAGTGAAGCAGGTCTGCAGGTGTCTGTCTTTCTCTCCTCTCTATTTTCCCTTCCTCTCTCAATTTTTCTCTACCCTATCCCAATAAGAATAAAAGGGGGGGGGGGGGAGAATGAGCTCCAGGAACAGTGGATTCATAGTGCTGGCACTGAGCCCCAGCAATAATCCTGGAGCTTAAAAAAAAAAGTTTCAATAAAGTTGTTTAAAAAAAATGCATATTTCTAAATATGTTATTTAATAAGAGTTGAAGAGTTGCATATAGAGAAAAATGTATTTGTTAAAAGTTATAAGTGGGGGCTGGGCTGTGTAGGCAGCATAATGGTTATGTAAGTGACTTTCAAGCCTGAGGCTCTGAGCTCATAGCTTTAAAAGCCAGAACTGAGCAATGCTCTGGTAAAACTGAACAAAACATAACTACAAGTGGATATTTGGCTTGCATCTGTATCTCTTCAAATGACTACATTTATTTGAGCCAAAATATTTTCTTTGTGTGCAGGGAGTCTTTTATTAGGAGAAAACATAAGGACATTTTCTATTTGGTTCTATATTTTTTAGGAGATAGAATTGGGTAAGTCTGACAGGTTTTGACTAAAAGAGAACAAAAATGATCAAAGATGATCCATCCATGTTTTTATTTTGAAAACCAAATGAATTTTTTTTTAAAGATTTTATTTATTTATTAATGAGAAACATAGGAGGAGAGAGAAAGAGCCAGACATCACTCTGGTACATGTGCTGCCGGGGATTGAACTCAGGACCTCATGCTTGAAAGTCTGATGCTTTATCCACTGCACCACCTCCCGGACCACCAAATGAATGTTTTTACTGGCTGAGATAAGGAATAAATTAGGGTGATCTAGGAGGTGGCGCAGTGGATGGAGTGTTGAGCTCTCAAGCATGAGGTCCCAGGTTTAGTCCCTGGCAGCACATGTACCAGAGTGATGTCTAGTTCTTTCTCTCCTGTCTTTCTCATGAATAAATAAATAAAATATTTTTTTTTAAAAAGGAATAGATTAGGGGTAACTCCATTTTGTTGACTTGTAAAATCCAGTTGAAGGAGTTTAATAAGACGAGAGACCAAGAAACATTTTTAAAAAATAGAGATATAAGTTTGTTGAAATCAGATTGAACAAATAATTTGGTTTAGCAAGAACATGTAGAAGAGAGAATTGCAAAGGATAAAATTATCTAAAGAGCCAGGATAATTCTAAGGAGACAGGGATAATATTGAGGGATGCTAGTATAGAAACAATCTAGTAGGCAGGTTGTGTGATTTGCATGTTGTAAAATGATCTCTACTTTTACTTTCTATTATTATGTCTTTTTTTTTTCTTTTGCCGCCAGGGTTATTGCTGGTGCCTGCACCATGAATCCACTGCTCCTGGAGGCTGTTTTCCCTTTTTTTTTGTTGCCCTTGTTGTGGTTATTATTGTTATTGTTGATGTCGTTCGTTGCTGGATAGGACAGAGAGAAATGGAGAGAGATGGGGAAGACAGAGGGGGAAAGAAAGACACCTGCAGACCTGCTTCACCACCTGTGAATCGACTCCCCTGCAGGTGGGGAGCTAGGGCTCGAACCGGGATCCTTATGCTGGTGCCTGTGCTCACCGCCTTGTGCGCTCAACCCGCTGCGCTACCACCCAACCCCCTCTATTATGTCTTAACCTCTTGCTACAAGTCTTTTTCTAAATTAACTGAAAGAAATTTAACCTATATTTTCCAATCTTGACTAATTTTAATTATTTCTAAATACTTGGAAAGATCTCAAGATGTTTGATACATTTTATAATAAGGAAATCTGGAGATAAGGTCAAGAAATCTTGGCTAAAGGATTAGAATATAAATCTAAAAAATTAAGGGGCCAGGTGGTGGTGTACTGGGTTTAAGCACACATAGTGTGAAGCACAAGAACCTGCCCAAAGAGCCCAGTTGGAAGTCCCCAGTTCCACACCTGGAAGGGGGGTTGCTTCACAAGTGGTAAAACGAGTCAGCAGTTTTTTTGTTTTTTTTTTACCAGAACACTGTTCAGTTCTCGCTTATGGTGGTGCGGGGAATTGAACCTGGGATGTTGGAGTCTCAGGCATGAAAGTCCTTTTGCATAACCATTATGCTATCTACCTTCCACCCAGGTCTGCAGTCCCCCCCCAGGGTTATTGCCGAGGCTCAGTGCTTGCACCATGAATCCACTGCTCCTGGAGACCATTTTTCCCCCTTTTGTTGCCCTTGTTGTTCCATCATTGTTGTGGCTATTATTATTATTGTTGTTTTTCGGGGTGTCTCTCTCCTTCTCCGGCAGGGTGTCCTCCAGGGGAAAGGTAACGGGCTGGTTCTTTCTCGCTCACGACAGGGGTGACACGAAGTAAAAGACACCAGGGGACTCTTAGCGTGAATCTAGAATCTGAGTCCTTGAGTCCCAGAATCCTAGAGTCCGTTTATTAGCAAAATTGACATGAGTTAAATAGAAAAGCAATGGAGGTAATTATTTTTGCAATATGACAGAAATTACAGGTTTCTTAACAGTCAGCATGCCCCTAAGGTAGGGGGTTGGTATGACAGGAATTGATGAGATACAAGACAGTTATTTTGCATAACACAAGCAACTTAATTATCCAAAGGTATTTGAGAGAAGCATAGGGGTTAAACCCGTAGGGTGAGACAGAGAGAAGATGGATATCAAAAGGCCATATCGTTTGGCATTTCTCTTGTCTGGGGTCTGAGGTGTGTGATGAAGTGTGTGATAAGGTGTGTTCTTCTGTGATCAGAAGGTGACTTTGAATGAGTGAATCTGTGGCCATGTGGCCTGCAGTTAATGGAGGGAAGTACTGGGGTATCTGTGGGCCTGAGAATCAAGAAGGAAAGAACCAAGTCTGAGTTTCCCCCCTTATGCTCACCTCGGTTGAGAGAGACTTACCAAGAGGTTATGTTCTCAGACCTCCATCCAAAGATGGGGGTGGTTCTCCCTAAGCTCTATCAGGCTCACACATGTTCCCAACAGTTGTCGCTATCTTTGGATAGGCCAGAGAGAAATCGAGAGAGGAGGGGAAGACAGATGGGGAGAGAAAGATACCTACAGACCTGCTTCACCACCTGTGGAGCAACTCCCCTGCAGGTGGGGAGCCAGGGACTCATATCGGGATCATTATGCCGGTCCTTGCGCTTTACGCCACCTGCGCTTAACCCGCTGCACTACCGCCCAACTCCCAGGTCAGCAGTTTTTATCTGTCTTTCTCTCCCCCTCTCTGTCTCCCTTTCCTCTCTCAATTTCTCTCTGTCCTATCCAATAAAATGGAAAAAAATGGCCTCCAGGAGCAGTGGATTCGTAATACCGGTACTGAGGCCCAGCAATAACCCTGGAGGGAAAATAAAATATAATAATAAATAAATTTAAAAATATACTTGTATTATATAAATTATTCACGGTCATGGTAAAAATTCAAATAATTGAGAATATTGTAACATTAAGACCTCCCTCCTACCCCACTATCCCAGTCCCCACAGAAAACTGGTTAATGGACATATTAGAATAAGCACATCCCAAAGTCCCACCTCTGTACACATTTGTGTAACTCCAGCTTTGAATAGGTAGGGATTTGTAGTCATAATAAAGTTGTGAATGTTGCCCCTCAAAAACAGAATATACATGTTTTAAAATTAATCTATCTTGAATAGAGATAGAAATTGAGAGGGGAGAGGAAGAGTCATCTGCAGCCCTGCTTACCACTTGTGAAGCTTCTTTCCAGCAGGTGCAACATTGGTCTTGTGCACAGTAATGTGTACACTCTATCTGGTGCATCACTTCCTGGCCCCCAGACAATAAATTCCATCTATTTATTCTTCCTGTCTGCCAGTTTATCTGGGTATCTTTTTTTGTTTTTTCTTAAACCAGAGCACTGGCCAGCTTTGGTATGGTGGTGCAGGGGATTGAACCTTAGACTTCGGGCCACAGTCAGTCTTTGCATAACCATACCCATCTGTCTGTCTGTCTTTATCTGCCTGTCTGTCTGTCTGTGTATTTGCCTGTCTATTTTGGATAGAGACAGAGAGGAGTTTGTAGAGAAGGGGGAGACAGGGAGAGAGAAAGATAGCTGCAGCACTGCTTCACCACTCATGAATCTTCCCCCCACCTGCAGTTAAGGATGGTAGCTTGAACCAGGGCCCTTGTATGTTGTAAGATGTACATTCTACCAAATGCTCCACCACCCTCTCTACTTGACTGTAAAATTCAGAATATGTTATTAAGATAATTAAAATGTCATAATTCTTCAGTTTTTTCTTTTGGCATACTTTTATGTATCTTTGTATATTTGCCTTTACTTAAATCCTTTGATAAGTTTTCATATTGAAGTGTCAAGGATACATAGAAATGGAGAAATTTGTATATATCTTCACATCCTATTTCAGTATTTATCAGCACTTGGTTTGTCTCATTCCCTTCACCCATTTCCACCAAATGGATTATTTTAAAAATAAATCCCAAATGTTGTATGTAGTTAAAAACATCATATTAAAAACAAGAATATTATATTTATTGCTTCTTCTACTTGTGAAATGGGCAGTTAAAATACTTTTTAAGTTTTATTTTATATCTGACTATTTTATATTTAAAATTACTCAGTGAAATTTTCATATGAGCAGTTACAAAGTTTTATATACCTTTATAAAATTAATATTTTGCTTTTACTTGCAGGAAAAATTATAAAGTCTGTTCCTGGAAAATTAATGAAAGAGGTGAATACTTGATTTATATGTATTCTATAACATGACAAATAAGCATATTTATTTTAATAAGTTTTATTATGTTATTATAAAATCATAATCTTGGTGTTCAATTTTCAAACTGTGATCTCTTTATGACTACAGAAAGGTCAACATTTGGAGCCTTTCATCATGAATTTCATTAATTCTTGTGAATCTCCAAAACCTAAACCAAGTAAACCAGAATTGACCATTCTCAGTCCTACTTCAGAAAACAACAAGAAGGTAATGTACATTGCCTTAAAGAGCTATAAGTTTGAAGCTGCTTTATTTGAAATAACTTTTCTGTTATAAGGAGAATCCTGTATTAATGAAATGGATGGACTTTCATTTCCTTTCTATGGAAGTTTGTTGTACAGTCTAAGATGGGTATGTGGTTGCTTAATGTAAAAAAAATTATGATATTATACTTATGTAACTTTGGAACTTCCATATTTGGGAGATTTTAATAATTGATTTTCTTATGGATTTAATTGCTCTAATATATTTGTTTATCTGATGCTAATACTTCAGTAGCACTTGTTGGGAAAGCCATTCAGATCTTGAGTTTTGTGTGTAGAAATTTTCCACAACCAGCTTAATTTCATTAATGATTATAATATCCTTCAAAATTACTGTTTCATTCTTTCAGCTTGATAGTTTTTAAAAATTTTTATTTATAAAATGGAAATATTGACAATACTATAGGATAGGAGGACACAATTCCTGCCACCAAAACTCTGTATCCAGTCCCCTCCCTTGATAGTTTCCTTATTCTTTATCCCTCTGGGAGTATGGACCCAGGTTCATTATGGGATGCAGAAGGTGGAAAGTCTGGCTTCTATAATTGCTCCCCTGCTGAGCATGGGCACTAGCAGGCTGATCCATACTCCCAGCTTCTCTTTCTTTCCCTAGTGGGACAGGGGTCTGGGGAGGCAGGGCTCCAAGACACATGATGGGGTCCTTTGCCCAGGGAAGTTAAGTTACCATCATGGTATCATCTGGAACTTGGTACCTGAAAAGAGTTAAGATAAAAAGCAGAACAAACTGTTGACTAGTCATGAACCAAGAATATTGCAGATGGAGATTTGGAGTCTCCGTTTTGGAAAAAGCTAATAGGTCTATTTTAGGTATAGTCCAAGGGGCCCATGACCCAACTAGTTTTTGCCTGAGCCTGACAGCTAATATGTAGGTAGACCCAGGTTATTGTCTGGGGAGAAGCTGGGCTAGTGTGGGGGTGCCTCTTCCCAGGCACATGCTCTCTGGGTTGGAGAGAACTGGAGCCAGCCTGGGCTGCTACTCATTCAGCCATGCAAGGGAGATGACTCAGGAACCGAATACGTGGTGGCAAGACAATGCAATATCTCTTTATTGATCAGAGAGCCACAACTTTTAAAAGACAGACCCAGAAGCAGCAAGTTGGAAATGGAAATGGCTAGGAAAGGGGTGGAGAAAGGCTGGAAAGGTAGGAACTTCCTTAGCAACTGTTGCGAGGGTTTTAACTGGTGGAATTAATACTACCCTGGAGGCAGGGCGGGTCTTGAGGGTAGAAAGAAGATAGATCAAAGGAATGGAATGAGTGGGGATCTTTCAGGCAAAACAGTTATTATGGAGATAGGCCACAGTATCAGGAATGCAGGGTGGAGCAGGGGGAGCTGGCTTAATGTTTTGTGAGGCTCCTCACAATTTCCCCACAGGGAAATGGTGTCATAGTTGGAAAAAGGGGGTGGGGGGGAGGGATACAGACTTTCGGTTGTGGAAATGGTTTTAATATACACTCTTATTAACATATAGTCTCATAAATCACTTAATATGAGGGGAAAATTGATGGAATGCTGGGGTTTTTTTTTTTTTTTTTTTTTGCCAATTTCTCATTTTATCTAAATTCAAAGAAGTTTTGGCTTGAAGTTGTCAATCCTCTTTTTTAATATCTATAGTTATGAATAAATTGTGTCTTTTATTTATTTCCTTACTGACCAAATTTGCCAAAGATTTCATTTATTTTATCTATCCTTTGGCTTTGTTGATCTATATTGTCAGGTTATTTTAGCAAATACTTTACTGGACGGGGGGGGGGTAGATAGCATAATAGTTTTGCAGAGACTCTCATGCCTGAGGCTCCAAAGTCCCAGGTTCAGCACCACCAAAAGCCAGAGCTGATCAGTGCTGTGGTCTATTTCTGTGTGTCTTTCTCTCTATATTCTCTCTCACTCAAGTAAATAAATAAATTATATATGTTTTATATATTTCAGGTGTGAAAGCCTCTTTGCATAACTGTTATGCTATCACCAGATATTTTGACTTCCTTAGTTTCTGCTATTTATTATTGATAAACCTTTTTTTGCTTATTTTAGGGCTAACTAGAACTAAGATCTAGTTGCATTTTTACCAATTCTACTATAAATAGCTCTACATGCCTTGCTTTTATTTACATTGTCTAGATCTTTCTGGGCTTTGACTATTATTGTCTAAATAAACTTTTCTGAAAACTTAATATTGAGAAGTAGGAGAAATAACAGCAGTTTACTTAATAGATTTTCATGCCTGAGGCACTAGATTCCATGTTCCTTCTATAAGCTAGAACTGAGCAGTTAGTTCTGCTCTGGTTAACAAAGAAAAAGAAACTTAATATTTATTTCTAAATACTCATTATATTTAAATCATATTCATTTCAGAATTAGCCTTCACTTATATGTTTACATACTTCATTTGTTTTCTAAATAAAGGATGGGATCATTAACAATAGTGAGTTATCTGTTGTGCCTAAAATGGACACAGACAATGTAATTTTTTTCTACTGGGAGTTGGGCGGTAGCGCAGCGGGTTGAAGCACACGTGGTGTGAAGCGCAAGGACCAGCGAAAGGATCCCAGTTTGAACCCCTTGGCTCCCCACCTGCAGGGCAGTTGTTTCATAGGCAGTGAAGCAGTGTCTTTCTCTCCCCCTCTGTCTTCCCCTCCTCTTTCCATTTCTGTCTGTCCTATCTAACAACGACAACAATAACAACAGTAATGACTACAACAACAATAACAAGTAAAAAGACAGGAAGTCGGGCAGTAGCGCAACAGGTTAAGCACAGGTGGTGCAAAGTGCAAGGACCAGCTTAAGGATCCTGGTTCGAGCCCCCGGCTCCCCACCTGCAGGGAGTCACTTTACAAAGCAGGTCTGCAGGTGTCTTTCTCTCCCCCTCTCTGTCTTCCCCTCCTCTCTCCGTTTCTCTCTGTCCTATACAACAACAATAGTAACTACAACAATAAAAAGAAACAAGTGCAACAAAAGGGAATAAATAAGTATAAAAAATTTATAGAAAAAAAGACAACTAGGGCAACAAAAGGGGAGACAAATAAGTAAATTTTTTTAAAAAAAATTACTATCTTTGTTAAACAAGTTTTTTTTTTTTTAATTTAGTTTTGAATATAAATGTGGAACCCTAAAGCAGATCTTAACCTACCTGATATTTTGACTGAAAGAAGTTTAAATTCCCAGGCTCTGTATTGCTTTAGTGTTATAGATTATTACTAGCAGTTGTAAATAAATTATGTATTTATTACTTCCAAAAGTATTTTAAAATTATTTTTGTTTTAGCTTTTCAATGACCTCTTTAAAAATAATGCAAATCGTGCTGAGAATACAGAAAGGAAGCAAAATCAGAATTATTTTATGGAAGTGATGACTGTAGAGGGAGTCTATGATTACTTGATGTACCTAGGTAAGATCTGTGTGCTTACTGTTAAAATCTGATTTGTTTTCCCTATTGTCAGATGCTTGTTTTCTCCCCCTTTTCCCTTTTTCTTTTTTCCTTTTAATGCTTTACTGGAGAAATAGTGATCTCTAAGATAGTTGTCACAACAGTACAATTTATCTCCACATGATAGGTTTCAGCACACCACTCCCACCAACTTAGATCTTCCCCCACCCATTGTGCCCTGGGTCCCCAGTGTCCTCAACATCTTCCCTCCTCTCAAAACCTGTGTTTAGTTCATCTATCATATTTCTTCTTTAATATGAATTAATGCTTTTGAGTATTGCACTGTCATAGCCCTAAAGATGAAGATGCTTCTCTTAGACTATAAGTTATGTGTGTTTATAAAAATATTGAACATTTGTGCCTTTTATATTGAAAAGTGTTCAAAATATTTATCTCAGCTGTGAAGTGTTCTATGTTGATTCTTTTCAGGACGGGTGGTTTTCCAAGTTCCTGATTGGCTTCATCATCTTTTAATGGGAGCTCGAATCCTCTTTAAAAACACCCTGGAGATGTATACTGATTACACTCTTCAACATAAACTAGAACAACTATTTCAGGAGCACCGTTTGGTCTCCCTCATAACACTTCTCAGAGGTTTGTAATTTCTCAGGTGTCTGTGTTTTATGTATTCTTATTTTCAAATTTTAATAAGTGATATTGAGAGTGAAAACAGTCATAACTCTGCTTTGTCATTTGTGGTGACCCTTGGTCTCTATATATGCACATCCCTAACCCCCTGAGCTACCTCCTGGCTGTCAATCATTCATTCTTTACTAGGGCACTGCTCAGCTCTGGCTTATGGTGGTGCTGAGGATTGAACCTGGGGCATTTGGTGTCTCAGGTATGAAAGTTTTCTAGTTATAACCATTATGCTGTCTCCTCAGCATCCAGTTATGATTTTATTTATTTATTTTTAGAATTTAATTATTTATTAAGGAGAGGACAGGGAGAAGAGAAAGACAGCCAGAGCATTACCATACTCTGGCATATGCGATGCTGGGGAGTGAACTTGGGACCTCAAGCTTGAGAGTCCAGTACGTGATCCACTCAGCTATCTCCTGGGCTACACAGCTGTGCTTTTAATCAGACCTAGAAGGTGAAGTCTTATTTTTCTTAGATATTTTATTATTTCTTCAATAAAGAAATACTTTGTGAATAATAGATAAAAAAATTAGCAAAAAAAAATTTTTGGTCTCTTTTCAGATGCTGTGTTCTGTGAAAACACTGAGCCTCGCTCTTTCCAAGATAAGCAAAAACGAGCAAAGCAAACGTTTGAAGCAATGATGGACTATATACCAGGTGTAATATTTAAGAAATAGTTAAATATAAATTAGTAATCCTTTGAGTTCATAATGTGTAGTAATTATTGAAGCTAATATTTACTATGATTTTTCATTTTAGAAGTACTTACAAGGATGAATTTAAATGAATCCATTTTTAAATAAACCCACTTAAAAGTAGGTGATTTTTTTTTTTTTTTTATGATGCAGATATGAACAACTTCAAGGCAAGGCTGGTTCTGTCTTCAAATTATTATTATTATAGCCAAATTATTTCAACAGTAACATACCCAAACTGATCAAAATGATGTACTTATGGGGACTTGAACTCTGGTTGTGAGGAAACTTGTACTACTACAGTAACTAAAGGCTCCTAATTCATTTTTTCTTTAAAAAATGTATTTTTCAGTGAGATAGAGAATGAGAACAAACTAGGGCACCATTTTGGAACATGTGCTTGCAATGTGGACAAACTTGGGATCTCTTGCTTGAGAATCCAACTCCTGAACTACAAAAATTCATTTTTTAATTTCATATATATATATATATATATATATATATATATATATATATTCAACACCTTCATATACTACAGTCGATGCAGAATGAAAGGGATATTTAGAAAAGGCTGCATAATACTGTGTTTTCCAACTGTAACCTCTCTCCCCCCTTTCCCAGAAGATTCTTGCAAAAATACTTCTTTAGGAAATGGTGATTTATGTTTCTGCACATTATCTGGGAAACAAAGTAGAGATTTTGTCTTATGATTCAACTAATGCTTTGTCACTTTATAATACTTTTTTTTTTTTACATGTGACTTTCTTGTTTAGATCTGATAGTCAAATGCATTGGTGAAGAGGCCAAGTATGAAGGCATCAGACTTTTATTTGATGGCTTACAACAGCCAGTTCTCAACAAACAGGTAAAATTTACTATGACCCAGTAATTCCTTTCCTGGGAACCCAAGGAACACTAAGGAACCTAACACACCCATCCAAAAAGATCTTTATTTATTTTTTTTTTTAAAGAATTTATTTATTTATTCGTGAGAAAGATAGGAGAGTAAGAACCAGACATCACTCTGGTGTATGTGCTGCCAGGGATTGAACTCAGGACCTCATAGTTGAGAATTCAATGCTTTATCCACTGTGCCATCTCCCCGACCACCAAAAAGATCTTTATTTACCTATGTTCATAGCAGCACAATTTGTAATAGCCAAAACCTGGAAGCAACCCAGGTGTCCAACAACAGATGAATGTCTTAGAAAGTTGTGCTATGTATACATAATGGAATACTACTCAGCTATTAAAATGATGAATTCATCATCTTCATCTCATCTTGAATAGAGCTTGAAGGAATAATGTTTAGTGAAATAAATCAGAAACAGAAGGATAATCTCACTGATAGAAGTTGAGAAGTAAGAACAGAAGGGGAAACACAAAGCAGAAATTGGACTGGGTTTGGTGTATTGCACCAAAGTAAAGGACTCTGGGGTAGGTTGGGGTGGGGTTTCAGGTTCTGGAGCATGATGGCAGAGAAGGACCAAGGTAGGGGGGGGGTTAGAGGGTTTTGCAGAAAACAGAAATTTTGTACATGTACCAACAAATGTATTTACTGTCATCTATAAACCATTAATCCCCACAATTAAAATTTTTTTTAAAATTGTTAAAGCGAGTAGACTGGTGTTGTCTAGGTTGGTGAATGACACAGTAAGGAGTTTAATATATTAATAACTGTGAAGTAACACTATAATAATTAATCCCCCCAATTAAAATTTTTTTTAAAATTGTCAAAGCAAGTCGACTGGTGTTGTCTAGGTTGGTGAATGACACAGTAAGGAGTTTGATACATTAATAACTGTGAAGTAACACTATAATAAATCATGGCAATGTAACTTTCTTAAAATAATTTTTTAGTATTTGTTTATTAACACGAAAGAGAGGGTGAGAAAACTAGAATATCACTCTGGCACATGCAGTGTTGGAGATTGATCTCAGGACCTCATGCTTCAGAGTCCATAACTTTGTTCACTATGCTACCTCCCAGGCTACATGACAGTGTAACTCTAAACATTCAGATAGAAAAGTTTGTTTTGTATTATACTTTTGTTTAGTTGCTTTTTTTTCTTTATGTCATGAATTGCTTTTAATTAAAATAGGCACAATAATTCATTGTAGAAAATTTAGAGTATACAGAAAATTCATAAAATAAATTTATTGATTGATTGACTAGAGTACTACTCAGCTCTGGCTACTGGAGGGGCCTTAGATCTGTTCTGTGACTTCTTATATACAAGTCCACTGTCTCTTCAACCCAAAATAAAGCTTGAAAGTTGAGAATCTCATTATTCAGATTACATAGAAAACCCACCTAACAATTAAGTTTATAGTCAGAGTACATTTTTGAGATCTTGGTAGTTTGAATTTTGTATTTGTCTTTAAAATTGTTGTTACATGTAAAATATTTAACATAAAATGAATATAGGCTATAATAATAGGTATGAATGCACTTGTATCTAACACTCACCTTAAGAACTAAGCATACTATTGAAACTACTTTTGTGCTTGTTTTATATTATTAGTTCTGTTCCCAGCCTTTTCAATTGTAGGTAATCAATCACAGTTCTGAGTTTTGTGCTTATCATTTTTATGTTATTTTGTGTAATGCCTTAAATTCTGTGTATATTTTAGCTGACTTATGTTTTATTGGACATTGTTGTGCAAGAACTGTTTCCAGAGCTCAATAAGGTAACTAAAAAGTAACAATTTAATTTCTTTCCTTGAATATGTTATAATTTCCACATCACAGTAGTGTATTGCAAAGTCTAGAGTATAGTGTTTTGTTTTTTGAAAATTTTTTTTGAATTTATTTATTCATGAGAAAGATAGGAGGAGAGAAAGAACCAAACATCACTCTGGTACAGGTGCTTGCTGGGGATCGAACTCAGGACCTCATGGTTGAGAATCCAATCATTACGCCACCTCCCAGACCACGAGTATTAGAGTTTTAAGTTACCAGCATAGATTTGCTTCAACATGTTTATATTTCAATACTTTTAGTCTCTATATGCTGACATTTACTTTAATTAAGGACTTAAGTAAAGAAAGCCTTGTGACTGTGTTCCTTTTAAAAATGAAAATTTTTAATGAATGGCTTTTTAAATTTTTTTATTCAGCCCATTCAAGCACATTTTGTATCAGAGGGGATAGAGATTTTACCTTGACTTCATTTCTTCCAAATTACAATCAGATTACAAACAAATTACATACATTCATTACTATAGAGTCTATACAGAGGAAGATGTGTGTTTTGGTTTTAAGCACTAGAATGGACCAAGCTCTTCAAGCTGTCATTTGCAAAAGTGAATGTTATGTAACTGATGATATAGTATTTTTGAAGCAGTTGAGTTAATAGAAACCAATGAGTACAAAATGAATTGAATGTTAACATAGTTATGTTGAATGTTGAAAATTTTTAAATTTTAAGCAGAGATATAAGTTGTCATCATTACTGCTACTACTGTTGTTACTATATTTATTATCTTGTGTACTGTTAGAGGTTGACCTCAAGGTCAGAGCATATACATGAGCATGAGATGTATCTATGCCCATTTCCACCACCCCCCCTTTTTTTTTAACTTTTAGAATGGAGGTGGGGGTAGAGAGAGAAACCAAAACACCCTCCACCATCTAGGGAGATTTTTCCTTGTTCTCAGTGGTAAAATACACAGGGCAGATTCTCTAACCTCTGAGCAACTTTCCCTAAGTCACTATTTTCTACTGTTGAAAAAAATTTTTTAACCTTTCGGCTGCATTTCTTAACCTTTCTGCTTCAGTGTTCTGTTACAGTAGTCAAATGTCAGCTTAGTAATGTACAGGAAACCCAAGTTGGACCACTTTCCCTATTACTTATAAGCTCTTGAGTTATAGTAATGTTGAATGTATGTTAAAACAGGACTTGCAGACACCTTTAACTTATATACAGGTCAATGTTAGGTAATCTTCAGTTTCTATTTAACATTTTGTAAGGTCTGTTGCTAAATGTTACATTTATTTTTGTAGCATATGCCAGCTAATTTATTTTGGTTATACAGCTAACTGTATGTGTATGTTGGGGTAGTTTTTTTTTTTTTTTTTTTTTTTTTTAAGATTTTATTTGTTAATGAGAAAGATAGGAGAGAGAAAGAACCAGATATCATTCTGGTACATATGCTACCAGGAATTGAAAGTCCAATGCTTTATCCACTGCACCACCTCCCGAACCACTAGGGTAGAATTTTTTTTTTTTTAATTTTTTATCCAGAGCACTGTTCATCTCTAGCTTATGGTGGTGCAAGGGATTGAACCTGGGACTTTGGAGCCTCAGGCATGAGAGTCTGTTTGCATAACCATTATGCTATCTACCCTCCGCCCTAGGGTAAAATTTTAATGAACTACTAGGTAATTCACAAAAGAACTCTTTTTTGCCTTATATTAAATAGATTTATTTTCATTTTAGGTGCAAAAGGAAGTTACTTCTGTGACGTCTTGGATGTAAGCATTTGACATCTTGGATGTAAGCATTTGGATTTGGGATAGAATAACCATTCAGAATGTCTGCTATGAGAATGTTGTAGCTGTGTACTTTTTCCTTTTCCCTTTGTATATTTTTGTATATATCATGTAATTCTTTGTCTGAAATTTTGATTATCTTTTTGTTTTAATAAACACTAACACAAACCTAGTAATGATTAAAAGTGCCTGGGTACTAGAAACCTTTCATTTTATACCTCTTAGCTAAATTTTGTTACTGTGCACACCACATACTACTTCTACTCTTAAAGAGATAATTCATAATTCCCTGGGGTAAAAAATACCAAAATTTTTATATCATGTCACCTTTAAAATAATTATATCAGAACCAGGTGGTGTCATATCTGGCTGAGTACATATATTACAGTGTGCAAAAGATCCAGGTTCGGGTTGAGGAGGTAGCACACCTGGTTGATAGCGTATATTACAGTGCGCAAGGACTAATATGTTCGAGCCCCCATTCCCCACCTGCAGGGGGAAAGCTTTGCAAGTGTTGAAGCAAAGCTGCAGGTTTTTCTGTCCCTCTCTAGCACCCCCTTCCCTCCCTATTTCTGACTGTGTCTATCCAGTAAATAAAGATAAAAAAAAAAAATTAAAAATAAAAAGATCCAGGTTCATGCACCTAGTCCCCACCTGCAGGGGTGAAGCTTTCCAAGTGATGAAGGTGTCTCTTTTTGTTTCTCTCCCTATCTCCCTGTTACCTCTTGATTTCTCTTTGTCTCTATCCAATAAAAAATAAACTATTCAAAAAGAAAATAGGTTTGTCTAGTGTGAACAGTAGTAAGATTTGATTTGCTTTGCTTATTTAGAGCTAGTGAGTTTCAAAATTTCTTTTTTTTTTTAACTTTCATTTTTTCCACCTTTTGTTGCCCTTGTTGTAGCCTTGTTTGTGGTTATTATTGTTATTGTTGATGTTGTTCGTTGTCAGATAGGGCAGAGAGAAATGGAGAGAGGAGGGGAAGACAGAGGGAGGGAGAGAAAGATAGACACCTGCAGACCTGCTTCACCGCCTGTGAAGCGACTCCCCTGCAGGCGGGGAGCCGGGGCCTAAAACCGGGATCTTTATGCCAGTCCTTGCACTTTGCACCACACTGCGCCACTGCCCGACCCCTGAGTTTCAAAATTTCTAAATAGTTAACTATGTATAAAAGAGACAGGCCACCTTTTAAGAATTTTTCATAGTGAGTGAAGAACTTACTTTTTTTTTTTTTTAATGACTGACAAGTTATAGCTCTATTGAGCATAAAGACCAAGTTTGTGGTTGTATGGTTGCAAGATATACTTTGCTATATACTATATTCTAGAAGCTTTAGTCAAGTAGATGTTTAGTTTATGTAATCTGTTGTCCCTCTAAAAGAAAAATCAGGAATTAATTGTATTTCTTAAGAGAAATTAATTAATTTAAATGACATTTTTTAAAGATACTGCATGTAGAACTAAACATAATTCTTTGAATGCTTTGCTTTATTTTTTCAAAATAAATAAAAAGTATCTTATGCATTTATTTATTGGATAGAAGCAGAGAGAAATTAAGAAGGAAAGGGGAGGGAAAAAGAAACACCTGCTGCACTGCTTTCTCGTCAGGAAACATCCTCCCTACAGCTGGGGACCAGGGGCTTGAACCTGGGTCTTGCACACTGTAACTTGTGTGCTCTGCCAAGTGTGCCACCCATCCCAACAAATAACTTCTTTTTTGTATTTTTTAAAAATTTTATTTATTAAAAGGAAACAGACAAAAGCCATAGGATAAAAGGGGTACAACTCCACACAATTCCCACCACCAGAACTCTGTATCCCATCCCCTCCCCTGATAGTTTTCCTATTCTTTATCCCTCTGGGAGTATACATCCAGGGTCATTATGGAGTGCAGAAGGTGGAAGGTCTGGCTTCTGGAATTGCTTCCCCGCGGAACATGGGCGTTGGCAGGTCAATCCATACTTCCAGCCTGTCTTTCTCTTTCCCTAGTGGGGCAGGGATCTGGGGAAGTAGGGCTCCAGGACACATTGGTGGAGTTGTCTGTCCAGGAAAGTCCGTTTGGCATCATGTTAGCATCTAGAACCTAGTGGCTGAAAAAAAGAGTTAACATATAGAGCCAAAAAAATTATTGACTAATCATGAACCTAAAGGCTGGGAAAGTTCATATAAAGAGTTGGGGGGAGGGGTCTCCGTTTTGTAGATAGTAGTACTATTTCAGTTATATTCCAAAGGGCCCATGATTATACTAGTTTTTTTTTTTTTCCTGAACCTGACATCTGATATGCAGGTGGATCTAAGTTCTTGTCTGGGAAAAGGACCAAAAATCTGGATCAGGGAAGAGAGTAGCTCCCTAATATGGGAAAGGGATATAGATATTGTTGACTGTAAGCCCCATCAATTTGATCTGATCCAGTGCCCATATTCAGCATAGGAGCCTATGTGACCTCTGCATCCATGTAGATCTGAGCTCACATTCTGTAGTTATGAGCTGCTCCAACTTCAGGATCCATCTTCTTCAGGAGGAAGATAGAGTTTGTTGTCCAGCCTCCCTTTGGAGGATGGAACATTCTCTACCATTGTTGATCCAAGTTGAGTGCAAAGTCCTATGGGGGCCCACAAAGCGGTCTGTTTTGTTGTTTCTGATAGAGATAACTGGTAATGTTAGAGAGAGGGATTTATTTGAGGTCTAGGCTCATCATATCTGTTTGGGAATCTTAGGACTCCCCGACTAGGGAAGTAGAGACTGGTATACTTTAATGATGACTCTTTAGTCACTATCAAGCCACCCCATCAGCTGGGGCCCTGACCAGGGGGATCCTTAGTTGGGGAGTCCTGAGATTCCCAAACAGACATGATGGGAGGATGGACAACACTCTATGCTGCACCTGAGGAAGATGGGTCGATATTGAGGCAGCTTGGAATGTTCCTACTCATGACCACAGAATGTGAGCACACGTCTACAGGGATGCAGAGGCCACATCGGCTCCTAAGCTGAATATAGGCCCCAGACCAAATCAAATTGATGGGATTTACAGTCAATATTTATACCCCCTTCCCCATGTTAGGGAGCTACTCTTGTCCCTGATCCAGTTTTATGGTCCTTTTCTAGCCATGATATCATCTCCCCAGACAATAACTTGGATCCACCTGCTTAACAGATTTCAGGCTCAGGGGAAACAAAAAACTAGTATAGCCACAGGCCCTTTGGAATATAACTAAAATATGCCTACTATCTACAAAATGGAGTACCCTCCAACTCTTCATCTGCACTATTCCAGCCTTTAAGTTCATGATTGATAAACTATTTATTTGGCTTTGTATGTTAACTCTCTTTTCAACCACCAGGTTCTAGATGCTATCATGATACTGACCAGACTTCCCTGGACAGACAACCCCACCAATGTGTCCTGGAGCTCCACTTCCCCAGAACCCTACCCTATTATGGAAAGAGAGAGGCATGTCCATGTTCAGCAGGGAGGTAATTACAGAAGCCAGACCTTCCACCTTCTGCACCCCATAATGACCTTGGGTCCATACTCCCAGAGGGTTAAAGAATAGGAAAACTATCGGGAGGGGATGGGATCCGGAGATCTGGTGGTGGGAATTGTGTGGAGCTGTACACCTCTTATCCTATGGTTTCCTTTTTATAATTAAAAAAATAAATAAAAAAAAAATCAGAAAAAAGAAAAAAGTATGCCAGTCTCTTGCCCTTATTCAGCTTTTGCAGTCCTTACTTTCATAGGGTTAGCTTTGGAGTGACTAAGGGAAGTATAATAGGAAGTAGGTGAGGAGGGCAACTAAGTCTAAGTAGAAACAATTTCATTAGGAACTTTATGGTGTCTTTTTAAGTCTTCCTACTTGCTTCATATACTGACACACTGCACACTACTGTGCACTTTTGCTTTTAGGTGCAATTTTGCCCTAATTTATTATGCACTTTTGCCCTAATTTATGGATACATGTGAGCATATGCCCTATCTCATGGGACCTGGTCTATATCTAGGTTTTAGGACTTAGTTAGGAAGTGAACTACCTGAAATGGAATTAGAGAATCCTATGAAAGGAAAGGTCTCACCCGAGTAATGAGGTAAAGGGTTGACTTGACATTCCATGCCTGATGTCTCTGGACATAGTCTGAAGTGAAGCATGCTGAGGTGGTACTTGTGTTGTTTAGGCTGGGGTTGGCAGATGCAATATCATTTGGTATGAATTGAAAGAGGCATGCGGGAAATTAAGCCCCATCCTAGAGGCTCCAGGACTGGGGGAAATAGAGGCTCTATAGAGGAAGTGGGAGGTTCCTGCTGTCTTAGGGTTTACGAAGACAATAGATAGTTATTGCTGTAATCAGATTATTTTGCAATTGGGTTAACTTTGAAAATCCCTTTGTTATGATTTGCTGTATAATTTATGTCATTTGACATTATTTGTATATAGCTGTGTCTTATAGAGTAATGCCACCAGTTGCTTCTGTTCTCCCTGGTCTAAGCTTTTAAGAGACTCGACATTTCCAAGACTCAGCCTATGGTCTGTGTGTTAAACAGTTTGAGACAGTCAATTTTTTTCCCCTCTCATATTAAATAGTTATTTATATGCCTATAAGTTAATAGTGTACATAAATACCATTCCCACCACCAAAAGACTGTCCCATTGCATCCTCCCCCCTAAACACCCCCACCCCCACCCCCAGCCAATGAAGCCTAACATCCACCCTCACCCTCCACACAGAGATTTTTACTTTGTTGCCCTACTCCAAACTCAGTCAAATCCTGCTTTGAGTTTTCCTTTCTGTTCTTCTTTCTCAACTTCTGTTTATGAGTGCTGCCATGAATGCAAGGCCACACAGGGTGGATGGGAGAGTTGTGGAACCAAAGAGGGCCATCTCCAGAGAAGATTCTCAATGACCTGGCACCGTGAAAAAGATTTTTGTGGGTGGCATTAAAGGAGACACTGAAGAACACCATCTAAGAGATTATTTTGAACAATATGGGAAAATTGAAGTTATTGAAATCATGACTGACTGGGATAGTGGCAAAAGGAGAGGCTTCGATTTTGTAACCTTTGGTGAACATGATTTCTGGCGACAAGATTGTCATTCAGAATACTATACTGTGAGTGGCCACCACTGTGAAGTAAGGAAAGCCTTATCACAGCAAGAGATGGCTAGTACCTCATCCAACCAAAGAGGACAAAGTGGTTTTGGAAACTTTGGTGGTGGCTGTGGGGGTGGCTTTGGTGGCAGTGACAACTTTGGCCGAAGAGGAAACTTTACTGGTGGAGGTGGCTTTAGTGGCAGCCAAGGTGGTGGCCGTTATGACAGTGAGGATGGCTACAATGGATTTGGCAATGATGGAAGTAATTTTGGAGGTGACAGACGCTACAATGATTTTGGCAATTACAATAACCAGTCCTCAAATTTTGGACCTATGAAAGGAGAAAACTTTGGAGGCTGAAGCTCTGGCCCTTGTGGTGGTGGCCAATATTTTGCCAAACCACGAAACCAAGGTAGATATGGTGGCTCCAACAGCAGCAGTAGCTATGGCAGTGGCAGAAGGTTTTATTTGCCAGGAAACAAAGCTTAGCAGGAGAGGAGAGCAGAGAAGTGACAGGGAAGCGACAGGTCACAACAGATTTGTTAACTCAGCCAAGCATAGTGATGGCAGGGCCTAGCTGCTACAAAGAAGACTTGTGTTAAAACAATACTCTTGGGAGTCGGGCTGTAGAGCAGCGGGTTAAGCGCAGGTGGCGCAAAGCACAAGGACCAGCATAAGGATCCCGGTTCGAACCCCGGCTCCCTACCTGCAGGGGAGTCGCTTCACAGGCGGTGAAGCAGGTCTGCAGGTGTCTATCTTTCTCTCCTCCTCTCTGTCTTCCCCATCTCTCTCCATTTCTCTCTGTCCTATCCAACAACGACAACAACAATAATAACTACAACAATAAAAAAACAAGGGCAACAAAAGGGAATAAATAAATAAAATAAATAAAATTAAAAAAAAAAAAAACAATACTCTTGTGTGGTCCGGGAGGTGGTGCAGTGGATAGGGCATTGGATTCTCAACCATGAGGTCCCGAGTTGAATCCCCAGAAGCACATGTGCCAGAGTGATGTCTGGTTCTTTCTCTTCTATCTTTCTCATGAATAAATAAATTATATTTTTTTAAAATGCTCTTTTTATGGGAAAAAAAAACATTGGAGGACTGTATTTGTGACTAATTGTATAACAGGTTATTTTTTGTTTCTGTTTTGTGGAAAGTGTAAAGCATTCCAACAAAGGGTTTTAATGTACGTTTTTTTTTCACCCATGCTGTTGTTTGCTAAATGTGATAGTCTGATCATGACACTGAATAAATTTCTTTTTTAAAAAACAAAACACTGTGCTAATAAATAAAAATAAATATGAGCACTGGGAGTCGGGCAGTAGTGCAGTGGGTTAAGCGCATGTGGCACAAAGCACAGGGACTGGCGTAAGGATCCCGGTTTGAGCCCCCAGCTCCCCACCTATAGGGGAGTTGCTTCAGGAGGTGAAGCAGGTCTGCAGGTATCTATCTTTCTCTCCCCCTCTCTGTACTCCCCTCCTCTCTCCATTTCTCTCTGTCCTATCCAACAACAACAAGGGCAACAAAAGGAAATAAATATTAAAAAATTTTAACACTAGACACAGAGCTGGCTCACACAGGAGAGCATTTGCCTTACTGTATATAAGATTTCAGGTCTGAGCACCTCACGGGAGCACCATAAGTAGGAAGTTCCACTTGGGGTAGAGCAGTGTGGTAGAATCTCTCCTCTCTCAACCTCTCAGAAACAAAACAATGAAAAAGCCAACACATGAGTCATGGGATCAGGAAAGCCCTAATTTTCTGAAGCTCCCCCCCAATTTTTTTTTTTTTTTTTCTTTATAAAAAAGAAACACTGAAAAACAACAGTAGCTGTCAACTTCCAGCAGAGAGATGGAAGAGAGGAACGTCCTTCTTGACCAGAGGTGGGATCCTCACCAGATGGTCGAGGTCCCTCCAGGGAAGAGGGGCTTCAGTCCTGTGCAAGGACAGTGCCAAGTTCTTGCCCCAGATCATGTCCTGGTCCTCAACAGGGATCCCCTCTCATCCCACAGCTACTCACCAGAAAAAACCCCATCCTCAAGTTCCTCCAAAGATTCATTAGTCAGAGGTGGATAGGTCTTTTTATCCTTCCTCCTTGAGCTCAGGAGACTCTTCTCTAGGTAACAGGGACACTGAACCCCCCACCACAGCTCCTGCAGTGCTGCCCACCCCTCCACCCCACCTCCCCATATACTGACTATATCCTAAAGCTTCAAGATTGGTCTTATAGAGGGACCCATCCACCTCATTGGATAAGAATCCTGCAGCATGTGGGGGCTGGGTGGTGGCACACCTGGTTGAACGCAGGTGTGTTGAACTGTAGTGTTACAGTGCACAAGGACCAGGGTTTGAACCCCTGGTTCCCACCTACAGGAGGAAAGCTTCACTAGTGATGAAGTAGGTCTGCAGGTGTCTCTCCCTCTCTTCCTCTCTCTTTTTCTCACCCTACCAATTTCTGGCTGCCTCTATCCAATAAATAAAATAATTATAAAAAAATAATCCTGTGTAACACAAGTCGAACCTGAAATGGAATTGGAGTATTACACCAAAGTAAAAGACTCTGGGGTGGGTGGGTGGGTGGGGAGAATACAGGTCCATGAAAGATGATGAATGACATAGTAGGGGTTGTATTGTTAAATGGGAATCTGGGGAATGTTATGCATGTACAAACTATTGTATTTACTGTTGAATGTAAAACATTAATTCCCCAATAAAGAAATAAATTATTTAAAAAAAATAAAAATAAATAAAAACAAAATGAAAAAAATAATAATCCTGTGGTAGTTGGGCGTTAGAACAGCAGGTTAAGGAGTCAGGCGGTAGCGCAGCAGGTTAAGCGCACGTGGCACAAAGCGCAAGGACTGGTGTAAGGATCCCAGTTCAAGCCCCCAGCTCCCCACCTGCAGGGGAGTCGCTTCACAGTGAAGCAGGTCTGCAGGTGTCTATCTTTCTCTCCCCCTCTCTGTTTTACCCTCCTCTCTCGATTTCTCTCTGTCCTATCCAACAACAACTACAACAATAAAATAAAAGGGCAATAAAAGGGAATAAATAAATATATGGGGGGGGAGAGAGAGAACAGCAGGTTAAGCGCATGTGACTCAAAGCTCAAGAACCAGCGTAAAAATCCTGTTGAAGCCCCTGGCTCCCTGCTTCACAGGCAGTGAAGCAGGTCTGCATGTTTCTATCTTTCTCTCCCCCTCACTGTCTTCCCCTCCTCTCTCCAGTTCTTTCTGTACTATCTAACAATGACAACATCAATAATAACAATAATAACTACAACAAAAATAAAAAACTAGAAGGGCAACAAAAGGAAAAATAAATGTTAAATATTTTAAAACTTATAAATAATAATCCTGGCATGTGTGGACCAATTGAGGAGAACTTAAAGAAATCACTTGACCTTTCTGGGCTTCAACTATCCTTGTGTGAAAGGAAGTAGATAGTGGACCTGAATTTCTCCCAGATTCTGATGGCATATTCCTAGGCCGTCTATTGCACACACAAGGCTCCAAGTGTGTCAAAGAGGTGGGAATAGCCCAAGCTGTAGATACTGGACTTTGGGACATAATCATCATATGGCTGATGTCAAACTGGAAGTATAGTAAGACTCACGCAGGCACTGAGCCCCAGTGACAACCCTGGAGGCAAAAAAGACTCAAACTCACATGGGTGTGGTGTGTCGGAAGTGGCTTAGTGCGTGTCTGCTGGAAACACACTCTCCGTTCCTCAGCTGCACTAGCTGCTCCTGCAAGCTCTCCTCCCTAACCACTGTGCTGCTTCTCCTGGAACCTGAACACGTGTATCCAAAGGCTGAGAACTCATCTTATGGACTCATGGCACTGTATCATCATGACTAGCGGACCTTTGAAGGGTGGCAGGAGACCCCTAAGGTTCGCCAGCCTCTTGGGTCAGGGACCTAGGCTAGCAGAGCTGTGTGGAAGAGACTGTGAGAGGGTCTTGGCTAAGGCAGCCCGGACAGCTTCTGGACACAGCCCACTCTTTGGAGACATGCCAAGAACTGTCAGATTGACTCAGCCTTGGGGCTTGGATGAGAAGATGTTGCGTATCCTTGGGGAGCTGCCTATTCTGGAATGCAGCAGAGAAGTACAGTCTGTGAAATGCATCAGCAGAAGAGAGCCTTGTCCAGTTAATGCAGGGTGAGTGGAACACCAATCCCACCACCTGGACTTTTTTTTTTCACACATGGAAGGACTGGAAGAGAGGGTTCAGGGAAGGGGGCATCAGAATACACAAGACCACTGAGCTCACAGGCAGACTGTAAACAGAACCACAGGAAAGTTTGTGCAGACTAATGGACCCTTCCCTCATACAGAAACAGAAAGCTTTCTCTGCCCAAGAGTTAACGGAAAAGACTTAAAGCAAAGAGCACTACTCCTGTGGTAGACGACACCTATCCAGAAATAGAAATGTTATTTCCCTTTAATCCTCTAAATTTTGAGAGCTTCGACCTGCTTGAAGTGTTGGGAAATTGGCAGGACTTCAACCTGAGGGGTGCATCGATCCTGTTAATCTCTCTCTCTACTGAGAGGTAGACCAAGGAAAGACTGTAGGAACCCCAAAGGTGTGCCTCGTCCTATCAGACTCTCTGCCTCACAAAGTCCCGGGCATTCCTGATATTATGGCATTTAGATAAAAAAGGGGAGAGATGTTGGGAATTAAGGCAGCTCCCCCTGCATTGCTGATATTATGGCCGATTTACATAATCATTGGTTTGCCTGAAAGGTCCTCACCCATTCCATTCCTTTTATCTCTTCTTTGAGACCTGCCCTGCCTGCAGGGGTGCATAAGTCCCACCAGTTAAAACCCTCACAACAGTTGCTAAAGAATTTTTTTGCCTTTTTCCACCCCCTTTCCTAGCCATTTCCCTTTCCGACTTACCACTTCCAGTTCAATTCTATAAAAGCATTGTCTCTCTGATCAATAAAAACATTGCCTTTCATATCAACAGATGCAGAGAAAGCCTTTGACAAAATACAACATCCCTTTATGATCAAAACACTACAAAAATGGGAATAGATGGAAAATTCCTCAAATAGTGGAATCTTTATATAGCAAACCTACAGCCAACATCATACTCAATGGTGAAAAACTGGAAGCATTTCTCCTCAGATCAGGTACTAGACAGGGCTGCCCACTATCACCATTACTATTCAACATAGTGTTGGAAGTTCTTGCCATAGCAATCAGGCAGGAGCAAGGAATTAAAGGGCTAGAGATTGGAAGAGAAGAAGTCAAACTCCCTTTTTGCAGATGACATGATAGTATACATAGAAAAACCTAAGGAATCCAGCAAGAAGCTTTTGGATATCATCAGGCAATAAAGTAAGGTGTCAGGCTACAAATTAACATTCAAAAGTCAGTGACTTTTATTCCTTTATGCAAAAAGTAAGTTAGAAGAAGTTGAAATCTAGAAATCAATTCCTTTTACTATAGCAACAAAAACAATAAAATAGGAGTAAACCTAACCAAAGAAATGAAAGACTTGTATACTGAAAATTATGAGTCACTACTCAATGAAATGGAAAAAGACACAACAAAGTGGAAAGATATTCCATGTTCATGGGTTGGAAGAATTAACATCATCAAAATGAATATACTGCAGAGCCATCTACAAATTTAATGCTATCCCCATCAAGATCCCAAGCACATTTTTTTAGGAGAATAGAACAAATGCTACAAATGTTTATCTGGAACCAGAAAAGACCTAGAATTGCCAAAACAATCTTGAGAAAAAAGAACAGAACTAGAGGCATCACACTCCCAGATCTCAAATTGTATTATAGGGCCATTGTCATCAAAACTGCTTGGTACTGGAACATGAATAGACACACTGACCAGTGGAATAGAATTGAGAGCCCAGAAGTGAGCCCCCACACCTATGGACATCTAATCTTTGATAGAGGTGCCCAGACTATTCAATGGGGAAAGCAGAGTCTCTTCAACAAATGGTGTTGGAAACAATGGGTTGAAACATGCAGAAGAATGAAACTGAACCACTGTATCTCACCAAATACAAAAATAAATTCCAAGTGGATCAAGAACTTGGATGTTAGACCACAAACTATCAGATACTGAGAAGAAAATATTGGCAGAACTCTTTTCTGCATAAATTTCAAAGACATCTTCAATGAAACGAATCCAATTACAAAGAAGACTAAGGCAAGTATAAACCTATGGGACTACATCAAATTAAAAAGCTTCTGCACAGCAAAAGAAACCACTACCCAAATCAAGAGACCCCTCACAGAATGGGAGAATATCTTTACATGCCATACATCAGACAAGAGGCTAATAACCAACATATATAAAGAGCTTGTCAAACTAAACAAGAAGACAACAAATAACCCCATCCAAAAATGGGGGGAGGACTTGGACAGAATAGTCACCACAGAAGAGATCCAAAAGGCCGAGAAATACATGAAAAATGCTCCAACTCTCCGACTGTCAGAGAAATGCAAATAAAGACAACAGCAAGATACCACTTTACTCCTGTATGTGACAATGTCATATACATCAGAATAGGTAACAGCACAAATGCTGGAGAGGGTGTGGGGTCAAAGGAACCCTCCAACACTGCTGGTGGGAATGTCAATTAGTCCAACCTCTGTGGAGAACACTCTGGAGAACTCTCAGAAGGCTAGAAATGGACCTACCCTATGATCCTGTAATTCCCCTCCTGGGGATATATTCTAAGGAACCCAACATATCCATCCAAAAATATCTGTGTACACATATGTTCTTGGCAGCACAATTTGTAATAGCCAAAACCTGGAAGCAACCCAGGTGTCCAACAACAGATGAGTCACTGAGCAAGCTGTGGTATATATACACAATGGAGTACTACTCAGCTGTAAAAAATGGTGACTTCACCATTTTCAGCCGATCTTGGACGGACCTTGAAAAATTCATGTTAAGTGAAATAAGTCAGAACCAGGAGGATGAATATGGGATGATCCCACTCTCAGGCAGAAGTTGAAAAACAAGATCAGAAAAGAAAACACAAGTAGAACCTGAAATGGAATTGGCATATCGCACCAAAGTAAAAGACTCTGGGGTGGATGGGAAGAATACAGGTCCAAGAAGGATTCAGAGGACCTAGTGGGGGTTGTATTGTTAAATGGGAAACTGGGGAATGTTATGCATGTACAAACTATTATACTTACTGTTGAATGTAAAACATTAATTCCTGCCGCAGACCACCACAGTGGATGAGCAGCAGGAGGGTCAGGGGTCTTGAAGGCAACCTCCCCGGTGGGTCAGGAGTCGGCGCGAGGGAGAACAGATAGACACCACACTCTACTGGAGGGTGAATCTGGACTCATTTTAATAGTGAAACTGCTTTAGCTTTTATACTTTTTTCAGGTTACATTCAGGTTGCCTAAACAACCAGCTTAGTCTTGTGGCTTTGGCAACCTATATGCTACTCCCCTATTTCTGTAAAGATTGGTACAATGCTTAGTATCGCCCTGTTCTCAGGGGAGGTCATACCCAGAATTGTTTTAGACTTTTGCTGAGGGCTATCTCTACCATTAATCTTCTATGGGGGGCATACAGATCTTTGCCTAGTTGTGGACCACTGCTCATCTAGGTCTGGTACAGTTTAACTATTAATCTTTCTTTCTTTCAATACGTCAACTTGTACCTAGGAGGCCTCAATCTCTGTATTCTTTCTTTGAGGGGCAAGTCATAACATGACTTCTTTTGTCTGTCTATGCTGACCCACCTTCCCCACTTTCATAATGTAACTTTCAAATATGCCCCTGTGTAAGGGAGAGGGGGTGCTTCTGACTCTCCATTTTCATCAGGCACTGCCAAAGCACTATTAATCAATTGTGACAGTATAATTATTTGTAACAATGACAGGGGGGAGAATGCGTCGTCCCACTCTCGTCCTTTCTGCCCAGCTTCCTTGAAGTCTGAATGCAGGTCCAGAGGAGATGACCCTGTCAGGCTCCCTGGCGTTCGTGACAGGGGGGGCGCCGCAAATTCCCCAATTAAAAAAAAAAATCAGAGTAAAAAAAAAAAAGAGATTGAAATTCAGAAATCATTTCCTTTTGCTATAGCAACAGAAACAATAAAATGTCTAGGAGTAAACCTAACCAAAGAAATGAAAGACTTGTATACTGAAAACTATGAGTCACTACTCAATGAAATGGAAAAAGACACAACTAAGTGGAAAGACATTCCATGTTCATGGGTTGGAAGAATTAACATCATCAAAATGAATATACTGCAGAGCCATCTACAAATTTAATGCTATCCCCACCAAGATCCCAAGCACATTTTTTAGGAGAATAGAACAAATGCTACAAATGTTTATCTGGAACCAGAAAAGACCTAGAATTGCCAAAACAATCTTGAGAAAAAAGAACAGAACTAGAGGCATCACACTCCCAGATCTCAAATTGTATTATAGGGCCATTGTCATCAAAACTGCTTGGTACTGGAACATGAATAGACACACTGACCAGTGGAATAGAATTGAGAGCCCAGAAGTGAGCCCCCACACCTATGGACATCTAATCTTTGATAGAGGTGCCCAGACTATTCAATGGGGAAAGCAGAGTCTCTTCAACAAATGGTGTTGGAAACAATGGGTTGAAACATGCAGAAGAATGAAACTGAACCACTATATTTCACCAAATACAAAAGTAAATTCCAAGTGGATCAAGGACTTGGATGTTAGACCACAAACTATCAAATACTTAGAGGAAAATATTGGCAGAACTCTTTTCCACATAAATTTTAAAAACATCTTCAACAAAACAAATCCAATTACAAAGAAGACTAAGACAAGCATAAACCTATGGGACTACATCAAATTAAAAAGCTTCTGCACAGTTAAAGAAATTAATACCCAAAGAAACCCCTCACAGGAGATCTTTACATAACATACATCAGACAAGAGGCTAATAACCAGAATATATAAAGAACTTGCAAATCTCAGCGACAACAAATAACCCCATCCAAAAATGGGAGGACATAGAATATTCACAGAAGAGATCCAAAAGGCTGAGAAACACATGAAAAAATGCTCCAAATCTCTGATTGTCAGAGAAATGCAAATAAAGACAATGAGATACCACTTCACTCCTGTGAGTATGTCATACATCAGAAAAGGCAACAGGAGCAAATGCTGGAGAGGTTGGGGGGTCAAAGGAACCCTCCTGCACTGCTGGTGGGAATGTAAATGGGTCCAACCTCTGTGGAGAACAGTCTGGAAAACTCTCAGAAGGCTAGACATGGACCTTCCCTATGATCCTGCAATTCCTCTCCTGAAGATATATTCTAAGGAACCCAACACACCCATCCAAAAAGATCTGTGTACACATATGTTCTTGGCAGGACAATTTGTAATAGCCAAAACCTGGAAGCAACCCAGGTGTCCAATAACAGGTAAGTGGTTGAGCAAGTTGTGGTATATATATATATGATGGAATACTACTCAGCTATAAAAAATGGTGACTTCACTGTTTTCAGCTGATCTTAGATGGACCTTGAAAAATGCATGTTAAGTGAAATAAGTCAGAAACAGAAGGATGAATATGGGATTATCTCACTCTAGGTAGAAGTTGAAAAACAAGATCAGAAAAAACACAAGTAGAACATGAACTGGAATTGGCGTATTGCACCAAAGTAAAAAGAGTCTGGGGTGGTTGGGGAGAATACAGATCCAAGAAGGATGACAGAGGACCTAGTGGGGGTATTGTTATATGGAAAACTGGGAAATGTTATGCATGTACAAACTATTGTATTTGCTGTTGAATGTAAAACATTAATTCCTCAATAAAGAAATTTAAAAAAAAAAACAAAAAAACATTGCCTTACCACTTCTCCACAAGTTCAAGACTGTCTCTTCTGTTTCGCTGAGTGAGTAGCACCCCAGGCTGGCTCCATTCGAGTTCTCTCCAACCCAGAGAACACTCGCCTGGGGAAGAGGCACCCCCACGCTAGCCCAGCATTGAAGAACATCAGATTGCATACCTGCCCTTGAGTGGTGTGCCCCTCATGATTCTTGAGAAGGAACTTGAACCTGGGTCTTCCTTCCCCTGTGAAGATGCCACCCCACTGTGGGAATCTGATATGCTCTAGTGTCCTTCAAGCATTCTGTCAGTCCTAGATGTTGAATTGCCACCTATTTGCAATGGCTGGCCTATTTAAACTTAACTCTTTGTGGTTTGTGTGTGTCTAACTTTGTATTAATAAAGCAGTTCTTTAACAGAAAGAAAAAAGAGAGACAGAGAGACAGGCTGGGAGTATGGATTGAACTGTCAGTGCCCTCGTTCAGCAGGGAAGCAATTGCAGAAGCCATAACTTCCACCTTCTGCACCCCATAATGGCTATAGGTCCATACTTCCAGAGGGATAAAGAATAGGAAAGCTACCAGGGGAGTGGAATGAGACAAGGAGTTCTGGTGGTGGGAATTGTGTGGAGTTATCTCATACTATGGTTTTTGTCAGTGTTTCCTTTTTATAAAAATTTATAAATTCATGGCACAGGAGGTGGCATAGTGGGTGGGTTTGGATAAAACCACTTCCCGAACCACTCAGTAGCTTTTTCAAGAAAGTAGCTTTTTCTGTCTTTTTTTGTTTGTTTGTTTCTGTCTCTTCTGAAGCATGACAACTCACATTATTGGTTTTATTTACCTTCCCTGATAATCGGTGACTTTGAGAATATTTTCAGATGTCTATTGTCCCTGTGGATCTCTTGAGAATATTCTGGTCATATATTCTACCTATTTTTGAAGGAATTATCTTTCTTTAAAAATATTTATTTCATTTTTGTTGCCCTTATTTCTTATTGTTGTTGTTTTTATTATTGTTGTTTTATTGTTGTTGTTATCAGTGCCCTACATGATTTTCTTATCCCTGCCTTAAAGAAAAGTGGCCTTAATGTAGCTCCTGAGAAGGTAAAGCTAATTCCTCAAATATCTTTCTTAGGATCAGAGATTTCTCTAATGCAGATCGTCCCTTAAAACCTTGTGTTATATTATCTTCTAATCTCACTCTTGCTTCTTTACAAAGTTTTCTTAGAAATTTAAATTGGCTTAGGCAGTATCTTTATCTGCTTACTAGCTGCCTCCAACCACTGTTTGATCTGTTAAAAAAAAACAAACAGCCCTCCTCAAAGCGTATGTTATCCTCCAAAGCCTCCTTGGAACTGTAAAGGGTTAACCAGGCTCTCCAGGACATGCATCTCATTGGATTCTCCCCCTCCTCTCCAGTAAATCTTCTAATCTTTAACTCCACTCCCACAGTAGTAAGGGCACTGTGGCAAAAGCATGGAATTCCTGAATAGCTTCATACACCAGTAGGGGGATCTCCAAGACCTCCTACTGAGATTGATGCCTTAGCATCTATGATTCACCAAGGAAGAAACAGATCGATACAGGTATTAGGAAGGGAACTGGATTCAATTATTCTTCCTTTTTCTCTCATATACAGAGTGGCTCATATGCCACCATTCTCATTTTGCCATAAGTTTAATGGGTTTTCAAGGACAATTAGATAATCATTTTCCTTCTAATAAGTTGACAGCTTCCTTACCTCTTTTGCCTCTGCTAGTACCTAAACTTTCCTCTCGAGATCCCATCCCCTCTGCTCCTACAATCTTCACTGATGGTAGAAAAAAGGGAGCTGATGCCCTTATTTATTATCCAGACAAGCAATATCCCAAGTCTCTCTTTACTGAGCTTCCTGATAATTCCTCTCAGTACAAAGAACTTTATGCTGTTTTCCTTGCATTAAAAGCTGTACCAGAATCCTTCAACCTTTTTTCTGACAGTGTGTATACTGTTAACTTACTTCTATGGCTTGCTCGTGCTTATGTGAGATTTGATGACAACCCACTTTCTCCTCTCTTAATTCAAATTGCCTCTATGCTCTGTTCTCAAACCCAACCACTGTATGTTCAACACCTTCATTCCCACAGCCCTCTACCCGCTGCCCTGTCCAAAGGGTATGCTGCAGCTGACCGCCTCGCCTCCACAGAAATTCTCCTAGCCTCTGTATCTAATCCTGCTGACTTTCATCCCCTAACCCATATTAATCATAAAGGCCTTCGAGCTTGATTTCCTGATATTCCTCTGGCACAGTTGAAACGTATTCTTTCTATGTGCTCTTCCTGTGCAGGTCTAATCAAGACATCTGCTGTTCCAACTCTTGGGGTTAACACCTGTGGCTTAAAAGCCAACACCCACTTACTCAACTTTGGCAAACAAAAATATGTTTGTCTCAATTGATACCTTCTCTATGTTTATGTGGGCTACAGCTCAGACAGGAGTAAGCTCAGAAAAAGCTTATAAGCCATATACTCTCCTGTTTTGCTGTAATGGGCATACCTCTTCAACTTAAAACTGACAATGGTAATGCTTTTACAAGCAAACAAGGTTTTTGTTCCCTCTGGAATAATATTCATACTACAGGCATTCCCTATGATCCACAGGGACAAGGCATTGCCGACAGGGCCCATCAAACCCTTAAGGCACAATTAAATAAAGAAAAAGGAACATACCCCACCCCAATATCGAGCCAGCAAAAGCCTTAACTACATTAAATCTCTTTAATATTTACAAAAATTGAACCAACCAAATTGTGAGGATGTGGTAGAGCTTGGCAGAGCTTGACTTGAGGGGACATCCATCCTCTTTTCTTATCAGACTTATTATCTACATAACCATTGTTTTGCTGATAGATCCCCACCCATTCCATTCTTTTGAGCTACTTTCTACCTAAGACCCTCCCTGCCTCCAGGGTATTATTAATCCCACCAGGTAAAACCAGTTGCTAAGGAAGTTCCTACCTTTCCAGCCTCTTTTGCCTTTCTCCGCCCCTTTCCTATCCATTTCCATTTCCAACTTGCCACTTCCTAATCAATAAAGAATTGAACTGTCTCACGACCATGAATCTGTTCCTGAGTGATCTCCCTCACATCACTGAGTAGCAGCCCAGGCTGCCTCCAGTCAGGTTCTCTCCAACCCAGAGAGTACAAGCCTGTGAAGAGGCACCCCCACAGTACACCAACACCACCTGTCTGAGCCCAGGACTTTACTGTACTACCTTCCAGGCTTTGTCCTTCACCTTGTTTCATGGTATCTTACAGCTGGCTAGTACATACTGTGCACATGAACATAACACACCGCTCCCCTGGGTGGAGTGTTTGAGAATTGCATTGAATAGGTGATAATGATCCTCCCTGACTCTGCTGATCCAATGGGGCAGGGGTGGGATGGTGTATTTTTGCATGTTTTAGGATTTAAGATAAAGAATCAAGTACTTATTCATATTCCTTACATTTATTGAATATTCAGAGGTATGGGTTCAATTATATATCATGGAACTGTTATCCTTACAATTATTTAGACATATTTACTTATATATTAACACAAGATGGAGAGATAGAGAGACAATAATACAGAACATAACTCCTTCCCATGTAGTGCAGAAGATCACTCCTGAGATCTATTATATTGAACCACTAGTCTCTGCATCATGTCTCAGGTTACATCCCTCTCTCTAGTGCTTAGTACACAACTTATGCTCAAAAGATTGATTTCCATTGCAAATATTTCATGTGTTTGAAAATTAGTGAACATCTAAAGCTTTATTACTTTCATAGGGTTTTGCTTCACTGTGAACACATTCATGTCTACAAAGAGGACCAGAATACCGGAATGTTTTCAACACTGCTTACATTTATCAAATTTCTCTCCTTTGTGAGTTATTTCATGTTGACAAAGATGACTGGCCTGAACCAATGTTTTGCTGCTTACTTTCATGGAGTTTCTCTCCACTGTGATATCTTTCAAGTCTCCAAAAAAAAAAAAGTATCTTAAATAAATGTTTGACTACATTGTCTACATTCATGAAGTTTCTTTTGCTCCACTGTGAGTTCTTTCATGTAACTGGAAAGATCTAGAAACCATGAATGTTTACCACATTGTTTACATTCATAGGGTTTCTATACACTGTGAATTTTTTCATGTTTACTTGAAAAACTGAATGTTTCACTACATACTTTACACTAATAAGGTTTCTCTCCATTGATAATTCTTTCATGTGACCGAAGGTTACTGGAACAACTAAATGTCTTAAAGCATTGTTTACATTAATAGGGTTTCTCTCCTTCTATGAGTTCTTTCATGTGCCCAAAGACTACTAGACCGACTGAATGCTTTACCACATTGTTTACATTCATAGGGTTTCTCTCCACTGTGAATTCTTTCATGTGTCCAAAGACTACTGGAAGAACTGAATGTTTTACTACATAGTTTACATTGATAGGGTTTCTCTCCACTGTGAATTCTTTCATGTGTCCGAACACTACTGGAAGAACTGAATGTTTTACTACATAGCTTACATTGATAGGGTTTCTCTCCACTGTGAGTTTGTTCATGTTGCCTAAGATGACAGGATCGCCGGAATGTTTTACTACATAGTTTACATTTATAGGGTTTCTCACCACTGTGAGTTCGTTCATGTTCTCGAAGACTAGTGGAAAGACTGAATGCTTTACTACACAACTTACATTCATAGGGTTTCTCTCCACTGTGAAGTCTTTCATGTATATGAAGATGACTAGATTGACTGAATGTTTTACTACATTGTTTACATTCATAAGGTTTCTCTCCACTGTGAAATCTTTCATGTGTCCGAAGACTACTGGAAAAACTAAATGTTTTACTACATAGTTTACATTTATAGGGTTTCTCTCCACTGTGAATTCTTTCATGTGTTCGAAGATTACTGGAACAAAGGAATGTTTTACTACAGACTTTACATTCATAGGGTTTCTCTCCACTGTGAGTTCTTTCATGTATTCGAAGACTATTTGAAAAACTGAATTTTTTACTACATGCTTTACACTCAAATGGTTTCTTTTCACTGTGAATTCTTTCATGTGCCCAAAGATAACTTGAAGAACTGAATGTTTTACTACATTGTTTACATTCATAGGGTTTCTCTCCACTGTGAATTCTTTCATGAAATCTGAGTGTACCAGATTGTCTGAATGTTTTACTACATTGTTTACATTCATAGGGTTTCTCTCCACTGTGAGTTCTTTCATGTAATCTAAGTATACTAGATTGTCTGAATGCTTTACCACATAGTTTACATTCATAGGGTTTCTCTCCACTGTGAATTCTTTCATGTTGCCAAAGATGACAGGATCGCCGGAATGTTTTACTACATAGTTTACATTCATAGGGTTTCTCTCCACTGTGAATTTTTTCATGTTTCTTAAGAGTACTTGAAAAACTGAATGTTTTACTACACAGTTTACATTCATAGGGTTTCTCTCCACTGTGAATTCTTTCATGTGTCCGAAGACTACTGGAAAAACTGAATGTTTTACTACATACTTTACATTCATAGGGTTTCTCACCACTGTGAATTGTTTCATGTGTCCAAAGACTACTGGAACGACAGAATGTTTTACTACATTGTTTACACTGATAGGGTTTCTCCCCACTGTGAATTCTTTCATGTATCTGAAGATAACTGGAAGAACTGAATGTCTTACTACATAGCTTACATTGATAGGGCTTCTCTCCAGTATGAATTCTTTCATGTGTCCGAAGATGACTGGAAGAAATGAATGTTTTACTACACAGTTTACATTGATAGGGTTTCCTTCCACTGTGAATTCCTTCATGTTGTTGAAGATGAATAGAATAAGTAAATAATTTGTTGTATACTCCACATCCTTGAGATTTTCTACCATTCTGACTATCTTTGCCCTCAGAGATGTTCACTGTTGTATTACTGTAAAATAATGAACAATTAATGATATTTTAATGAATAAAACTGTAACTGATCCTATTATCAAAATGCAGGACATTATTTTACATAAGCCACAAAATCAGACACTAACAATAGATTTGACTAAAAACATATACCAAAGAAATCACAGATATTCAAAATTAAAAAAAGATCTCAACTTAAAAAACTTGGTCAAAGGGGCTGGGCAGTAGCACACCTAGCTGAGCACACATGCTACAATGCACAAGGACCTAGGATCAAACCCCCGGTCCCAACCTGCAGTAGGAAAGCTTTCGAGTGGTGATGGAGAAATGCAGGAGTCTCTCTGTCTCTCTCCCTCCCCCTTCCACTTGATTTCTGGCTGTCTCTATCCAATAAATAAATAAATAAAATAAAACTTAGTAAAAACTGAATGCTTTCATCTAAATTTATTATGCCAAAACTAATGATATCTTTACAGGTATTTTTTATGTATTAATTGAACTACTATTGTAAATAGCATGTTTTGGCTTTGTGTTGAAATTTTTCACTGAAAATACTGATCTTTTCTAGAAGGACTACCTCTAAGTAACATAAAAATATAGATATTCATACATTGAAGATATTCTTATTGTTACCAAGTATACTATTTTATAAATACTAAGTATCTCTGCCCCCTTTTTAAACTTTCCATTTCCTTCTTACATGTGAGAAAGATTTTCCTATAAAGTGGAGAAAAGACAGATGATGTAGAACATCATGATAGTACTTTTGTTGCCAGTGACCCAGATAGGAAGTTCAGCCATGTACATCACATACATCATATCTTAGTCAGTTGTCCTAGTCTTCTATAACCTACTCATTAATCTATTTGTGGCATCAATTTTAAATTTCATTTACTTAATAAATGTATTAAAAGGTGTGCTATGCAATTGTTAAGTCAGAAGAGAGCACACAATTAAGAACCCATGAGTCTACTTATACAGGGAAACCATGCAGACACTAGATCTCAGTAATTTACACAATGACAAAATTTTTGAAAACAATAGCTTTCTGAGTGGTATATCACGCTTTACTGTAAATGTAACTCTCACCTTTGTTTACTCCCATGCAAGTTATGCTGCTCTTTGGTGGAATGTTTTTGTATTTTTCCTAAAATTACAAAATATAAAAAGTATTAGAAGTTATACAAATAGATTGAATTTGATCATGAATCACAAGCAAACCTTTCTCACTTAATAGTGTCTCCATTTCTACATTGATGAAAAGCGATTTGTCTTCTACTTGAAAAATTAAGGCGATTAGAGTTACCTATTGAAAGAATGTTCCTCAAGTTTTCACACATCACATCTCTGTAGAGTTTCTTCTCTGAAGGATTTAATAGTGCCCACTCCTCTTGAGTGAATTTCAAAGTTACATCTTCAAAGGTCACTGAGCCCTAAAATATGTGCAATGTGTTTATGTGAGAAAATGTGAGTGACAGCAGATTAGCCATTCAGTCTCTACTTTAGGAATCCTGTGAATGATTGTCTCATCTGCAACCATGTCTTTGGGGACTTAAAAATCAAATACCTCTTAATCATGGTCTAGAAGTTGGTACATTAATTAGAACACTGGACACTCTTTCAGGAGGCCCTGAGTAAAATCTCTGCCATCTCATGTGACAGAGAGATATCCCTATTCTCACTATTCCCCCCCTATAGTTTTCTAATGAGTAAACAATAAAACCTTAGTGGCTGTGTAAGAGTAAAACTGATAGGGTATTCACATTGCCATACAAAAGGGCTGAGATTCAGTGTCCTAGTCCTCATATGCAGGAGGTGAGGCATTCTTCACAAGTGGTGGAGCAGTTTTGGATATTGTCTTCCTTATTTATAATATAAAGTTTATATAGGTAAAGAGAATTTGATAGGGAAGGTGAAGTTCAAGGTAATGGGATTTGAACCTATAGACCTGGGGACTCAAGTCTGGTGTGTCTCCTTAGTATCTTCAGTTCTTCTCATTAAAATAAAATAAACAGTGGTCCGGAAGGTGGCACAGTGGATAAGGCATTGAACTCTCAAGCATGAGGTCCTGAGTTCAATCCCCGGCAGCACATGTACCAGAGTGATGTCTGGTTCTTTCTCTCCTATCCCTCTCATGAATAAATAAATAAAATATTTTTAAAAATAACAATAAAATAAACATTAATTTTATTTTATTATATATAAATAATTTCCAACGACACACAAAGAGATAAGAGATATCTGTACTTCACTTTCTACCTCACTTTCCATATTAAATTATATTCACCTACATAAAACTCAAAAATACAAATAAGAAAGAAAATGGCCACTGGGCTTAATGAATTCATAATAAAGCCACAGTCATTAAAAAAAAAGATAGGATAAAAAATAACACATAGTGATTTTATGATAAGCTTGTTAGAAATGAAACATCTCTAGCCACACATAGCTCTTTATAAAATTAAAAGCTTGTTAGAAATGAAACATCTCTAGCCACATATAGCTCTTTATAAAATTAACAGCATTATGAAAGCATAAAAATTATACTACTTAGGGTTTACAGAAGGGGGTGCTACGGAGCAGCAGCAACTGTGTTTCTATCCTCTCCTCTCCCAGGTTAACTAGGAATATCAAAGGAGACCATCTGGGACTGCAACAAGACAGGACTACAAAGACTTCAGGAACCCACCAAATCACCAGTGAGTGCAAACATGTGTGGCTTGTGGACAGAGAGGACTATAGGGAGAGATTAAATGGCTAGTAACAGTCCGGCAGTTTTCCAGTTGAGACATTACCTCCAGTCTGTTTCACCAACAAAAAGATGGCTAAGGGAGGGCAGGACTCCCCTAAGACTCACCAATGCAACTGTCAGTCTCCATTGCTACTGCCCTCAGAATCTGGAGCAGCACCGGTAGTGGTGGTGGGGGATGGGGGTGGGAGGACAGACACGATATTGGTCCTGTGTTGACACCAGAGGAGAGTGAACTAACCAGGAAACTCAGGAGAAGATCTATACCTCGGTAGCCTAGCAGTGGGGCTGTGAGAGTCTCTTTGCATACCCACTGGATTATCTCTGCCACAGCCTGCTTTATCTCTTGGTCAGGAGTTTAAGCTAAGATTAAGGATTAAGCTAAGAAGCCTACTTATAGTTTAAAAGCCCTCAGGCTACCATAGCCAACAGGGTAGAAAAAGCACAAAAGAGGCTTTTAAACCACTGTGCTCCAACTCAGGGATTAAAATAATATTGAAACAACTGTCAATTTCCACAATTGTGAACCCTTTAATTACCTCACTTAGACACAAGTCAATCCAGGCAAGAGTGATCAGTAATTTGAAAAGTACTGAGAGAGCAACCTTGTAACATACTATATAAAATGTTGTTAAACCAACAAGAAATATTGGAAAAATGAACCAGGACAAGAGCCCAGCAAATAGCCCCACAAAGGGTGAAGCAGAAAATAATGAGGTCAACATCCAAACACTAGTTTAGTAAATAATCACAGGAGAGAGTAAAGAGTTGGAAAGAATTGTCATCAGAAATGCAGAAATAACAAATGAGACTCTGGAAGAAAACACTAATTATCTCAAGGTTATTAGAGAGACTGAAAGCTGAAATAGCTGAGTTAAGAACACAACTAGCTGAACTAGCTGTATCAGAACAGGGTAATAAAATAGATGAACTCCAAAAAATAGTAGAGGGGAGAGAGAATAGAATTAATGAGGATGAACATAGAATTAGCAAGATCGAGGACAAATTAGAGACTTCTAAAAAAGAAGTAAGAGATCTCAAAAAGAGATTAAGAGATACTGAAAACAACAACGAACACCTATGGATGACTTCAAAAGAGATAATATATACACAATATTGGCTTACCAGAGGAAGAAAGAGAGGGAGAGGAAGAAAGCATTCTTCAGGATATAATAACTGAGAACTTATCTAGTCTAGACAACATCAAACACATAATGGTTCAAGAAGCACAGAGGATCCCAAACAGAATTAATCCAGACTTAAAGACAGCAAGACACATCATATTAAAAAGAAAACGAATAAGGATAAAGAAAGGATCCTGAAGGCTGCAAGAGAAAAACAAAGAGAGTCACCTACAGAGGAAAACCCCTAAGAGTAGCAGCAGACTTCTCCACACAAACACTACAGGCCAGAAGAGAAATCTATTGAGTGCTCAATGAGAAAGACTTTCAAACAAGAGTACTATATCCTGCTAGACTGTCAATAGAGGCATGAAAACCTTCTCAGACAAGCAACCGTTGAAGGAATCAACTATCACCAAGCCTGCCATGAAAAAAGTTCTGAAAGGTATATATATATACAATTAGACCACCATAAATAGGCCATCTGTTAGAACAGTCAAAAAGTCTACAAGAATGGTGTTAAAGTATCTTCAATCTCTGATATCAATAAATGCAATGGCCTGAATTCATCTATGAAAAGGCACAGAGTAGGAAGATGGATCAGAAAACACAACCCAAGAATATGCTGTCTACAAAAAACTCACCTAACACAACAAGACAAACACTGACTGAAAGTGAAAGGATGGATAACTATCATACAAGCCAATGGCCTACAAAAAAGGGCAGGAACAGCTATTCTCATATGTGACATGATAGAAGTTAAAATCAATAAAATTGAAAAGATAGGGATGGGGGAGTTGGGTGGTAATGCAGCAGGTTAAGTGCATGTGGCGTGAAGCCCAAGGACAGGCATAAGGATCCCGGTTCAAGCCCCTTGCTCCCCACCTGCAAGGGAATCACTTCACAAGCGGTGAAACAGGTCTGCAGGTGTCTATCTTTCTCTCACCCTCTCTGTCTTCCCCTCCTCTCTCCATTTCTCTCTGTCCTATCCAACAACGACATCAGTAACAACAAGAATAATAACTATAAGAACAATAAAAAACAACAAGGGCAATAAAAGGGAAAATAATTAAATGAACATTAAAAAAATAAAGATAGCAATGGACACAATTTAATGCTCAGATGATCAATCAATCAAGAGGACTTAACAATTATTAACATGTATGCACCCAATAAGTAGCCATCTAAATACATCAAATATCTAGTGAAAGAACTATAGCAATATATTAACAGCAACACCATCATAGTAGGGAACTTCAACACTCCACTCTCTCAACTTGACAGATCATCCAGGCAGAAAATCAATGAAGACACGAGGAAGCTAAATGCAGATATAGATAAACTAGAACTATTGGACATTTTCAGAGTCATTCATCCCAAGAAACTGGAATACACATTCTACTCAAGTCCACATGGGTCATGACCATATGTTAGGCCACAAAGACAGCATCAGCATATTCAAGAGCATTGAAATCATCCCAAGTATCTTCTCAGACCACAGTGGAATTAAACTAACACTTAATCAACAAAAGATTAGTAACAGTCCCAAAATATGGAAGCTCAACAGTACAGTCCTTAACAACTACTAGGTCAAAGAAGAAATGAAGGAAGCAATCAAAATGTTTAAAGAGTTCAATGAAAATGAAGACACAAGCTATCAAAATATTTGGGGCACAGCTAAGGCAGTACTGAGAGGGAAGTTCATAGCCATAAAGCACAGATTAGGAAAAAAGTCTACGGCCATACCACCCTGAACATGCCCAATCTCGTCTGATCTAGGAAAAAAGACAAAACACAAATAACCTGATTGCACATCTTAAAGACCTAGAGAGGAAAAACAAAGGAACCCTAAAGCAACTAGAAGGACATAAATCACTGAAGTTAGGGCAGAAATCAATAACATTAAAAATAAGAACACAACAGAAAAGATGAGAAAAAGTAAATGTTGGTTCTTTGAAACAGTGAACAAAACTGACAAACCTTTAGCCAGATTCACAAAACAAAAAAGGGAGAACACCCACATAAATCGAATCGTAAATGAAAAAGGAGATAACACAACAGACACTGCAGAAATTCAGTATGTCATGTGAGACTTCTATGAACAATTATATGCCACCAAGCTTGAGAACCTGGAAGAAATGAACGATTTCCTAGATACCTACTAACTTCCACAATTAAGTAAAGAGGAACTATTTAACATGAACAGGCCCATCACAGCTAATGAAATTGAAACAGTTATCAAAAACCTTCCCAAGAATAAATGTCCTGACCAGATGGTTTTACAAATGAATTCTACAAAACCTTCAAAGAAGAACTAACACCTCTACTTTTCAAAGTCTTCCAGAAGATTGAAGACACTGGAATACTCCCTTCCAGCTTCTAAGAAGCCAACATCACTTTGATACCAAAAGCAGACAGGGACACAACCAAAAAAGAAAACTACAGACCAGTATCTCTGATGAACATAGATGCTAAAATATTGAACAAAATTCTAGCCAGCCAGATACAGTAGCGTATTAAAAAGTTTGTTCATTACTGTTGAATGTAAAGCATTAATTCCCCAATAAAGAAATAAATTATTTTTTTAAAAAAAGTGTAGAATTAGCTGAGGGATTGGAGGTACCTGGAGAGCACCGCCCAGATAATGGGAGTGGTGATAGGTGTGACTTGGAAAGGTGGAGGCGAGGTTTAGCTGGTAAAAGCTTGACCTGTGGGCGTGGCTTGCCCTCTGTCCGAGTCATCATGTGAGTATGGGCTCTACTCTACTCTCTCTCTGCCCTTTCTGCCTCTCTTGCCTCTCCCTTGGCCCAACATGTGAATGTTTTCAGTTTTCCCAAATAAAGATGAAAATTTCTGAAAAAAAAAAAAAAAGGAAAATGGAAGCACAGTGGAGTCAGTGAAACTAGAAACTCTGTAAAAACAAATAAACAAAAACAAGCAAAAAAAAAAAAAAAGCATTGCTTTCTCATTAAAGCTAACCTGAATATTCTATAATCTTCTGTTTCCTCCCACTCATTTAATTAGTTTTACCAATAAGCTGAGTATAATCAAACACTACATATTAGTAATGTTCAGGATTTATTACTGGTTATAGCAAAAACAACAGCAAAAGTTATTCAATAAAAAAAAAAAAGATTGTTCATCATGACCAAGTGGGATTTTAGCCAAGGCATGCAACATTGGTTTAATATACGTAAATCAATCAATGTGATCCACCACATCAACAAAAGCAAGACCAAAAACCACATGGTCATATCAATAGATGCAGAGAAAGCCTTTGACAAAATACAACATCCCCTTATGATCAAAATGCTACAAAAATGGGAATAGATGGAAATTTTTTGAAGATGGTGAAGTCTATATATAGCAAGCCTACAGCCAACATCATACTCAATGGTGAAAAACTGGAAGCATTTCCCCTCAGATCAGGTACTAGACAGGGTTGCCCACTATCACCATTACTATTCAACATAGTGTTGGAAGTTAAAAAGCTTCTGCACAGCGAAAGAAACCAGTACCCAAACCAAGAGACCGCTCACAGAGATCTTTACATGCCATACATCAGACAAGAGGCTAATATCCAAAATAAATAAACAGCTTGCCAAACTCAACAAAAGAAAACAACCCCAACCAAAAATTGGGGGAGGACATGCACACAATATTCAACACAGAAGAGATCCAAAATGCTGAGAAACACATGAAAAAATGATCCAAGACCTTGATTGTCAGAGAAATGCAAATAAATACAGCAATGAGATACCACTTCACTCCTATGAGAACGTCATACATCAGCAAAGGTAGTAGCAGCAAATGTTGGAGTCAAAGGAACCCTCCTGCACTGATGGTGGGAACGTCAGTTGGTCCACCCTCTCTGTAGAACAGTCTGGAGAACTCTCAGATGGCTAGAAATGGACCTTCCCTATGATCCTGCAATTCCTCTCCTGAAAATATATCCTAATGAACTCAACAAATCTATCCAAAAAGATCTGTGTACACATATGTTCTTAGCAGCACAATTTGTAATAGCCAAAACCTGGAAGCAACCCAGGTTCCAACAGCAGATGAGTGGCTGAGCAAGTTGTGGTATATATACACAATGGAATACTACTCAGCTATTAAAAAGGGTGAGTTCATTGTTTTCACCAGATCTTGGATGGAGTGTGACAAATTCATGTTAAGTGAAATAAGTCAGAAACAGAAGGATGAATATGGGATGATCTCACTCTCAGGCAGAAGTTGAAATAGTTGAAATCAGAATAGAAAACACAAGTAAAATCTGAACTGGAATTGGCATATTGCACCAAAGTAAAAGACTCTGGGGTGGGGGTGGGGTGGGAGAATACAGGTATAAAAAGGATAACAGAGGATGCAATGGGGGTTGTATTGTTATATGGAAAATTGGGAAAGCTAATCATGTACAAACTATTGCATTTACTGTTAAATGTAAAACATTAATTCCCAAATAAAGAAATTAAAAAAAAAAACCTCTAGAAGTAAAATAGAAAAAAAAAAAAAAAGAAATTATACTATTTAGTGTTGTGATATTGTAAAGATGTGGTTGAACACTGGCAGGGCCCAGAAACCACCATATTTCCATGTAAGTATTATTATTTACATATCAGTCTTCTGCCTTGTTTTAAAATGACTCCTGTGCCACCATATTACCCCCTCAGGGTATTGCCCTTCACCAGCTAAAACCCTAGTAACCATTGCTATGGAAGCTTTCTACCTTCCAAGAGTGCCTTGTATTATCCACCTCCTTTCCTAGCCAACCCTGTTCCTGACTTGCCACTTCTGGTTTTTACCCTATAAAGACTGCTGCTGTTCTGGTTTTGCTCTCTTTCTCTTCAGATTCCCGACCTGGAGAAGGGCAGGTGAGCATAGTGGGAGGTGGCCATTTTGGTAGCTACACGTGGCTTAAACCTGCTGTGCCTGCACCCAACTCTGGGGTCCCATGTGGATAAAGATTTGCGTTCCCGCTCCACCATGAGTTCCTGGTCTCCTCTCTCTCCTGAGATGCACCCCGACAATTTAGAATGATCATTCCACATTAGGCTTCTCTGTGTAGGGTCAGTGTCCAAAAAAATAGTTAAAAATGCTAGAATGTTATAGAAACAAAATAAGTATCAGGTGCAGGGCAGCGGTGTACCTGGTTAAGTGTAAATATCACCATGAAACAGGACCAAAGTTTGAGGCCTGCTTCCCTCCTGAGCGGGGGGACACTTCATGAGCAGTGAAACAGGCCTGCAGGTGTTTCTTATCAAATAAAATAGAAAGAAAAAGTTGCTTTCTGCAGCAGTGGATTCAAACTTCTCACACTGAGCTCACAAAATAACCCTGGTGGCAGAAAAACGAAGAGGAGGACTAGAAGAAGAACTGTTATCCAGTAATCTACATCCTCCTCTGTTTCTCTCTATAGTAGGAAGCAAAATATAATTTATAGATACAGAAAGATGCTATGGGGAGGAGGGAACCATTGTGGAAAGTCTGTGACAGTGACATGGTTTTATGTCTCTTAAGAGGAGGAGGGAGTTAACTCCACTTGGGAGGCTGAATAAACAGGCTCAAGCAGAACAGATTTAGGTCTTGGAGATCCACCAGTGAACAAATTAATTTATTTTTACTTTCTATGGTTCATCAGTGGGGCTTTATTCCTGTATATTTTTCAGGATGAAAAAGACAGAAAGATAGTCCAACACTGAACTGCCTGTCGTGTGGTGGGGCTCTGTCTCAAATGAAGACTGTATACTAAACTGCTAAGAGTTAAATCTATCTGTGTGAGGGAGTCGGTGGTAGCACAGAGGGATAAGCCCACATGGTGCAAAGTGCAAGGACCAGGGTTAGGATCCCTGTTTGAGCCCCCGGCTCCCCACCTGAAGGGGAGTCGATACACAGGCGGTGAAGCAGGTTTGCAGGTGTCTATCTTTCTCATTCCCCTTTGTCTTCCCCTCCTCTCTCCATCCCTCTCTGTCCTATCCAACAATGAGGGCATCAAAAACAACAACAACAATCAAAAACAAGAAGGGCAACAAAAGGGGAAATAAATAAATAAAAACTATCTGAGTGAGTTATTTTGCTGTTTGTGGAACATTTTATTTTAATAGATTGTTATTATTAATGAAATACAGATTAGCTCAACTCTTAGTTTATGGGATGGAATAAAGAATAAAAAGGATAGAAAAAGGAATACAAAGCTGGCTAAGGGAACAGATTAGCTCCCAAATATGGGAAAGAATGTAAATATTGTTAACTGTAAACCACACCAGTTTGCAGTTTGATCTGGGGCCCATATTCAGCACAGGAGCCTATGTAGCCTCTGCATCCCTGTAATGGTGGACATTAGAGCCTCAAGCAAAAAAGCCTTGTGCATGAAAAGGATGTTGTCTCCAAAAATCCACTTTCTTATACAATGCAGTGAGTTATTTACAGCCTGCCAGGACTGGAGTGAGGAGAGCATTGCTAGCTGTAAAAACAGCCTTCAATTTTCAGCACCACCTGAGGGAGATGACAAAGTATATTTCTCTTTTTACATAGAAGGGGAGAGAGGCAGAGAGAAATATGGAGGCCAAGGAAATAGGAGAGACATTGCAGAAACACACAATCACCTGTAAAATTTCTTCTTTTGGGGATAGGTGGTGGTGCACCTGGTTGAATGCACATGTTATAATGCACAAGGACCCGGGTTCAAGCCCCCAGACCTCAGCTTCAGGGGGAAAGCTTTGCAAGTGGTGAAGCATTGTTGTAGATGTCTGTCTGTCTTGCTCTATGTCACCTCTACCTTCTGAATTTCTGGCTGTCTCTGCGCAATAAATAATTACAGATAATTAAAAAAATTTTTAACCTGAGGGGTTGTGTGGTGGCACATCTGGTTGAACACATGTTACAGTGTTCCAGGACCCAGCTTTGAGCCCCCAGACCCAACCAGCAGGCAGAAAGCTTTGTGACTGGTGAAATAGGGCTACCAGGTGTCTTTTTGTCTATATCTTATCTATCACCCCTTCCCTCTCTATTTCTGACTGTCTATATCAAAAAAATAAAGATAGTTAAAAAAAAACAACTTTAAAACACCAGTTTAAAATAATATTAGGCCAGGGGTAGATAGCATAATAGTTATGCAAAGAGGCTCTCATGCCTGAGGCTCCAAAGTCCCAGGTTCAGTCCCGTGCACCACCATAAGCCAGAGCTGAGCAGTGCTCTGGTAAAATAAATAGAGCTAAAAAATATATTAGAGGGAGGGGGTAGATAGCATATTGGCTATGCAAACAATCAATCATGCCTGAGGCTCTGTCAAATCTCCCTGCACCGATATAAGCCAGAGATGAACAGTGCCCTGGTAAAATCAATAATAATAATATTAGAATAAATATTTTTGTTTTTTTTTAAATGAATAAAACCAGGACAGGGAATCGCCTCAAATTGTAGATCATTAGATTTGAGCACCTAAGCTTCCTTGTTAGATTCCCAGTATGTCCTAAAATTGTGTTATGGGTTCTCTCTCAATTTATCTTTTTCTCTCCCTTTATTAGTGTCATATGAAATGACTTCTCATATGTAATACAACAAATGAACCTTTATTTTCTTTTAAGGAATAGTACTGGATATGGTGAGAAGACACACCAGACTTTCAGATCTGATGTCCCAAGGACAATAGGGTAATTTCCAAGTATCTTCTAATTCTAGAACTGAGGAGATTTATGGTGTCACTTCCTTTCAGAAATTAGTTAAATCTTGAAAAAGGAATAAAAACATTTTTTGAAAAAGAATGTATTTATTTATTTATTCATGAGAGAGATAGAAGCAGAGAAAGAACCAGCCATCACTCTGGTACATGTGTTGCCAGAGACCAAACTTGAGACCTCATGCTTGAGAGTCCAAAGCCTCAGCCACTGCGCCACCTCCGGACCACGAATAAAACATTTTAAAATGAAATAAATTGGAGGTCAGGTGGTGGCCCAATAAGGGGAAAAAAACACATGATTCTGCCACCACAGGGGCGCTTACAAAGGAATGTAGAGACTTACTGACTAAATTAGTTGACCAATCAATTTTCTGGTAAGACACTTCTCTTAGATACATAGGAGAAAATTTCAACTATTAGATCCTGAACTCCTTTTGTACATATAGCTGTGATAAAAGTTAGAGGGGGATAGTAGAAATAAATTTACGCAGAAATTGTGTACCACTAGCAATAGTGATGAAAATATATCTCAACATGAAAATGGCTAATGCCAAGATGGTGCATAGTTTATGTGGTCTAGGAGTTAGCTCAGTGGGTGAATTGTTGGACTCTTAAGCATGAGGTCCTGAGTTCAGTACCCTAGCAGCAGATGTACCAGAGTGATATCTGGTTCTTTCAAGACACTGGCTTCCCCCCTTGCAGGAAGAGTCCCTTCACAGGCAGTGAAGCTGGTCTGCAGGTGTCTCTCTTTCTCTCCCCCTCCTCTCTTCATTTCTCTCTGTCTTATCCAACAACAATGACATCAATAACAACAATAATTACTACAAGAATAAAACAAGGGCAACAAAAGGGAATAAATATAATTAATTAATTTTTTTTAAAAAGATGATACATGGTTTTCTTTTCCACACCAACAAGTCTCTATTTAATTATCATACAACTATAATACATTTGAATCTAAATATCTGGGTATGACAAAGTTACAATACAACTTATTTCTCAGTATTCCAAAATTATTTCACAGGGTCTTTCTGGGGGCATACCAAGTAGAGACTACAAATGATCACCTGTGAGATCCCAGATGGGTGCAAGACGCATCTCTCCAACAACTATAGAGGGAAGTCTCACAATCATATGTGTCTCACCTCTAGTCCCATTTCTCTTATCTATTTATACCTCTCTCTCTCTCTCTCTCTCTCTCTATATATATATATATATATATATATATACATATATATATATAAAATCATGACATTAAACAGTGATGACACTGAGAACCAGTGATAATACTAATTGGAAAAGAAGAGTTTTAAGAGTAAGAAGTTGGGGAGATAATATAGTGGTTATGCAAAATACGCCCATACTTGAGGCTTTTAATCCCCAGCATCAAGATGAGCCAGAGTTGAGCAGTACTCTGGTCAGTCCCTCTCCCTCTCACTCCTTCATTACAATAAATTAAAAAAAAAATTAAGTTAAAGAATCCTGCTTCCACAGAGCTCTGCCCCACTAGGGAAATATTGAGACAGGCTGGGAGTATGGATCGAACTGTCAATGCCCATGGTTGGTGGGGAAGCAATTACAGAAGTCAAACCTTCCACCTTCTGTACCCCATAATGAACCTGGGTCCATACTCCCAGAGGGTAAAGAATACAGAAAAGCTATAGGGAAGGGGATGGGATATGGCATTCTCCTGGTGGGATTGTACCCCTCTTATCCTATGGTCTTGTCAACGTTTTCATTTTATAATTAAAAATTAAATATTAAAAAAATGGAGTAAGTGAAAAGAGAAATACAAGGGTGGGGGAGATAACATAAAGTTTCTGCCTGAGGCTCTCAGGTTCCAGGATCTATTTCCTGACCCACCATAATCCAGGGATGAGCAGTGCCCTGGCAGAAAGAGAGAGAAAGAGATAGAGATACAGAAATAAATATGATAGGCAAAACACAAACAGTAAATAAAACATGTATCCATTAAAATACAACTTATTCAAGAGGAAAAAAAAACAGACTCTGATGTGGGCAAGTCACTTACCCAAGAAGTGGCCATCTCTTCCTCTTTCCCTGAATGTCTTTCAGGCCAGAAAATGGAAGATAAACCACAGCAATAGCTTGAGACTCTGTTTAAATCTAGCAGCATAGCCTCTTCACTGGACAGTACGGCCCCTAGATGGAAGATATTGTAATGAATAAAAGGTAGCTAGCTGTTCAATGTTAAAAGAGGAGATTATGGAAACATTTAGTGAGTTATCCTGCCTATTAGGACCATCACAAAGCCCACAAATTCTACTGACATCTATTTCCAACCCTTTAATTTTTCTTCAACAAAAACACCCACAAAAATTTAGTGAAATGAGAGTCTGGTGGTAACGCAACAGTTTAAGCACACATGGCATGAAGCTCAAGGACCAGTGTAAGGATCCCAGTTGGAGCCCCCTTCACCTCACCTGCAGGGAAGTCGCTTCATAGGTGGTGAAGCAGATCTGCAGGTGTCTATCTTTCTCTCCCCCTCACAGTCTTCCCTTCCTCTCTGTCTTTTCTAACAGTGACAACATCAATAACAACAGTAAAAAAAAAAAAAAGGACATCAAGAAGGGTAAATAAACAAAATATATTAAAATAACTAGTAAAACGTCTGCTAGTTTTCTTATTTAATTCAAGTCTCACCTAAATACTGCTCATTGATATGGGGGGAGTGGGGTGGATGGAGCAAGATGGCAGCTTGAAGACAACACCTGGCATGAGCTCTGCAATGAGGCTGCTTTAAACTTGGGAATTTCAGGTGAGGGTAGGATTTCCAGGCCAGTGGCAAAGAAAGCATGTAGGAGAGCTCTAAGGAACCAAGGAAGAGCCCTATAACTCACACTTAGGTTGGCAAACGAAGGTGAAAAGGACAAAGGAAAATGGAGTTGTCCCATGGACTGTGAGTTGAGTCTTTCCCACTGCACACCAAGACCATCGCCCACACCAGAGGAGTAAGGGAACCAGCTACAGACAAGAGAACACTAAGGATAATTACTTTATCCACTTCACAGGTTGTGAAGTAGGTCTGAAGGTGTCTATCTTTCTCTACCCCTCTGTCTTCCCCTCTTCTCTCCATTTCTCTCTGTCCTATCCAACAAGAACATCAATAATAGCTACCAGAATAAAACAAGGGCAACATAAGGGAATAAATAAATAAATAAATATTTTAAAAAAGATAATTTCTTTATCAAAATACCTAGCTCCGTGGGAGCAATTCAGCGAAGGGGTTCTTCTCCCAAGAAAGACTTTTTTTTTTTTGTCAGAAGCTCGAGCTCAATCTGAGAGGCTGAATACCTGACCAATCTCTGCCTCTGCCAGGGGCTGTGAGAATAATGTCCTTTGGTTTTGCTTGGTCTAATTTATCATTTTCCTATCTCCGTTATACCTACTGAATTTAACTGATAGTTGTTTCCTGTGGTTGTGTGTTTTTGCTTTGTTTAGGAAGGGGGAAGGTTGTGTGGCCAATCTGGAATAGTCTTCTTCTTCTTCTAGCATTTGCCCTTCTTCCGTAGCCAGTCTAATCTAATCTAAAGACTGACTGTTAGGGATTTTTTTTTTTAACAGATTTTATTTATTAAGTATGAGAAAGATAGGAAGAGAGAAAGAACCAGACATCACTCTGGTACATGTGCTACTGGGGATCGAACTTGGGACCTCATGCTTGAGAGTACAAAGGTTTATCACTGTGCCAGCTCCCGGACCACAACAAGGACACCTAATTTTTGATAAGGGAACTCAAAGTATTACGTGAAGGAAAGAGGGTCTCTTCAATAAATGGCTCTAGTTCTTTTTCCAACTCTGACAGCATCTCCCCAGACAGTCAATACCTTTAGCCTACCTGCATGTTAGCTGACAGGCTCAGGCAAAAATTAGCAAAGTCATGGGCCCCTTGGAATATACTTACAATAGATTTACTAGCTTTTTCCAAAATGAAACATATGTGCTCAATCTGGCCCTAGCACAGTGATTTATACAAAAGATGTTCACACCAGAGGCATGCTGGTCTAAAGTTTAATCCCCAGCATCAGAACTGAGAATGGAGCAGTGCTCTGGTAAAACTGCAAAAACAAAGAAGTTTTAGGTTATTCTGACACTAAACATGGAACTCAAACAAGTTAAGAGAGACATGAAACTTCTTAGGTATAAAGTTAGAGCCTGCAGAGTCTTACGACTATTTGACTTTGAATCCCCACTTGCAATAATATCTGACTGTGTCGATGATGGAGGACACATGACCACTCTGTTGGCAGATGGAGCAGGGGACCTAGTTGATGAGCTCCTGTCTGATCTTTCGTTAATCATCTGTAAAGACAGGGCCCAGCAGATCCATGCACACCATGGCTACAGAGATCTCCAGGAAGGATGGAGAAGAGGACAGCAATGACTATGGGCCACTTGGACAGATAAGGGACACTTCAATGACCCCATTCCGAGGCCTCTGGGATGTTTTGGTGAGTGATGACAGAATCACCAGGTTATCAATAGCCCAGCAACTTGAGCTTGCCCAGGACATCTCTTCCATGATTTCTCTTTTATCTCCACACTGAAGAGACTGGGGTGTGGAGCACCACAAGGCAGCCTAACCTGAAATGGTCTAACTTACTTGAGCCACTTGTTCACCTTGCAAACATTTTGTTTATCTTAGCAGACTTACTGGAATGTGGTGACAAATGACTAGATTAAGACAACATGCACAGCATCTGAAAGCTTCTGTCACTGAGGTTCCCACAGGAAAGAGCCCCTATAAATTGGAATATGTCAGAACATATTTTTCAAACTATGTTTTAAATTCTTTTATTTATTTATTATTGGATAGAGACAGAAACTTGAGAGAGGAAGGAGAGACAGAGACATCTGCAGCACTGCTTCACCACTCATGAAGCTTTTCTCCTGCAAGTGGGGATCAGGGGCTTGAACCTGGGGCCTTGTGCACTGCAGTGTGAGCACTTGACCAGGTGCGCCACCACCAGATCCAGGAGAACATATTTTATGCCATATACTATATCTATGTAGTGATTGCCAGGTTACAGGTGTTGCAAATTCTACTGGGGACTATGGCCAAGGAAGTGACTTCACTTCCTGAGAGTCCCCTCCCTACATGCTAACTGTTTGCAGTCTTTACTATGGGCATATTTATATCAACATAGTCATTGTGACAGCTCCCTGCTATGTTCTGGGTGCAGCCTATTCAATCCAATGATAGATAATGAACCTCAGACAGACAATGATGCTGAGCAACTTCTGTTGTCCACATCTTTCTGAGACAAAGTGAGTATTATGCAGACACCCAATGAAAGGAGAACCTTTGATTTGCAGTCACTAACAAAAGGTAATCTCTACAAATAGCTTGTCTCTGTGTAGCTTCTTTCAATTTCTTTATTAGTGATTTAATGGTATTTCACAAAAGTCTAAGATTTTGGGTGTACAGTGATTTATAAACACCTATCTTTATAAATCACCACAGTCTACATCAATTTTGTTGTCTTCCACATGATAACCCCTATAGTTCTCAAGGACAGCCACCCCCCCAAAAAAAAAAAAAGGTTGCCAAGTGCAGTGGATAGGTACTATCGGTGGCAATTACTCTGGTGGCAATTTTGCAAAACACTGTCAAGTTACTAACAAATTAATATAGATTGGTTTATCCAACTCTGAACTGCACATGAATATGCACATGCATACATATTAAAACCAAACAGTCAATCAAAAACGATAATCTAGAATGATCTTGTTGAGAAAAACATATAATAAAGTGATCAGGAAGTCAGGCGGTAGCACAGCGGGTTAAGTGCAAGTGGTGCAAAGTGCAAGGACCGGCATAAAGATCCCGGTTCAAGCCCCCAGCTCACCAACTGCAAGGGAGTTGCTTCACAGATGGTGAAGCAGGTCTGAAGGTGTCTATCTTTCTCTCCCCCTCTGTTTTCCCCTCCTTTCTCAATTTCTCTCTGTCCTATTCTGTCGGTAAATTGTGAAACAATGACATCAATAACAACAATAACAATAAAAACAAGGGCAACAAAAGGGAATAAATAAATATTAAAAAAATAAAGTGATCAATGATTTTTCTGAAAATTTCGTGTCTAATCCTAAAGGGAAATTTAGGCTGAGTGACATTATTTCCTGGATGGGGGTAAATAGCATCATGGTCAGGCAAAGAGAATATTGTGCCTGAGGCTCAAATCCCAGGTTTAGTCCCCCACACCACCATAAGCCAGAACTGAACTGTACTCTTGTAAAATAAATAAATAATAATAATAAAATAAAAAACAGGTGGGTAACTAGAATATAATGTTTATGCAGACACTTTGCCTGAGGCTCAAAGTCCCAGGTTCGTTCCTCACAACACATACCAGAGCTGAGCAATAATAAAATAAATTAGTGAAACAAGCATTACTTTTCAAGTCTTAGTGACCACAGAAACCACTGAGTATTAAGGATAATTGAATCTTACCTATATATTAAAATTCACTAAATTAAAAAAAATTTTTTTTTGGTTACTGCTTCCAACAAGCCCATTTATAGAGTGCTGACAACCCCAGGGACATTGTTGGGAAAGAGAACAAATCTCAAATGATTTCTTGCCATTTTCATTCTAATGAAACAAAGTCCCTGACTCCCCCTAGAGCACTGCTCAGCTCTGGCTTATGGTGGTGTTGTGGATCGAACCTGGAACTTTGGAACCTGTGGCATAAGAGTGTTTTTGCATAACCAACCCCGTATCTCTTCTTTCACCCTACCGTTATTGCATAAAAAGCAGTGTGTGTGTGTGGGGGGGGGGGGGGGGACCAGGACAGTAGTGCAGCTGGTTAAGCGCACATGGCACAAAGTGCAAGCACCTGAAAAGGATCCCCATTCCAGGCCTCAGTTCTACATCTGCAGGGGGTCGCATCACAGGCAGTGAAGCAGATATTCTGGTGTCTTCTCTCTATCCCTCTCCCTCTCCCTCTCCCTCTCTCTCTCTATCCTATACAACAACAACAGCTATGACAATAATAACTACAAGAGCAACAAAAATGGGAACAATGTCCTTCAGGAGCAGTGGATTGATAGTGCAGTCACCCAGCCCCAGCAATAACCCTGGAGGGGGAAAAAAAAAAAAGCAGTTCCTGACAGAGGGTAGATAGCGTAATGGTTATGTAAAAGACTCCTAATGCCTGAGGCTCCAAAATCCTAGGTTCAGTCACCACTACCACCATCAGCCAGAGCTGATCAGTGTTTTGACAAAAATGAAATTAAATAAGTAAGACATGCAGATGTGCACACCTGAGACAATGGCTTGGAATTCCACTTCAATATTCCCTGAATCCACAACAAAAGTTAGAAGGCCAGATATTTCAAAACCCGCCCCCTCTCTTTTTCTTGGGAGTATATATGTCTGAATCGTGTATTTGCCTCTTCTCTCTCTCTCTCGGATTTATCTCAGTAAGTGCTTGCCTCCCTGAAACATGACTGATTCTCTGGTGATTCCTCATGTAAAAATCAGCTTATAACACCAGCGGAACTTTATGGTGGGACCTCTGTCTTCTTCCTCTTGTTCTCCCACTACAACCTGGACGAGTGACTCTGCAGCTTCAGCCAGGCAGAGAAAAGTTTTGGAACCTGAATGGTGTTTCCCACTCCCTGCCCAAGGAGCACACTGAATCGGGGACCCTTGCGATGGATCAGGAGGTAACGGTCAAGGGGGCTGCAGCCCAGCTGCAATGTGGACATGGCGGAATGACTGGGGGAGGAGCGCCCTGGCCACATGGCTGCCTCCCACATCATCGCAGCAGCTCTCCGGTGCAGCTCTTCCCATCTCGGTTCAGGTGAACTGCACTCACCATTGGCTGTACAGGCTCTGGGCTCCCTGAAGACTCCTCTCCAAATCCAAATCACAAGAAAGCAAGGGTTAGCTGAGAAATAAGTGAGAACCCCAGGAGTGGGGTCATTAGTGTGCTTCACTTCCTGGCTTGTCTTCTTTAACCACTACCAGCCCAGATGGGAAAGGAGGTGTCCACTTCCAATAGCTTAAAATATAATTGGATGGAGCACATGTCGCCAACACACCTCCTCTCTTGATTGGATAATACTCAGATCCGCCCAACACAGAAGCACGCCCCCAAACTAACAGCAGATCAAAACCAGAGATTTCTGAATGGCAGGAACTCTGTCCAATTGGCTTTCCAGAGATGGTGTGACTGGGGAACTAGCCAAGCAAGAAACCGAGCTTGAGTGTCACTCAAGAAGCACCAGCAACTAAGAATTTAGACTTACTCCCAGCGTCCACTTCAAGCTGGCTAGCTCCTGCACTGTCCCCACCCAACACACACTAGGGTATTTGGGCCACAGTCCAGAGACCCCAGGCCCTGCCATCACCATGCTTTTTGATGCACAGGTGTACAGGATGCATTCTGTTGTTCCCTGCAGCCTTGACCTCTGATGCACAATGCTCTCCACAGCCCTGAGGCAGGGGAGAGGGGTACATGGCAGTACCCTCTGGATACTGAGCATGGGTCCCGTTTTGCTATCATTGAGTAAGTTCACAGACTAATATGGATGGCTAACCATAGAAAATGGAACAGTGGAAATCGGCTGTTTTGCCCAGGCTTTTGGGAGATGTTGTTTCCTATATTCTGCATGAAGTTGGAATAAACTTTGTAAGAGCACTTCTGATCGGAACCCACACAAACTGACATGACTCCAGTATATAAGTGAAGTATAAGGAATTTATTCTTAATTTTAAAAGAGTGAAAATAAGGCCAGTCCACATACTTACAAAGAGACAACACCAAAAGACAAAGACAGAGACAAAGACAAACCTCAGCTGAGGGATCCCAGGCCGGTACCAAGTCTGCTTCCCTTGCTCTGAGATAACCAGGCTTAAAATTCACCCTCCTTTAAAAGAGAAAAGTGCAGGGGGTGTCTGCATGATTGGAGGAGTCTGCATGTCCTTGCTAATCTATCTTTGGGGTAAAAGTCTCAAAGAGAACATTCCATTCTTGTTTTCTAGGGAGGAAGCAAGCAGTGTTTACAGAAGCCAAATGGACAGGTTAACATATAGCTGAGGAAGCAGGGATTATATGGTATGCAGTTTCAAGATAAACATTTGTATCTGCCTGGTGCGGAGCTGAAACAATTAGTGCATTAGTGTATTTCATCTTATCTAATTTCTAAGACACTTTCTCTACTTTAATGGACTAGTCTAAATTTGGAGAATTCCATCTTCTCACAACTTGGACAAATGAGGTGGATTTGCTGCTTTGGAATTAGTAAGAGGTGCTAGTGACCTGTACTCTCCTCTGTCAGGAGAAGGAATTAAAATTACTGAAATTCTTGCAGAAATCCTGGACTCATCAACAAATCTTGTCATAATTATGGGTGACTGATCAACATGTCAGTGAGTGATCCTTCAGAACTAGATGATCCTGGTCCCCACCTGTAGGGGGAAAGCTTCATGAGTGATGAAACAGGGCTCCTGGTGTCTCTCAGCCTCTTTCCCTCTCTATCTCCCCCTCTCAATTCCTTTCTCTACCCAGTAATAAATAAAAGATTTTTAAAAAATATTTATTTATTTTTATTATTGCATAGGGACAGAGAGAAATGGAAAGGGAAGGAGGAGATAGAGAGGAAGAATGACAGAGAGACACATGCAGCCCTGCTTCACCAGGGTTTTTAAATAAAAGATTCTAAGAAAAAATTAAAATGGAATATTTGGGGTTGGGGTAGATAGCATGATGATTATGTAAAAAGACTCTCATGCCTGAGGCTCCGAGATCCTAGGCTCCCCCACACCGTCATAAGCCAGAGCTGAGCATTGCTCTGGTAAAAAATAAATAATAATAAATTAATTAATTAAATAATAAAAATAGCTAGATGATCTAATGAGTGAAACAGCTTATGAAAAACACATAAGTTCGTGGTCCAGGCAGTGGCGCAGTGGATATGCATTGGATTCTCAAGCATGAGGTTCAGAGTTCAATCCCTGAGAGTCAGGCAGTGGTACAGCGGGTTAAACGCACATGGCGCAAGGTGCAAGGACCATGGAAGGATCCCAGTTCAAGCCCCTGGCTCCCCACCTCTAGGGGAATTCCTTCACAGGTGATGAAGCAGATCTACAGGTGTCTATCTTTCTCTCCATCTCTCTGTCTGCCCCTCCTCTCTCCATTTCTCTCTGTCCTATCCAACAATGACATCAGTAGCAACAACCATAAGAACTACAACAATAAAACAAGGGCAACAAAAGGGGATAAATAAATAAATATTTAAAAAAAAAAAAAAACAGAAGAGCCCTACAGAGTTCAATCCCTGGCAGTACATGTATCAGAGTGATGTCTGGTGTCTGGTTCTTTCTCTTTCTCTCTCCTTTTATCTTCATGAATAAATAAAAAAAAATTTTTTTTTAAAGAAAATTTATGTGGTCCGGGAGGTGACGCAGTGATTAAGGAACTAGAGTCTCAAGCATGAGGTCCGGAGTTCAATCCCTGGCAGCACATGTACCAGAGTAATTTCTGGCTCTTTCCCTCTCTCTATCTTTCTCATTAATAAAATAAATAAAATCTTTAAAAAATCATATTAAAAAAACACATATCTGTTGTGGAGTAAAATGGAATCTTTAGTACGAAGGAACTTAATCTAGCACAGTTGTCTTTAATTAGTGGTGACTATACTGTTTTTTTGTTTGTTTGTTTGTTTTTGTTTTTTTTAACCTGAGCACTGCTCAGCTCTGGCTTATGGTGGTACAGGGGATTGAACCTAGAACTTTGGAGCCTCAGGCATGAGAGTCTGGACTATAGTGTTTTTATGTTAAATCAATCAAAAAGATTATATTATGGAACTTTACTTGTGATATATTTTTTTAAATGTATCTACTTATTTTAATTGTTATTGTATTTATTTATTTATTGGATAGAGACAGCCAGAAATTGAGAGGAAAGGGGAAGATAGAGAGCAAGAGAGTCAAAGAGACACCTGCAATCCTGCTTCACCACAGTCCCTCTGCAGGTGGGGCTAGGGGCTCAAACTCAGGTCTTTGCACATTGTAACGTGTGTTCAGTAAGCAACCCTCTGGCCTCTATTTACATCTTTTTCGTCACTATTCACCAAAGGTTGGTGTCCCCATTGCCACGCCCATAGGTAACAACTACAGCTCTCCCATTCTTAAATATAGGTTAACTTTTATTCACATTTGTAGTCTCAGTTCTCTCTATTCCACATTATGAGTACAATCACTCTGGAGTTGTCCGTCACCTTACTTGCTTCACTAAATATAATCTCCAATTCCATCCACTTTAGCCCAGTGGACACAACATCAATTTTATTGCTGAATAACACTCTATTGGGTATATGTCCCATAACATTTTTATCCAGTCATCTGTCAAAGGGCATTTTGTTTGCTTCTAGGTTTTTGATACTGTGAATTTGACCACTATGATCATGGGGTTAAGTATATCCTTTTGAATCAGTGTTGTTATATCTTTTGGGTCTATGCCTAGTAGTGGAATTGCTGGATAATATGACATTTCCATCTGTATTTTTTTTTTTAACCAGAGCACTGCTCAGCTCTGGCTTATGGTGGTGCAGGGGATTGAACCTGGGACTTTGGAGCCTCAGGCATGAGAGTCTCTTTGCATTACCACTATGCTATCTACACCTGTCCTCCATCTGTGTTTGTTCAAGGATTCACCACAATGGCTGGAAGTTCTTATTTTTGTAGGTTTTCTTTTTTTTTTTCTTTTTTACCAGAGCACTGTTCAGCTCTTGTTATGGAACTTTGGAGCCTCAGGCATGAGAGTTCCTTTTCATAACCCTATCTTTTTAATATGATTTCAACTTTTGAGTATGCTTCTCAGTACTGGGGCAGACTCTTGGAGAGAAATGTGTGACAAGAAAGACAATAGAGGGGCTAGCTCCGTAGGTTTTAGCACCAAATGTTACAAATATGAATCACTAAGTGATGCAAGTAGAGTCAGCAATATAGACAAAGGAAAGTTTAGTAGTAGCCTGGTAGCTTGAGGAGCCAGTAGCTTGAGGAGCTTTCCCATCCTTGTGATGGAGGTCTGGAAAGACACCCCTCTTGTCAGTTTCTCCCTTCTAGGGATGGAGCTAAGAGGGAAACGCTTTCTGTGACTCAGTTTCCTCTTGTTAGTCTCTCAAAGCTTCACAGAAGCCTGCAGCCTCTCACACTTAGTTCACTCCCCTACTAGAAGACCAAATGTTTGCCTGCTTCACTATGTTCACTATAAGTTCACCATCCTTTGATCACACACATAATTATACTTCATCAGAAGCCTTGCCAGTACCCTGGCAGTCAGACCCCACACTTTATTTCCTTGTCTTTGATATCTATCTATTTCCTTGTCTTTTGACATCAAGCCCTTCTCTGCTTTATCTCACCTTACTGGTTTAACCACTATGTTTTTCTTAATACCTTTAGATAATTAACATGTCTTGCATCATGGAAACTAATTGCTCTGACCTTTCTGTATCTCATCAATTCTTGTCATTCCTACCCCTCCCCACCATAGGGGTATCTGACCTTTAGAACCCTGTAATGTCTGAGGTATTCAAAAAATCTTCTTTGTTCTGTTTGCTATAAAAACCTGTGCTCACCCCAAATAAAGTGGAAGTTCATACCTCAACCTTTCCTGGAGCTTCTTTCTGCATCATACAGTCACGAGAACTGGTGACGAGAGGGCCAGCAGCTGCCTTGGGTTGTGAGGCTGCCCACATGAGTGCCAGCACTAGATGGTCTGTCCAATGCACACTTTAAAAATTTTTTTCCTTTATTGGGGGATTAATGTTTTACATTCGACAGTAAATACAATAGTTTGTACATGTATAACATTTCTCAGTTTTCCACATAACAATAGAATTCCCACAAGGTCCTCTGTCAACCTTTTCCAGGACCTGTATTATTCTCCCCACAGCCTATCACTTTGGTGCAAACTACAGACTTTTTAATTTTTGTACTTTGATAGGACAGGGAGGATATTAGGAGAGAGAGAGAGAGAGAGAGAGAGAGAGGAGATTAGAAAAAGAAAGAACATCATTAACATTGTTTACAGCTTGTGAAGCTTTCCCCCTGCAGGAAGAGAGCATGCCTTGAACATGAGTCCTTGTTGCATGGTAATGTGCTAAAAATGTTTACTGTTGCATGTTTCCTAAATGTGGAACATTGATGTGTGCTATTTTTTGTAATTTTGATGAGCTGATGACTTTCCAAATCTTTGAATATTGTTACTTTTTAGCTGAATTATCACCTGAATTTTGTTCCCTCACATTTTTATAAACTAGTAGAAACAAGTTGCATGTTTGTTTATTATTTTTTTTAACCAGAGCACTGCTCAGCTCTGTCTTATGGTGGTGCAGGAGGATTGAATGTGGGACTTCAGACCTCAGGCATGACAGTGTGTTTGCATAAGGTCTGGTTTCTATAATTGTTTCCCCATCCACCTTCTGCATCCCACAGTGATCTTGGGTCCATACTCCAGGAGGGTTAAAGAATAGGAAAGCTGTCAGGGGAGGGGATGGGATACAGAGTTCTGGTGGTGGGAATTGTTTGAAGTTGTACCTTCCTATGGTTTAGTGAATGTTTCCTTTTTATAAATAAAATATTAAATAAAAAAAATGGGAAACCACCAAAAAGAATAGGAAAGCTGTTAGGGGAGGGGATGGGATATGGAGTTCTGGTGGTAGAAACTTGTGAGAGTTCTACCCCTCTTATCCTATGGTTTTGTCAGTGTTTCCTTTTTATAAATAAAAATTATATATGTATATATTATGCTATTTTGTGTATTTATATGAGAAAAGACTTGCTATAGCTCTATCAGTCTGCTTGGGCTGTCATGACAAAATACCATATACACAGTAATTAATCAGCAGAAATCTACTATTCCTAGCCCAAGACCATGCCTGTAAGGCAAGTTTCATTCTAACATAGGTTAAACTTGGCTTGCAAACAACTCCCTTCTCACATGACCTCTTTGTACAGGTGTGTACATGTGGGAAGTGAGAAAGAAAGTGATCTCTACTTTTTAAAATATTTATTTATTTTCCCTTTGTTGCCCTTATTGTTCTTGTATTGTTGTTGTAGTTATTATGGTTGTTTTTATTGATGTCGTTGTTAGAAAGGGTAGAGAGAAATGGAGAGGAGAAGGGAAGACAGAGAGGGGGATAGAAAGTTAGAAACCTGTAGACCTGCTTCACCGCCTGTGAAGTGACTCCCCTGCATGTGGGAAGCCGGGGAATCTAACCGGGATCCTTATGCCAGTCATTGTGCTTTAGGCCACATGTGCTTAACCTGCTAGGCAACTGCCTGACTCCCCAAAGTGATCTCTTCTTATAAGGTCACTGATGCTATAAGATTAGGTTTCTGCAGCCTCATTTAACTTTAATTATTTACTAAAAGCATCAATAAAAAGATGATATTGTATCCCTCAGGACAAAATAGATGGAGCTAGGGAGTCAGGCGGTAGCGCAGCAGGTTAAGTGCATGTGTGTTGGTATGTTTCTAGTTCTGCTTCTGAGATCTAGTTCTGCTTCTGTTACATTGCTTGACATTGTGGTCTATTTACATGGTCTTTTCCGTTACATTGGTTTGGTCTCACTCCCCCTACCTCCGGGAGATTTGGTTTAGCCCTTGCTAGTTTCGTGCTTCTTCCTTCTCTCCGCCCCCTACCCTACGTAATTCCTGGGTTCCTGCCACTGCCACTGGAGGAGAAAGATGCAGGACACATTGTGTGATGATTAGATTACATTAGATTAGTTTTTGAACCGTTTGCTCGTGAATAAAAAATACAGCTTCTCTGCTCAGCCGTGTGCCCCGTGGTCTCTGTCTACCACTGCGAGCTAGCCCGGCATACTGGTGCCCCGAACTCTGACGACATTATGGCGCCCAACGGGGCCTGACCTGTGCATCCCCCAGATAAGTGAAGATTTTGGCTACCTATCCACTATGGGCTGCTTTTCTGCTTGTGAAGAGGTTTCCAAAGGCCTCTGCCCTTTCTTCTTTTTTTTTTTTTAATAATTTATTTCTTTATTGGGGAATTAATGTTTTACATTCAACAGTAAATACAATAGTTTGTACATGCATAACATTCCCCAGATTCCCATTTAACAATACAACCCCCACTATGTCATTCATCATCTTTCATGGACCTGTATTCTCCCCACCCACCCACCCACCCACCCCAGAGTCTTTTACTTTGGTGTAATACTCCAATTCCATTTCAGGTTCGACTTGTGTTTTCTTTTCTAATCTTGTTTTTCAACTTCGGCCTGAGAGTGAGATCATCCCATATTCATCCTTCTGTTTCTGACTTATTTCACTCAACATGATTTTTTCAAGGTCCATCCAAGATCTGCTGAAAATGGTGAAGTCACCATTTTTTACAGCTGAGTAGTATTCCATTGTGTATCTAGACCACAACTTGCTCAGCCACTCATCTGTTGTTGGACACCTGGGTTGCTTCCAGGTTTTGGCTATTACAAATTGTGCTGCCAAGAACATATGTGTACACAGGTCTTTTTGGATGGATGGGTTGGGTTCCCAGGAGGGGAATTGTAGGGTCATAGGGTAGGTCCATTTCTAGCCTTCTGAGAGTTCTCCAGAGTGTTCTCCACAGAGGTTGGACCAATTTACAGTCCCACCAGCAGTGTAAGAGGGTTCCTTTGACCCCACACCCTCTCGAGCATTTGCTGCTGTTACCTTTTCTGATGTATGACATTCTCACAGGAGTGAAGTGATATCTCATTGTTGTCTTGATTTGCATTTCTCTCACAATCAGAGACTTGGAGCATTTTTTCATGTGTTTCTCGGCCTTTTGGATCTCTTGTGTGGTGAATATTCTGTCCAAGGTCTCCGCCCATTTTTGGATGGGGTTATTTGTTGTCTTGTTGAGTCTGGCAAGCTCTTTATATATGTTGGTTATTAAACTCTTATCTGATGTATGGCATGTAAAGATCTTCTCCCATTCTGTGAGGGGTCTCTTGGTTTGGGTAGTGGTTTCTTTTGCTGTGAAGAAGCTTTTTAATTTGATGTAGTCCCATAGGTTTATACTTGCCTTAGTCTTCCTTGTAATTGGATTCGTTTCATTGAAAATGTCTTTAAAATTTATGCGGAAAAAAGTTCTGCCAATATTTTCCTCTAAGTATCTGATAGTTTCTGGTATAACATCCAAGTCCTTGATCCACTTGGAATTTACTTTTGTATTTGGTGAAATACAGTGATTCAGTTTCATTCTTCTGCATGTTTCAACCCATTGTTTCCAACACCATTTCTTGAAGAGACTCTGCTTTCCCCATGTAGTAGTCTGGGCCCCTTTGTCAAAGATTAGATGTCCATAGGTGTGGGGCCTCATTTCTGTGTTCTCAATTCTATTCCACTGGTCAGTGTGTCTGTTCATGTTCCAGTACCAAGCAGTTTTGATGACAATGGCCCTATAATACAGTTTGAGATCTGGGAGTGTGATGCCTCGGTTCTGTTCTTTTTTCTCAAGATTGTTTTGGCAATTATAGGTCTTTTCTGGTTCCAGATAAACATTTGTAGCATTTTTTCTATTCTCCTAAAAAATGTGCTTGGGATCTTGATGGGGATAGCATTAAATTTGTAGATGGCTCTGGGTAATATCTTCATTTTGATCATGTTAATTCTTCCAACCCATGAACATGGAATATCTTTCCACTTCTTTGTGTCTTTTTCAATTTCTTTGAGTAGTGACTCATAATTTTCAGTATACAAGTCTTTCACTTCTTTGGTTAGGTTTACTCCTAGATATTTTATTGTTTTTGTTGCTATAGAAAAAGGAACTGATTTCTGGATTTCAATTTCTTCTAACTTAGTGTTTGCATAGAGGAATGCCACTGACTTTTGAATGTTAATTTTGTAGCCTGACACCTTACTGTATTGCCTGATGATTTCCAAAAGCTTCTTGCTGGATTCCTTAGGTTTTTCCATGTATACTATCATGTCATCTGCAAATAAGGAGAGTTTGACTTCTTCTCTTCCAATCTGTATGCCTTTAATTCCTTGCTCCTGCCTGATTGCTATGGCAAGAACTTCCAACACTATGTTGAATATTAATGGTGATAGTGGGCAGCCCTGTCTGGTACCTGATCTGAGGGGAAATGCTTCCAGTTTTTCACCATTGAGTATGATATTGGCTGTAGGTTTGCTCTATATAGACTCCACTATCTTCAGGAATTTTCCATCTATTCCCATTTTTTGTAGTGTTTTGATCATAAAGGGATGTTGTATTTGTCAAAGGCTTTCTCTGCATCTATTGATATGAGCATGTGGTTTTTGGTCTTGCTTTTGTTGATGTGGTGGATCACATTGATTGATTTACGTATATTAAACCAACCTTGCATGTCTGGGATAAACCCCACTTGGTCATGATGAACAATCTTTTTGATATACTGCTGTATCCGGTTGGCTAGAATTTTGTTCAATATTTTCGCATCTATGTTCATCAGAGATATTGGTCTGTAGTTTTCTTTTTTGGATGTGTCCCTGTCTGCTTTTGGTATCAGGGTGATGTTGGCTTCATAGAAGCTGGCAGGGAGTATTCCAGTGTCTTCAATCTTCTGGAAGACTTTGTAGAGGTATTAGTTTGCCGGGATAGCCTGAGGGTACTTCTTCCCAAGCTAGTGCTCTCTGGCTTGGAGAGAACTCAATTGGAGCCGATCTAGGCTGCTGCGTGGGAGAGGGATCAGTTAGTGCCGCACTAACTTCCGCAGGAGATACACTCTGGAACTCTCGGAGCCGGAAAGCAATTTCCAAGTGTCTTTAATCAGAAGAGCAGCTGTTTTTATACTCTCCAAGTAGGGTGGAAACAGGATGTGATATAGAGAGGGTGGAGAGAAAAGTGACTGGTGAAAATCAGAGTGTGACAAGGAGGGGACAGAACAGGCGAGAATCCTATCACTGAACCACCAATGCCCTGGAGGGAGTGCTTTATGTAAATGTAAAAGTGATTTATGTAAATAGACCAAAGCTTTGAATGGGATCAGTAAATCCCTATATAGGCATATGGTTAAGCAGAAGCCAGGAGGAGGTGGCATACTACCCAACATCTCCCCCTTTCTTTTTAACTATTTGCCATAGTATCAGGAGTGTGGGGCACTTTGTGAGGCAGGGAGACTAATAAGAGGCACACCTTTTTTTGGGTTCTACTGTCCCTCCTTGCTCAACCTCTCCGTGGAGAGAGAGACTAACAGGATTGACACACCCCTCAGGCTCAAGCCCTTCCAAGCTCAACCATATCCTCACAATTCCCCAACATCTTCCTCTTACTTAATGGCCATATATAACTGGGTCAATGTCTGTAAAAGGCTTCATCTCTGTCAGGGGAATAGCAGTGTAGGGGTGAACAGAAACCTGTTGGGAAGAAAGCAGAATGATAGTGTGTAAGTGTCTTCAAAAAGAACTAGCACAAGACAGGGAGGGATAAGTAAGAGTAGTAAGAGACAGAGTGAGCCTGATGGGTGGAGGAGTGGGGGCCTGATAAGCCGAGGGGCTAGAGGGGTGATCTGGCATTGCAAAATCCCAAGTCAGCTGGCAGAAAGTTCTATGAACTGCTACAGTCATTCTTCAAGAAGTTCAGCAGTATAAAAGGAGTGTCCAGCAAGTTCTATAGAAGCATCAGTCCAATGTCAACGGCCAGGAAATAAATGCCACACGTCTATCTTGATGGAGGAGGACGGCCACTAGAAATTTTCTTCTCTGTAGAGAGTGACCTGGAACCGCCAAAACATGGTGGGCGAAACAGAAGCAGGAAGAGCAGACACTGATGGTTGAGAGAAAGGCAGTAGGAAAGTCTTGTCCTTTGGAGTCTGTGAATAGGTTCTCCAGATCATGTCAGGTCACATCATGGGTTTCGGGGGATGGCTGTAATTGTGGGTGATGTCAGAGGTCAGGGGTCCAAGATGGATTTCTGGGGATTCTATATGAGCAGATGCTTCTTTATGCGAAGGCTTGTCATAGCTGTAGTCAATTACTTATGAAAAAACTTTGTAACAAATTAGAAGTTTACTACAATTGATAACTCAATGATTATAATTGGTTTAGGTATCTTTATAATTTCGTGTAAAGGTCATCTTATGTGACCTCATGTAGCAGTCTTTATATAGCAAAATTTTCATACCGAATTTAAGTCACATATATTGATTCTTAACTATTTTTACATTGGGTTTTTAAGCAAACTCAGGTTACTAGAGTTAACACATTTTAGTGACAATTTTTTTTTTTGGTACATTTACAATATCGGATTGATGCCAAATTTGTTGTGGGTTAATTTCCACAAGATAGCTTACAGGAGAGATTTGGGGGCCCTCCAAAAATGTCCTGTATAGAGGATTTGTATTTTAACTTAGGAGATGATGAATTGTCACATTGAATATTTAGAGTTTTACCTTAAACACTCAGTTACTTAAATGAATTGATTTTACCTCTTCTCGTAAAAATGTAGCTTCGAAATTACAATTTAACTGTTAAGTTAATGTTTACCAAACTTGAAACACGCATATTAAACATATAGTTTATAACACACAGGAGAAGAAAAACTTGTAAATAAGACATATCATTTCAAATGTGAATTTAGATCTACTGTCATAGTTGAACCATCTTTACTCACACAGTTTAAGACTAAACATTTCATATTGATATCAAGACTTAAAAAAGAAATCAAAAGGGGGAATGAACAATTTTTGGACTGTTTCTGGACGTCTCCAGAAACCATGGCTGTGTCCAGCCGTTTTATATAAAGTCAGTTAACTTTCAGAGTACTCTGAGCACAATGGGTCATACAAAAATTTTGGTCACTCAATTTTTTTTTTCACTCACTCACTCACTCACTCACTCACAAAACACAACTGGCCAGTCATAGCATAAGACATTCATTCGGGGGGGGGGGGAAGAGTTCAGAATCAGATTTTTTTTTTGATTCTGCCATGCTGTATTATGGATCCTGGGGTGCATCCTGTAGCCAGTCCTCTTGCAGCCAGTCTTCTTGCAGTGTTTCTTGTTCTTCAGGGATATCAGCGCCATCATGTGGGTATTGCCGGACATGGCAGGCAGGAACCCAAACAGGCTTGGAGTAATTTTGTGGAAAAATACATGTGAAACCCCTCCCCAGAGTCAACAGGGAGTCAGGTCCTTTCCAAATTTTATCAAGTGGGTCTTTCCATTTGACTTTAATAGCTGGGAGGGTGGGTGATGTTTGCCAATGAAGAATTATAGGAGGTTGGTCTGAGTTTTTGTAAATATTAAAGAGATTTAATGTAGTTAAGGCTTTTGCCAGCTGGATATTAGGGGGGTACATTTCCCCTTTTTCTTTATTTAATTGAGCCTTAAGAGTTTGATGGGCCCTCTCAACAATGCCTTGTCCCTGTGGATTATACGGAATGCCTGTAGTATGAGTAATGTTCCAGAGGGAACAAAAATCTTTAAATTGTTTGCTGGTAAAAGCAGGTCCATTATCCGTTTTAAGTTGAAGAGGTAAGCCCATTACAGCAAAACAGGAGAACATATGGCTTATAAGCTTTTTTGAGTTTTCTCCAGTCTGAGCTGTAGCCCACATAAACTTAGAGAAGGTATCAATTGAGACGAACAAAGTTAGGTATGTGGGTAACATCAATTTGCCAAAGAGCGTTGGCTTTTAAACCTCGAGGATTAACCCCCAGAGTCTGAATAGCAGGTGTTTTGATTAGACCTGCACAGGAGGAACATGTAGCAAGAATACGTTTTAACTGTGGCAGAGGAATATCAGGAAATCGAGCTCGAAGACCTTTAAGATTAACATGGGTTAGGGAATGAAAGTCAGCAGGATTAGAGACAGAGACTAGGAGAATTCCTGTGGAGGCAAGGTGGTCGGCTGCAGCATTCCCTTTGGACAGGGGACCAGGAAGAGGGCTGTGGGAACGTAGGTGCTGAACATACAGTTAATGGGTTCGAGAACAGAGCATAGAGGCAATTTGAATTAAAGGAGGAGAAAGTGGGTTGTCATCAATTCTTACATAAGATCGCGCAAGCCATGGAAGTAAGTTAACAGTATACACACTGTCAGAAAAAAGGTTGAAGGATTCTGGTACAGCTTTTAATGCAAGGAAAACAGCATAAAGCTCTTTGTACTGAGGGGAATTATCAGGAAGTTCAGTAAATAGAGGTTTGGGGTATAGCTGGTCTGGATAATATATAAGGGCAGCAGCTCCCTTTTTTCCACCATCAGCGAACACTGTAGGAGCAGAGGGGATGGGATCTTGAGAGAAAAGTTTAGGTACTAGTAGAGGCAACAGAGGTAAAGAAGCTATCAAATTATTAGAGGGAAAATGATTATCTAATTGTCCTGGAAAACCCATTAAACTTATGGCAAAATGAGAATGGTGGCGTATGAGCCATTCTGTATCAGTGAGAGAAAAGGGAAGAATGATTGAATCTGGTTCCCTTCCTAAGACCTGAACCGATCTGTTTCTTCCTTGGCGAACCATAAATGCTAAGGCATCAATCTCGGTAAGGAGTCTTGGAGCTCTGCCTACTGGCGTATGAAGCCATTCGAGAATGCCATGTTTCTGCCACAATGCCCCCACTACCGTGGGGGTAGAGTTAAAGATTAGAAGATTTACTGGAGAGGAGGGGGAGAACCGAACGAGGTGCATGTCCTGGAGAGCCTGGTTAACTTTTTCCAGTGCCAAGGAGGCTTCGGGGGTTAACATACGCTTTGAGGAGGGCTGTTTGTTTCCTTTTAACAGATCGAACAGTGGTTGCTGGCAGCTCGTAGGCAGATAAAAATACTGCCTAAGCCAATTCAAATTTCCAAGAAAACTTTGTAAAGAAGCAAGAGTGAGATTAGAAGGAAAAGTAACACAAGGTTTTAAAGGACGAATCTGCGTTACGGAAATCTCTGAGCCTAAGAAAGATATTGGAGGGATTAGCTGTATCTTCTCAGGAGCTACATTAAGTCCACTTCTCTTTAAGGCAGGGATTAGAAAATCACGTAGGGCGGAGAGATCTGTATCTAATTCTCCCCATATTAACACATCATCCATATAATGAAAAACCTTAAGGCCCTTATGAATATATGGAAAAAGGGCAGATTTAACAACCTCTTAACAAATAGTAGGACTATTAGCCATGCCCTGGGGCAGTACCACCCATTCAAATCTATTGGCAGGGCTGGCATTATTAATAGAAGGAACAGAGAAAGCAAAACGTTTACAATCTTATCTTGTGGGTGTAAGGGAATAGAGAAAAAACAATCCTGTATATCAATAGCTATGATTGGAATTCCTGTGGGAATTGCGGAAGCAAGAGGCAAACCCCTTTGGGGGGAGCCCCAAACCTGCATGGTTTTATTAACTGCACGAAGATCTTGGAGGAGGCACCATTTTCCTGAGCGCTTTTTAATCACAAAGACTGGAGTATTCCATGGGCTCCGAGAATGACGAATGTGTCCCAAAGATAACTGCTCTTGGACAAGTTCTTTTAAAATTTCTACCTTCTCCCTAGGCAAAGGCCACTGTTCCACCCAGACAGGCTCATTAGAAAGCCAATCTAAGCGGGGAGTTCTGTTACGAACAGTGGCAGTTAGTATTGGGGGTGCTGGTTGGGTCTAGCAGTCTCACAGGAGTGAGTGTGGTGTCCTGCAGAGGTGTCTGAGGATATCACTACATCTAAAGATTCCAGCAAGTCTCTTCCCAATAAATTGGTGCTTATATCAGCTATTAAAGGCTGAAAGCATCCGGTAGTCCCTTCTGGATCTTCCCACACAAGGGAATCTCGTGTGCGGAATACCTGAGTCAATCCTCCAACACCATGTAAGCGTGGTCCTGGGAGGAGTTCCCAACTCTGGGGAACCTCTGCTTGTCTTAATATTGTCTTATCTGCTCCCGTGTCAATCAAACACTTAAAAGGAATATTACCAATCTTTACTGTCATAGTTGGGTGACCCCTTTCTAAAACAGGGGTGGTCCATAAAATCTCAGGCTCCGAATTCGAGCTGTTTTCTTGCTCCAGCCGGTTATTTCTATGCTGGAAGTTCCCACATACCGTGGGTTCCTCCTTCTGCTCACCCTCTGTTATTGTTACTTGGCGTGGTGGGTGTAGGGATGGATTGGGTCCCAAGCTGGGCTTCTGTTTGTGGAAGAAGGACACAGCACCAAGCGGGTGACCTGCTTCCTTCCCTCTTGGGGGCGGGGCTAAGGGAAGCCCCATACCTAGTTTAAATCCCTGTTTACATTTGGCAGAGGTGTGCCGTTCCTATGGAACCTTGACCAACAATCTCTCCTCCAGTGAAATCCTTTCTGGCATCTGGGACAAGGCATTCATGGTCTCTGATTCCCTGTCTGGAGGCGGGGTTGCCCTGACTGGAGGCAGTGTTGCCCTGACTGGAGGCGGGGTTGCCCTGACTGGAGGCGGGGTCGCAGTCTATTTTCTGGACATTGGTTACGCCAATGCCCTTGGCGACCGCACTGAAAGCAAGCCCCTTTTTGCTTATGTAAGGTAGCTGCATAGGCCTGTAACATAGGTCCTTGAAAAGAGCTTGATCTGAGATCCTGTGTAGCTATAATCCAAGTATCTGGGTGTTCGTTTTTAAGAGTGATACAGGCCTGTCGAAAATGCGGAAGCATTCCATCCCAGACTATGGATCGCAGGAGGAGAAAACGAGCGTCAGGATTATAAATCTTCCTTTCCAAACTCGACTGGACCCTGGCAATGAATTTAGCGAGGGATTCATCAGGTTCTTGTTGCAGGGAGAGAATGGGGGCTGAGGCTGCTCCCATGGGTGGTGTTAATCGCTCCCATGCTTTTAATGCACATAGGCGTACCTGATCAAAATACCCCGGTGGAAACTTGGCTTCCGCCTGTTGAATCCCTGTTTCTAATTGGCCTGTTCCAAACAATGCATCAAAATTACCCTCTGGCTGACTTTGAATATTTTTCTGCGATTGTTGTAAACATTCGTCGTGAAAGAATGCCTCCCATTGCAGGAAGAGGGGGCCTGGGAGCGTAGCACGAGTCAAATCCCTCCAATCTTGGGGGTATTAAGGTTCTGAAGCAGGCCAGGTAAAATGGACCTGGTCCATGGGGCATGAACACCGTCATCCTTGATAGCCTGGCGTAGTTCCTTCAGGTCTGTGGCGGAATATGAATACCAGGCCTGAGGTTTTTGTCTATTGGGGGCAACATTGACCGGAAATGTGTGGACTTGCTCTGATAAGTGTGTAGCGGTAGTAGGAGTCACCGAAGTGGAAGCTTCTGGACAAGTGTCCGAAGAAGTGGTTTTGGAGGCTACAGGAAAATTCGGACATGTGTCTGTCAAAACAGGGGTGGGCGAAGAAGCAGCCGTGGAGGCAGCAGGAGGTTCCGGACACGTGTCTGCCAAAATGAGGGTGGCCGAAGAAGTGGCTGTGGAGTCCAAAGGAGAATTCGGACACGTGTCTGCCAAAATAGGGGCCTCAGGGCAAGATGCCAAAATAGGGGCCTCAGGGCAAGATGCAGAGGAATTAGGGTGGGTCAAGATCACGACAGGCCTTTGCTTCTTCTTGTTTTTAAGGTGCTGGTTAAGTTCTATGATCACTTCCTTTATCTCTTGGACCTCAGCCTCTAGGTCCTTAAGCCTTTTGAGAGGTTGCCCTATATATCCCTTAAAAGCTGCTATGATGATCAACAGGATATAAGGTGAAGCCCCGAGAAAAATGTCCCAGATATATAAAAATTGTATACTGGAAAAAGGATGCAGAATTTGGAAAAGATTTTCCATGGTGGAGAGATCTCAGGAAAACAATAAGAAAGAAAAAAATCACAGTGCCTTAACACAATATTGCAGATACCCAAAAGGTGTGTACTTATCTAAGATGTCTTCTTGTAAATCTGCTGCTTATGTGTCCCTGTTCGGGCGCCAGATGCTGGGATAGCCTGAGGGTACTTCTTCCCAAGCTAGTGCTCTCTGGCTTGGAGAGAACTCAATTGGAGCCGATCTAGGCTGCTGCGTGGGAGAGGGATCAGGAACTCGTGCCGCACTAACTTCCGCAGGAGATACACTCTGGAACTCTCGGAGCCGGAAAGCAATTTCCAAGTGTCTTTAATCAGAAGAGCAGCTGTTTTTATACTCTCCAAGTAGGGTGGAAACAGGATGTGATATAGAGAGGGTGGAGAGAAAAGTGACTGGTGAAAATCAGAGTGTGACAAGGAGGGGACAGAACAGGCGAGAATCCTATCACTGAACCACCAATGCCCTGGAGGGAGTGCTTTATGTAAATGTAAAAGTGATTTATGTAAATAGACCAAAGCTTTGAATGGGATCAGTAAATCCCTATATAGGCATATGGTTAAGCAGAAGCCAGGGGGAGGTGGCATACTACCCAACATTAGTTCTTCTTTGAAAGTTTTGTAGAATTCATTTGTAAAACCATCTGGTCCAGGACTTTTATTTTTGGGAAGATTTTTGATAACTGTTTCAATTTCATTAGCTGTGATGGGCCTGTTCATGTTATCCACTTCCTCTTTACTTAGTTTTGGAAGTTGGTAGGTATCTAGGAAATCATTCATTTCTTCCAGGTTCTCTAGCTTGGTGGCATATAGTTGTTCATAGAAGCCTCGCATGATATGTTGAATTTCTGTGGTGTCTTTTGTGATATCTCCTCTTTCATTCAGTATCCGATTTATTTGGGTCTTTTCCCTTTTTTGTTTTGTTCGTCTGGCTAAAGGCTTGTCGATTTTGTTTACGTTTTTGAAGAACCAACATGTACTTTCATTGGTCTTTTGTATGGTTTTCCTATTCTCAATGTTATTTATTTCTGCCCTAACTTTAGTGATTTCTGTCCTTCTGGTTGCTTTAGGATTCCTTTGTTGTTCTTCTTCTAGGTCTTTAAGATGTGCAATCATGCTGTTTATTTGTGCCTTTTCTTGTTTCCTAATGTGTTCTTGTATAGCTATGAACTTCCCTCTTAGGACTGCTTTAGCTGTGTCCCAAATATTTTGATAGCTTGTGTCTTCATTTTCATTGAACTCTCGAAACATTTTGATTTCTTCCTTGATTTCCTCTTTGACCCAGAAGTTGTTAAGAAGTGTATTGCTGAGCTTCCACATTTTGGGACTGTTACTAATCTTTTGTTGATTGTTAAGTGTTAGTTTAATTCCACTGTGGTCTGAGAAGATGCTTGGGATGATTTCAGTGCTCTTGAATTGGCTGATGCTGTCTTTGTGGCCTAACATATGGTCTGTCCTTGAGAATGATCCATGTGGATTTGAGTAAAATGTGTATTCCAGTTTCTTGGGATGAATGACTCTGAAAATGTAGTTCCAGTTTATCTATCTCTTCATTTAGCTCCCTTATGTATTTACTGATTTTCTTCCTGGATGATCTGTCAAGTTGAGATAGTGGGGTGTTGAAGTCCCCTACTATGATTGTGTTACTGTTAATATATTGCTGTAGCTCTTTCAGTAGAAGTTTGATGTATTTAGATGGCTTCTAATTGGGTACATAGATATTAATAATTGTTAAGTCCTCTTGATTGACTGATCCTCTGAGCATTAAGTAATGTCCATTCCTATCTTTTTTGATCTTATGTATTTTAAAGTCTATCATGTCAGATATGAGAATAGCTGTTCCTGCCCTTTTTTGTGGGCCATTGGCTTGTATGATAGTTTTCCATCCTTTCACTTTAAGTCTGTGTTTGCCTTGTTGAGTTAGGTGAGTTTCCTGTAGACAACATATTGTTGGGTTGTGTTTTCTGATCCATCTTCCTACTCTGTGTCTTTTAATAGGTGAATTCAGGCCATTGACATTTATTGATATCAAAGATTGAAGATATTTTAACGCCATTCTTGTAGAGTTTTAGAGTGTTTTGATATATGTCCTATTTGTGGTGGTCTGGTTGTTTATAGGAGACCTTTCAGAACTTCTTTCAGGGCAGGCTTGGTGATGGTTGCTTCCTTCAACTGTTGCTTGTCTGAGAAGGTTTTGAAGCTTCCATCTAGTCTGAATGACAGTCTAGCAGGATATAGTATTCTTGGCTGAAAGCCTTTCTCATTGAGCACTCGATAGATATCTTGCCATTCTCTTCTGGCCTGTAGTGTTTGTATGGAGAAGTCTGCTGCTAATCTTATGGGTTTTCCTTTGTAGGTGACTCTTTGTTTTTCTCTTGCAGCCTTCAGGATCCTTTCTTTATCCTTATTCTTTTCCATTCTAAGTATGATATGTCTTTGTGTCTTCAGGTCTGGGTTAATTCTGTTTGGGACCCTCTGGGCTTCTTGAATCTTTATGTCTTTGATGTTGTCTAGACTAGAGAAATTTTCAGCTATTATGGCCTGGAAAATGCTTTCTTTCTCTCCTTCTCTTTCTTCCCTTGGTATGCCAATAATGCGTATATTGTTTCTTTTGAAGTTATCCCATAGGACTCTGTTGTTGTTTTCAGCATCTCTTAATCTCTTTTTGAGATCTCTTACTTCTTTTTTAGTTGTCTCTAATTCATCCTCAATCTTGCTAATTCTGTCTTCAGCCTCATAGATTCTATTCTCTCTGCCCTCTACTGCTTTCTGGAGTTCATCTATTTTGTTGCCCTGCTCTGATACTGTTTTAGCTTGTTCAGTTAGTTGCCTTCTTAGCTCAGCGATTTCAGCTTTCAGCTCTCTAATAACCATGAGATTATTAGAATTTTCTTCCATATTCTCATTTGTTGTTCCTGCATTTCTGACTACAATTTTTTCAAATTCTTTACTCACTCCTGTTATTATTTCCTTAGCCAATGTTTGGATGTTGAACTCGTTGTTTTGTGCTTCACCCTCTGGAGGACTTTTAGCTGGACTCTTGTCCTGGTTCGATTCTCCAATATTTTTTCTTGTTGTTTTAACCATTTTATATATTATGTTATGAGTTACCTTTATCAGTACTTTTCAAATTATTGATCGCTATTGCCTGGATTGACTTGTGTCTAAGTAATTTAATTAAAGGTTTTACCGTGGTGGAAGTTAACAGTTTTTTCAATCCCTGAGTTGGAGCTCTGTGGTGTAAAAGCCTCTTTTTTTTTCTTCCCTGTAGGCTATGGGAGCCTGAGGGCTTTTAAACTATCAATAGGCTTCTTAGCTTAATCACTGACTCCTGACCAAGAGATAAAACAAGGTGTGGCAGAGATAATCCAGTGGTTATGCAAATAGACTTTCACAGCCCCTCAGCTATGCCACCAAGGTATAGGTCTTCTCCTGAGTTTCCCGGTTAGATCTCTGTCCCCTGGTGTCCCTCCCTGTCGCTGCTCCAGATTCTGAGGGTAGTAGCAATGGAGACTCAGAGTTGCACTTGGTGAGTCTCTGGGGAGTCCTTTCCTCCCTTCAGCTGTCCCCTTGTTGGTGGAACAGACTGGAGGTAGTGTCTGCACTGATAAACTGTTGAACTGTTAGCAGTCACTTAATCTCTTCTCTCTCCTCTCTGTCACCAGCCACGCGTGTTTGTACTCATGGGTGATTTACTGGGTTCCTGTGGTCATTCTAGTCCTGTCTTGTTTCGGTCCGGGTGGTCTCCTTTGGTATTCCTAGTTGATCCGAGAGAGGAGAGGAGAGGAGAGGAGAGAAAGTGATCTGCTGCTCGTAGCTCAGCCTCTGGAAGTCTAATCCTGGGCCTCTGCCCTTTATTCATGAGACTGTTTCTCTGTTTCTGGAACATTTCTCTCTGGGGCACACTCTGGTTTCTACCCGCTGCCCGCCCGCAGGAGCTGGCTCGCTGCCACGTGGCGTGGGGTGTTGGGAGTGGGCTTCCTCCACACTGCTCGGCCACCAGGAGCAGGGCAGCAGACATGGCGGGCAGAGCCGCAGCCCATCCTGGCTGCTGTTGCCCCAGGGTGCCTCATCCCGAGCCTTCTGCACTGCGGGCCCGCCCGCCCTCCTTCTATGAAGTCTGGGCAGATCCTGGACCACCTGGAGATTGTGGGCTCCCTGCCGGGACTGGGCCCCAAGGCCGAGATCCCCAGCTAGGCTCTGAAGGCAGAGGAGCTAGAATACACAGACATACATACAGTGATGGCGACCTGCAATTCCTGGAGCTGAAGTTGGGCAAGAAGGCACCACCAGACAACGCACACCCCGAACAACTAAGACAGTATAGATCTAAATTCGTGTTTAAAATGACATGTCTTCATAACAAAAGTTTTTCTCCTTGTGTATTGAAGACCATGTTTATGTGTGTGTTTAAAGTTTGGTAAACATTAACTTTAAGGTTAGAAGTCTAACTTTAAGGCTACATTCTTACCAGGCCATGTTAAATGAAAAAGGTTTTCAACATAGTTCTCATAAAGGTAAAATTAACTTACATTTAAAATCTGAGGTAAAAATTCATTAAAAATCAATGTATTTTAACTAAGTTGGTCTAAAAAAACCTACGCACACCTAGGGTGTGTCTCCATCTTGAATGGGTGTAACACAAGGTTAAATACGACGTTGTTGATATGTAAAGCTCTCAAATGCCTTCTCAATGAGAAATGGTGGATTGCACAATGGTTATGCTAATCATTCTCATGCCTGAGGCTTTTTTTCCATGGTTCTTCTGTTTACTTTTCCACATTTTATTGTTTAAACTTTAAACAACCTTAAAATCGTACAAAAAAAGACTTCCAATTGTAATAGAGTTATTAATTGTGGTAAACTTCTAACCTGCTACAAGTTTTGTTTCATAACTAAGTGAATTGCAGCTATCAAGTTCTCTACAGAAAAGCAGAATTCCAGCAGCTGACTTTCCTCATACAGTGTTCCACCCCCTGGCATTCTTCCGTGGACATCTGCTTTGGACTGGCACTTCTTTCGGACTCACTGGTACACCTCTTGGACATTTTGCACAAAACTAGCAGCTTCCCTTTATGCTGCTGGGTTTCTCAAAGACTGACTGCAATCGGCTGCCTTGGGACTCTATAAACCATACTCCCCATGCTAGGTAATGCCCACAAAGATAGGAAACGCCCGTCAAGGCAAGAAAGGTCCTTTAGCTTGATAAAGCCTTGCCCACAGAGCAAGAAACACCACCCTCAAGCCTTCCCTTGGCAGTACACTGGTTCTTGTTGCTCACTTACTTGTTCCTCCATGTTTGTGCCAGTTTCTTTTTTTTTTTTTTTTAAATGCCTGTACGATATAGGTTTCTGTTTGTCAGGAGCCATAATGACACTGTACATCATGCCCCTAAGATGGCGCCAGCCATGTGGTGGCTAAACCAGTAAAGTGGTAAACAACTTTGCGGAAGTTGGATGATCCAACTGAACAGACTGCGTGCTGTACACGTGAACTGTTTTATGATTGGTAGAAGGCTGCATGATCTATGAATGCTGTATGCTTGCTTAATGCCCATTGGCTGACTATGTAACAGTGAAAGGTACTTAAGGTGGGCATAAGAAGGAAATAAAGGGAATTGAGGAAGAAGACTCTGGTGTCCGTGTCGTTGTTGTGGGCCAGCAGCGACAAGTGGTGCCGAAACCCGGGAATCTCAAAACGGTCTGTGAGTAAACCGAAAGCTAGTCAAACAGACTAGGGAGCTGCGAGAAATGCAGGATTGTGATCACAGGTTAAGCTTCTTTTAAGCAGGGAGTCGCCATGGGAGGCTTTCAGTCAAGCCAGCGCATGGAGGGAACTATTAAGAAATTACTGAAGAATAATGGGACCCCCGTTAAGACGGGGACCATTAGGACTTTCATGTCCACGGTAGAAGAGGTCTCTCCATAGTTCCTGGAAGAGGGACTTCTTACCGTCCCGCAATGGGAGCACCTTGGAGAAGTTTTCAGAAAGATAGAGGACAGGGAGGGGCCCCTGAGGCCGGGAACTTTGGGATTGTGGACCCTGATCAAATCCTGTCTAGTAAAGAGGGGAGAATCAGCAGACGCCTGTGTGGATCCCGGAAAGGCTGACCTGTGCTGTGACGCATAAAGATGACTCCCCCGCTTGCCCTGCTGATCATGATGATGGTGATGACGACGGCCAGGGCACAAACGCGAACCCTGTGGAGTCTGGCCCGCGCGTGGCCATTCCCCCTGCCAGTGACCAATGAGTCCAAAATCCTGCCAGCCTTCCTGTCCACAAATGCCTCTATGGGACTTCCTACAGTGCCGGCCACAGGATACTTCAATACCATGGACTTTCTACTCCAAGGGACTGTCTGCTTTCAAGCCCCCAGGGTCTCAGCAGACTCTGTTGGACCCTGTGTGATGCTTTTGACTCAGACCCTGGGACATTTCTCCAATAGCTCCGGGCTCCCCTGGGCAGTCACAATGACTTCTGCCACTGTCCCGCAGGTCTGCCCTCGTCGGGTGTGCAACTCCACCTTGCAGGTTCCTACCTTTAGCAACAACTCTTTTGGAGGATATAACTACTCCTTTGGCAACCCCACGCAGGGTGCCCCAGTCAACCCTTGGCAAGTGTGGCTGTTCTGCACCTCGGGCGGGGGTTGCTTGGACATTTCCCCTTTCTCCTTTGCACGGGGGGCTATGTGGAAAAACTTCACCTATTCTCATACTCCCGATGAGACGTTTGAAACTAATGTTTCTCCTTCTGATTGCAATGCTACACTGAACTTCCCCCCTACACCTGTATATGTGCAGCCCCTGTTCATGTTCATTGTTCATGCTTCGGTTAATACCACTCGGCTGCCTTGTAAGTCAGGGAGATGTAACCTGACACAATGTTGGAGCGGTATGGGCACAGCTGTAGTGGCCAGGGTACCCACTTATCTCCCTGTACCCACTAAGATAGAGGAAGGAAAGTTAGAGATTTTGCTCCGCCCCAGGTGAGATTTTGGCATCACAGCGGCAATTGTTGCTGCCATTGCCTTATCTGCCACCGCCTGCGCGGCGGCAGGCATTTCCCTAGCTACCAGTATACCTACTGCAGAAGCTCTAAATAATCTCACTGCATCCACTGCCGAGGCCTTACAAACCAATCTAGCTGTTATTCAACACCTCAGAGCAGGTATCATGATTGTGAACCAAAGGGTAGACCTTCTCCAAGAGTCATTTGAGCAAATAGAGGGTATGCTCGTTGCTCATTGTGTGCGGAGCATGCCTGGAGTGTGTGTCACCAGTACAGCATGGGTCAATAACAGTCTGGCAGCTAATTACTCCAGGCGATTATCCCTGATGCTCAGTGGCACCTGGTCCATTGAGTTTGACACGCTGACCAAGACCATGAGACGCCAAATTTTCTCCATTAATACCACCAAAGTGCAGATTGCCATGGAAAAAGAGTTTGCCACTTATGTGCTCTCGGCAGTCTCCCACCTAAAAGAATGGGCTGGAGTAGGGGTCCTCGGGACAGCGCTTGTGGGTGCCATCATCCTGGGCCTTTATTGTCTGTGTCGTCTCAGAGCACAGGCTCGAGTCAAACGACAAATTATGGTCCAGGCCATGTTGGCTATCCAAGGTGGAGAGACCCCTCAAATCTGGCTAAGCATGCTGGACCAGTAGCCAAAGATGGGTAAGTTCCCTGGGGTTCCTATACCAACCTAAGACAGGCAGCGTGCCAAGCTGCCCGGCCGCTGAAGATGGGTAAGGGTACGAACAGTCTGGGACAACCTAAGACAGGCATGGTCCCCTGCTCATTTTATTATAAATAAACGGGGGAGCTGACAGGAGCCATAATGACACTGCACTTCACGCCCCTAAGATGGCGCCAGCCACGTGGTGGCTAAACCAGTAAAGTGGTAAACAACTTTGCAGAAGTTGGATGATCCAACTGAACAGACTGCGTGCTGTACACGTGAACTGTTTTATGATTGGTAGAAGGCTGCATGATCTATGAATGCTGTATGCTTGCTTAATGCCCATTGGCTGACTATGTAACAGTGAAAGGTACTTAAGGTGGGCATAAGAAGGAAATAAAGGGAATTGAGGAAGAAGACTCTGGTGTCCGTGTCGTTGTTGCGGGCTGACAGTGACATCTGTTCACCCCACACTCCTGATACTATGGTCAATTAGTTAAAAAGAAAAGGGGGACTTGTTGTTATGCTTCTAGTTCTGCTTCTGGAATCTAGTTCTGCTTCTGTTACATTACTTGACATTGTGGTCTATTTACATGGTCTTTTTCATTACATTGGTTTGGTCTCACTCCCCCTACCTCCGGGAGATTTGGTTTAGCCCTTGCTAGTTTCGTGCTTCTTCCTTCTCTCTGCCCCCTACCCTACATACTTCCTGGGTTCTTGCCGCTGCCGCTGGAGGAGAAAAATGCAGGACACATTGTATGGTGATTAGATTAGATTAGTTTTTGAACCCTTTGCTCATGAATAAAATATACAGCTTCTCTGCTTAGCCATGTGTCCCCGGGTCTCTGTTTACCACCGTGAAGCTAGCCCGGCATACTGGTGACCTGAACTCTGACAACACATGTGGGACTATGTGAAAGCTTGATAGAGCTTAGGGGAACTCCCCCCATCCCTGGATGGAGGTCTGGAAAAGACACCCCTTTGATAGCCTCTCTCACAGAGATGAGCAAAGGCGAAAAAAAAAAGTCTCCCAGACTCAGTTTCCCCTTATTAGACTCTCAAGCCCAAAGAGATCACACAGTTTCTCCCTGCTAGCAGCAGGTCACATGGCTGCCTGCTTTAAGGTTCATTCAAAGTTCACATAGTCACTCAGAGTTCACACATTCATCTCACTTTTGATCACAAAGGAGAACACACTCCATCAAATACCTCCTCAACACCAGACAGCAACCTCAAAACTCTATTTCCTTATGCTCTTTGATATCTATGATTTACATCAAGTTTTGTTTATCTTCTCTCTATCTCACCCTGCTAGTTAAACCCCTATGCTTCTCTCAATTGCCTTTAGATAATTAACCTGTTTGCATCATGCGGAATAATTTTTTTGGCCTTTATGTGTCACATCAATTCTTGTCATACCAGCCCCCTACCATAGAGGCAAGCTGACCTTTAAGAAACCTGTATTTTCTGATGTATTTGAAAAATGTTCTTTGTTTGAATACTTATAAAAACCCAAGCCTACCTTCCAATAAATGAGAGTGTTCAAATTCTCCCAGGTGTCTCTTGTTATATTGCTGAGCCCTCAAACAAGAGAGGGAGAACCAGTAGCTTACCTTCCTGGTTGAAAGTCACCCCACAAAAGTACCAGCAAGCGCACAGTGGTGCAAAGTGCTAGGACAGGTATAAGGATCACAGTTCAAGCCCCAGGCTCCCTACCTGTAGGGGAGTAGCTTCACAAGTGGTGAAGCAGGTCTGCAGGTGTCTTTCTCTCCCTCTCTATCTTCCCCTCCCCTCTGCACTTCTCTCTGTCCAACAACGAGGACAGTAGTAACTACAACAGGGGCAACAAAAGAGAATAAATAAATAAAATATATTTTTTAAATGGCTAGAGTTGGATGTTTATTGAAGGAAGTGGAAGGCAACTAATGGATAGTTATATATGTAAATACAGATCATTGAAATATATGAACTTATAAAAAATGATCATTGTCTCTGAAGTCTGTGAGAACTGTGGTGGTTATCAAAGGGGATGAGGGTGGGGCAATAGATAGGACTTTGGTAGTGGTAGTGGTGTTTTACAGGGAATCTTATAATCTTGTGAACCATTATTAAATCAATAATGAAAAAAGGCCTCTCCAGTAGGATGTATATTCTACTTTCTTGGGATGAAGAGCTCTATAGACTAGTAGGTCCATCCTATCTATCTAGTAGGTCCATCCTGTCTATTTCTCTTAAGACAAATAGAACATCATAAACAGTGAAGTGGTGCTTCAGTTTCCCTCTGTTTCATAAAGAAATATGTTTACTTTTATGGCATTTTTTGTCTTCACTAAAATCTGAATATTGCATACTGAGTGTACATAGTTGGAGGGATAATTAAAAACTCAGGGGAGTTGGGTTGTAGTGCAGCGGGTTAATCACAGGTGGTGCAAAGTGCAAGGACTGGAGTAAGGATCCTGGTTCGAGCCCTGGCTCCCCATCTGCAGGGGAGTCGCTTCTCAGGCGGTGAAGCAGGTCTTCGAGTGTCTATCTTTCTCTCCCCCTCTCTGTCTTCCCTCATTTCTTTTCATTTCTCTCTGTCCTATCCAACAACGACAACAATAATAGTAATAACTACAACAATAAAACAACAAGGACAACAAAAGGGAATAAATAAATACATATAAAAATTTAAATAAAAACTCAGTATAGCTTTCAAGATAGACTTATAAAACAATGTTTTTGTTTTTAACCTATCATTTTTTTTCTTGAATATTTTCTGAGTATTCATAAGGGTTGTTTCTTGATCGATGGTTCAGAGTTGGAATACTATTATTTGAAAAGATTTCCAAGGTAACTGAGCAAAAGGGTATTTACTACCACTATCCTCATTCAACATTTAAAAAATCTTTTTATTAGTGACTCAACAATAGTCAACAAGATTTCAAGATAACAGGGGTACAATTTCATACAGTTCCCTCCTCCAGAGTTCTATGTCCCTTCCCTTCTGTTGGAAGCTTCCCTGTTATTTATACATCTGGAAAATATGGATCACAATTCTTTATGGGGAGGTGAAGAAGGAAGGTTTGGCTTCTGTAATTGCTTCTTTGCTGGGCATGAACATTGACAGGTCAATCCATACCCTCAGCCTGTTTCTGTCTTTCCTTATTGGAACTGGAATTCAACAGGCAGAGGCCAAGTTTCCACCCAGTTATTTTGATCAGGTACACCTCTGCGCATTACAAGCATGGGAGAGGTTAACACCATCCATAGGATTGGCCTCAGCCCCCATTCTCTCCCTTTGCCAAGAACCTGATGAATCCCTAGCTAAATTCATTACCAGGGTCCTATCAAGTTTGGAGGGAAAGATTCATAGTCCTGATGCCCATTTTCTCCTCTTGTGTTCTATTGTCTGGGTTGGCATGCTTCTAGACTTCCATCAGGCATGCCTCAGTCTTAAAAACAAACACCCAGACACCTGGATTTTAGCGACAGAGGATCTTAGATCAAGCTCTTACCAGGCACCTATTATGACATAGGCCTATGCAGCTGCTCTAGATAAGCAAAAAGGGGCTTTCTTTCGATGCAGTCACCAAGGGCATTGGTGTAAACAATGTCCAGAAAATAAATGGTGACCCTGCTTCCAGTTAGGGAGCCAGAGGCCCCGAACACCTTGTCCTTGATGTCAGAAGGGTTTTCATTGGAGGAGAGATTGTTGGTCCAAGTTTCATGGAAATGGCACGCCCCTGTCAAATGTAGATTTAAACAGGGATTTAAACTAGGTGCGGGGGATCCCTCAGCCCCGGCTTCAATAGGGAGTCAAGCAGGTTTCCTGCTCGGTGCTGTGTCTTTCTTCCATAAACAAAAGCCCAGCCCAGGACCCAAGCCATCGCTCTGCCCACCACACAATGTAATAATAGCAGAGGGTGAGTGGAAGGCAGAGCTTTTAGCATGTGGGAACCCTCAGCATAAAAATAGCCAGCTAGAGCAAGTGAATGGTGTGGATTCAGAACCTGAGATTTTGTGGATCACCCCTGTTTTAGAAAGGGGTCATCCTACTATGACAGTAAGGATTGATAATATTCCTTTTAAGTGTTTGATTGATACAGGGGCAGACAAGACAATCTTAAGGCAAGCAGAGGTTCCCCAGAGTTGGGAACTCCTTCCAGGACCACGTTTATATGGTGTTGAAGTGTTGACACAAGCTTTCCTCATACAAGATTTGCTTGTGTGGGAAGACCTGGAAAGGACTACTGGACACTTTCGTCCTTTGATATTAGCATCAATTTATTGGGCAGAGACTTGCTGGAATCTCTTGATGTAGTATTAGCCTCAGATGCTTCTGCAGGGTGCCACACCCAATCCTGTGAGAATTCTAGATCCAACCAGCACCACCAATACTAACTCCCATTGTTTGTAACAGAACTCCTTGCTTAGATTGGTTTTCTAATGAGCCTGTCTGGGTGGAGCAGTGGCCTTTAACTAAGGAGAAGCTAGAAATATTAAAAGAGCTCATCCAAGAGCAATTGTCCTTAGGACACATTCACCATTCCTGGAACCCATGGAATACTCCTGTCTTTGTGATTAAAAAAATACTTGGGAAAATGGCACCTCCTCTAAGATATCTGTGTGGTTAATAAAACCATGCAGGTTTGGGGCTCCCTCCAAAGGGGTTTGCCAATTGCTTCTGCAATTCACATGGCAATTCCAATCATAGCTATTGATATACAGGATTGTTTTTTCTCTAGTCCCTTTTATACAAAAGATTGTAAACATTTTGCCTTCTCTGTTCCTTCTATTAATAATGCCAGCCCTGCTGAGAGATTTGAATGAGTGGTACTGCCCCAGAGCATTGCCAATTAATCCTACCATTTGTCAAGAGGCTTTTAAATCTGTCCTTGTTCCATATATTCATAAGGGCTTTAAGGTTTTTCATTATATGGATGAAGTCTTAATATGGGGAGAATTAGATATAGATCTCTCTGCCCTACATGATTTTCTTATTCCTGCCTTAAAGAAAAGTGGCCTTAATGTAGCTCCTGAGAAGGTACAGCTAATTCCTCCAATATCTTTCTTAAGTTCAGAGATTTCTCTAATGCAGATTATTCCCTTAAAACCTTGTGTTACTTTTCCTTCTAATCTCACTCTTGCTTCTTTACAAAGTTTTCTTGGAAATTTAAATAGGCTTAGACAGTATCCTAATCTGCCTACTAGATGCCTCTAACTACTGTTTGATCTGCTAAAAGGAAACAAACTGCTCTCCTCAAAGTGTATGCTATCCCCCAAAGTCTCCTTGGAACTGGAAAGGGTTAACCAGGCTCTCCAGGACAAGAACCTCATTCGATTCTCCCCCTCCTTTCCAGCAAATCTTCTAATCTTTAACTCCACTCCCACGGTAGTGGGGGCACTGTGGCAAAATCATGGCTTTCTTGAATGGTTTCATATGCCAGTAGGGGGATTTCCAAGACATCTTACCAAGACTGATCCCTTAGCCAAGGAAGAAACAGATCAATACAGTTATTAGGAAGGGAACTGGGTTCAATTATTCTTCCTTTTTCTCTCACAGATACAGAGTGGCTCATATGCCACCATTCTCGTTTTTCCATAAGTTTTATGGGTTTTCAAGGACAATTAGATAATCATTTTCCTTCTAATAAGTTGACAGCGTCCTTACCTCTTTTGCCTCTACTAGTACCTAAACTTTTCTCTCAAGATCCCATCCCCTCTGCTCCTACAATCTTCACTGATGGTGGAAAAAAGGGAGCTGCTGCCCTTATTTATTATCCAGACAAGCAATACCCCAAGTCTCTCTTTACTGAGCTTCCTGATAATTCCCCTCAGTACAAAGAACTTTATGCTGTTTTCCTTGCATTAAAAGCTGTACCAGAATCCTTCAACCTTTTTTCTGACAGTGTGTATACTGTTAACTTACTTCTATGGCTTGCTCGTGCTTATGTGAGATTTGATGACAACCCACTTTCTCCTCTCTTAATTCAAATTGCCTCTATGCTCTGTTCTCAAACCCAACCACTGTATATTCAACACCATCATTCCCACAGCCCTCTACCCGCTGCCCTGTCCAAAGGGTATGCTGCAGCTGACCGCCTCGCCTCCACAGAAATTCTCCTAGCCTCTGTATCTAATCCTGCTGACTTTCATCCCCTAACCCATATTAATCATAAAGGCCTTCGAGCTTGATTTCCTGATATTCCTCTGGCACAGTTGAAACGTATTCTTTCTATGTGCTCCTCCTGTGCAGGTCTAATCAAGACATCTGCTGTTCAAACTCTTGGGGTTAATCCCCGAGGCTTAAAAGCCAATACACTTTGGCAAATTGATGTCACCCACTTACTCAACTTTGGCAAACAAAAATATGTTTGTCTCAATTGATACATTCTCTAAGTTTATGTGGGCTACAGTTCAGACAGAAGAAAGCTAAAAAAAAACAGCTTATAAGCCATATACTCTCCTGTTTTGTTGTAATGGGCATACATCTTCAACTAAAAACTGACAATGGTCCCGCTTTTATAAGCAAACAAGATTTTTGTTCCCTCTGGAACATTACTCATACTACAGGCATTCCCTATGATCCACAGGGACTAGGCATTTTCAACAGGGTCCATAAAACCCTTAAGGCACAATTAAATAAAGAAAAAGTAGGAATATACCCCACCAATATCCAGCTGACAAAAGCCTTAGCTACATTAAATGTCTTTAATATTTACAAAAACTTGAACCAACCTCCTATTATTCTTTATTGGCAAACACCATCCACCTTCTCAGCTATTAAGTCAAATGGAAAGACCCACTCGGTAAAATTTGGAAAAGGCCTGACCCCCTATTGACCATGGGGAGGGGTTTTGTATGCGTGTTTCCACAGAATTACTCAAAACATGTCTGGCTTCCTGCATGCCATGTCTGGCAATACCCGCATGATGTTGCTGCTATCCCTGAGGAACAAGAAACACTGCAAGAGGACTGGCTGCAGGGAGCATCCCAGGACCCATAATACAACATGTCGGAATCTGAAAAATCTGGTTCACAGAGGCCACTCTTCCCCCCTTCTCTGAATATCTTATGCTATGAATGGCCAGTAGTGCTTTGTGAGTGAGTTGAATGACTAAAAAAATTTTTTTGAGTGAGTTGAATGACCAAAATTTTTTATTATGACCCATTTTGTTCAGAGTACTCTGAAACTTAGTTGACTTTATACAAAAATTCTGGACACAGACATTGTTTCTGGAGATGTCTAGAAACAGTCCAAAAATTTGTTTTTTCCTCTTTTGATTTTTTTTTGTCTTGGTATAAATTTGAAACTTTTAGTCTTAAACTGTATTAGTAAAGATGGCTTAACTAAGACAGTACAGATCTAAATTTGTGTTTGAAATGATATGTCTTTGTAACAAAAGTTTTTCTCCTCCTGTGTGTTTTAAACTACATGTTTATGTGTGTGTTTCAAGTTTGGTAAACATTAACTTAACAGTTAAAAGTGTAACTTTGAAGCTACATTCTGACCAGGCAAGGTAAAATTAATTTGCTAAAGTTATTGAGTATTTAAGGTAAAAGTCTAAATATTCAACATGACAATTCATCATCACCAAAATTAAAATACAAATTCTCTATACAGGACATTTTTTGAGGGCCCCCCAAATGCCCTGTAAACTAATCTTGTGAAAATTAGTCCACAACAAATCTAGCATCAATCTGACACTGTATATGTTAAAAAAAATATTGTCACTAACATGTGTTAACTCTCTAAGTAACCTGAGTTTGTTTAAAGTCCAAAGTGAAAAATAGTTAAAAATTAATATATATATATATATATATATATATATATATATATATATACTAAATTTGGTCTGAAGATCCTGCTGTACAGAGACTGCTACATGAGGTCACATAAAATGACCTTTAAACAAAATTATAAAGATACTTAAACCAATTATAATCATCGCATTATCAATTTAACTTGTTAGTTTTTTTCTTCAGAAGTAATTGATTACAACTATGTTAAAGCCTTCACACAAAGAAGTATCTGCTCATATGGTCAGATATTAGACTATATAAGAAGTCCTTAGGGAGTCAGGCTGTAGCGCAGCAGGTTAAGCGCAGGAGGCACAAAGCACAAGGATCGGCATAAGGATCCTGGTTCGAACCCCGGCTCCCCACCTGCAGGGGAGTCGCTTCACAGGCGGTGAAGCAGGTCTGCAGGTGTCTATCTTTCTCTCCTCCTCTTTGTCTTCCCCTCCTCTCTCCATTTCTCTCTGTCCTATCCAACAATGACAACAACAATAATAACTACAACAATAAAACAACAAGGGCAACAAAAGGGAATAAATAAAAAAGATAATAAAAAAATAAAAAAAAAAGAGGTCCTTACATATACAACTTATTTAAATTAACAACATTCACATATTTTTCTACACTTAACTGGTGTATCTCATTTTGTCACTATAGGCCTGCCCTTTGTCAGCTAACAATTTAAAGACTTTTTTCCTTTATAACATCACCCATGCCACAGACAGCCCTTAAAACCCCCAAAGACAAATGGTTGTTGAAAAGGCCCATCAAACACCTAGGCCCAATTAAGTAAAGAAAAAAGGGGATACATCCCCCCAATATTCATTTGGCTAAGACACCAACTACATTAAACCTAATTTAATATCTATAAAAATTTGAACCAGACACCCTACTAACCATGGGAAGCAGAATTGTTTGTGTTTATTTCACAGGAATCCCCGGAAATTCGTCTGGACTCCTGTCCTCTGACATTGTCCCCAAGATGGCATGACTACAGCACACCCCCTGAAACCCATGATGTGACCTGACACAATCTGAAGAAACTGATTCACAGACTCCAAGGACAGAACTTTCTTACTGCCTTTCTCTCACCCATTGATGTCTGCCCTTCCTGCTTCTGCTTTGCCTGTCATGTTTTGGCAGTTCCAGCTCACTCTCTACAGAGAAGCAAAGTTCCGGTGGTTGACCTTCCCCATTGGGATAGACATGCAGCGTTTCAACCCCTGGTATTTCTTCCCCTGGTCGTTGACATTGGACTGACACTTCTATTGGACTTGTTGGTACACCTCTTGGACACTTTACACAACTTTACAGCAGCTTCCTTCCCTTTACCCTGCTGGGTTTCTCAAAGACTGCAGCAGTTCATGGACTTTGGAGCCAGTTGCCTTGGGGACTATACAACACCAAATACCCTCTTCTTGCTTGGCAGGCAATGCCCCCTTTAGCTTGATAGGTTCTGTCCTTTGAGGCAGAAAATGCCCCCAGAGGCAGGAAACTCCCCTCATTACTAGGACCTGCCCTTTGAGGCAGGAAACACCCCTTTGCCCACCAGGCCTCTCCTTGGCATCACACTGGCTCTTGTTGCTCTCCTACTTGTCCCTTCCTGTCTTGTTCCAGTACTTTTGAAAATGCTTGCACGATATCATTCAGGGATATGCCTAAAAGATTTCTGTTCACCCCTACACTACTATTCTCCTGTCAAAGATGAAGTCTTTTACAGACATTGACCCATTTAAATGTGACAATTAGATAGAAAGATAAGAGAAAGATGTAGAAATATTGTGAAGAGATGGTGAAGCCTGGCAGAGCTTAACCTATGAGATGACTCCCTCCAGATAAGTCTCTCTCTCTACAGAGGGGTTGAGCAAAAGGGGGGGGCACATAAATCTCACAAGGTTGGTGGCTATGTGTAAGTCTTCCCTCCCCCACAAAAACATCCTACTTCTTCCCACTGGAGCCTGGCATTCCTTAAAAAACTTTAAGCCTGCTCCACTCTAAATTTTCTATACTATGGCCATTAGATATAAGGAAAGGGGGAGGTGTTGAGAAATTGTGCATATTTTTTTGGACACTGGCAGAGCCCACAAATCACTATATTTCCATGCAAGTATTAATTACAGATCCCTACCACGCTATCCCCTCAGGGTATTGTTAATTCAGTTAAAACCATTGCAACAGTTGCTAAGGATGCTTCCACCTTCCCAGCATGTCTTTTCCCTCTCTCCACCCCCTTTCCTAGCCAATCCCTTCCCACATTTCCACTTCCAGAATTCCCCCATAAAAGCCTCTGCTGTTTCTGCTTTCTCTCTCTTTTTTCTCTTCCGCAACCCAACCTGGAGAAGGGCTAGTGGGCATAGTGGGAGGTGGCTATTTTGCTAGCTCCACGTGGCTTAAACTGCTGTGCTCACACCTAATTCTGGGGCACCCACGTGAATAAAGATTTGTGTTCCCACTCTGCCACGAGTTCCTGGTCTCTTCTCTCTCCCCCGAGATGCAACTCGACAACATATGAAATTATCTCAAAAGAAGTAACATATGCATAATTGGCCTACCAGAGGAAGAATGATAGGAAGGAGAGGAAAGCATCCTACTGGAAATAAAAGAAAATTACCCTACCTTGTGAAAAAGAAAGGGCATTAAAATTCAAGAATCCTAAAGAGTTCCAAACAATCAATGCGATCAGAAGATACATCATAGATACAATGAAAAGAAGGATAGAGAAATGATCCTGAAAGCTTTGAGAAAAAATAACAAAACAAACAAAGAAACAAAAAATATGCATGTTGGAGAAAAACCCTAAGATTTATCAGAAGGCTTCCCCACATAAATGCTAAAAGCCATAAGAGAATGGCAAAATATCTATCGAGCTCTCAATGAAAAAGGGGTTCAACCAAGGATAGTATATCCTGCTAGACTGTTATTCAGAGTAGGTGAGGGTTAATAACCTTCTCACATAAGCAACAGTAAAAGAGGAAACTATCACAAAGCCTTCCTTGAAAGAGGTTCTAAAATACCTCCTATAACCATAAGCAACATCACCAGAAAAAAAGGTCGTATATCAGAGTAAATAAGAAATTTTTGAAAAATGGCATTGTAATACATTAAGTCCATAATATCAGTAAATGTCAGTGCTTAAACTCTCTCATTAAAAGGTACAGAGTAGGAAGGTGGATCAGAAAAAACAACTCAACCATATGAAGGCTGCAGGAATCCCACGTGACTCAACAGAGATTCAAAGTGAAAGAATTGGAAACTATCATACGAGCTATTAATAGATCACCAAAACAAAGCAAAACAAAACCAGATATTCTTTTCTCTGATACAATAAACCAATAAACATTAAACAGCTATTCTCCTTAAACTGCTATTTTCACCTCTGACACTTTAAGAAATAAACTTTACGAAATAAATAAAGTAATAAAAGGTAGGCATGAACATAGCATATTGCTCAGAGGATCAATCAATTAATAAGATTTAACACTGAAACAGCTACAAAAATACATCAATAATAAGACAGTAATAGTAGAAGACTTCAACACACTCTCACACTTACATCATCTAAGCAGAGAGTCAATAAAGAAATAAAAGAGGGAGTCGGGCAGTAGTGCAGTGGGTTAAGCGCAGGTGGAGCAAAGCGCAAGGACCAGCATAAGGATCCTGGTTCGAACCCTGGCTCCCTACCTGTAGGGAGTTGCTTCATAGGCAGTGAAGCAGGTCTGCAGGTGTCTATGTTTCTCTCCCCCTCTGTCTTCCCCTCCTCTCTCCATTTCTCTCTGTCCTATCTAACAATGAGGACATCAACAACAACAACAACAACAATAATAACTACAACAACAATGAAAAACAACAAGGGCAACAAAAATGGAAACTAAATTAAAATATAAAAAAAAGAAATAAAAGAATGAGTTGAAGATATGGATAGACTAGACCTCCTGGATATATCCAGAGTTCTGCACTCCAAGAACTTGGAATACACATTTTTTAAAAATCTGCACAGCACATCCTCAAGGATAGAACACATGTTAAGCCACGAAGACAGTATCAACAAATTCAAGAATACTGAAGTCATCCCAAACATCTCAGACCTAAATTCACCAATTACAGACCAAAAGAAATCAAAACAGTTATTAAAAAACCTTCTCAACAAAATCCAGGACCTGATGGCTTTTCAAATGAATTCTACAAAACAATCAGGAATCTAGTCAACCAGACACAGCATATTATATTAAAAAGAGTGTTCATCATGGCAACTTGGATTTATTCCTGGAATGCAAGGTTGGTTCAATATATGCAAGTCAATCAGTGTGATTCACCACATCAATAAAAGCAAAACCAAAACCAGATGATTATCTCAATAGATGCAGATGCAGAGAAAGTCTTTGACATAATCCAGCATCTTTTCATGCTCAAAACACTGCAAAAAATGAGAATAGAAAAAAAAAAAAGAGAATAGATGGAAAATTCTTTAAGACAGTGGAGTCCATATAAAGCAAAGCTACAGTCAACATCATACTCAATGGACAGAAGCTGAAAGCATTCCACCTCAAATTGGGGACTATCCATTATCACCATTACTCTTCAACATAGTATTGGAAGTTCTTGCCATAGAATTCAGGCAAGAGAAAGGAATTAAAGAAATGCAGATTGGAAGGGCAGAAATCAAACTCTCACTCTTTGTAGATGATATGATAGTACACATAGAAAGCCCTAAAGAATCCATGAGACAGGGAGTCAGGCGGTAGCACAGTGGGGTAAGCACACATGGCACAAAGCACAAGAGTCAGAGTAAGGTCCCGGTTCGAACCCCTGGCTCCCCACCTGCAGGGTGGTCATTTCACAGGTGGTGAAGCAGGTCTGCAGGTGTCTATCTTTCTCTGCCCTTCTCTGTCTTCCCCTCCTCTCTCCATTTCTCTCTGTCCTATCCAACAATGAATTGCGTCAACAAGGGCAATAATAATAGCCACAACGAAGCTACAACAAGGGCAACAAAAGGGGGAAAAATGGCCTCTAGGAGCAGTGGATTCATGGTGCAGGCACCAAGCCCAGCAATAACCCTGGAGGAGGAAAAAAAAAAAGAATATACTTAAAATAGATTTTTTTGAATTTCTTTATTGGGGGGAGTCAGGTGGTAGCGCAGTGGGTTAAGTGCACGGGCGCAAATCACAGGACTGGCATAAGGATCCCAGTACAAGCCCCTGGCTCCCCACCTGCAGGGGGAGTCGCTTCACAGGCAGTGAAGCAGGTCTGCAGGTGTTGTCTGTATTTCTCTCTCCCTCTCTGTCTTCCCTTCCTCTCTCTATTTCTGTCCTATCCAACAACAACAGCTATGAAAACAATACCAATTACAATAAATAACAAGGGCAACAAAAGGGAATAAATAAATATTAAAAAAAACTAAAAAAATTTCTTTATTGGAGAATTAATGTTTTACATTCAACAGTAAATACAATAGTTTCTACATGCATAACATTGGACAGTTTTCCATATAACAATACAACCCCCACTAGGTCCTCTGTCATTCTTTTTGGACCCGTATTCTCCCCCCACCCACCCACCCCAGAGTCTTTTACTTTGGTGCAGTATGCCAAAAAACAGATTTATTAGCTTTTTCCAAAACAAAACATATGTGCTCAACCTGGTCCTGACACAGTGATTTATAGAAGAAATGTTCACACCAGAGACATGCTAGTCTTAAATTTAATCCCCAGCATCAGAACTGAGAATGGAGCAGTGCTCTGGTAGAAGTGCAAAAACAAAGAAGCTTTAGGTTATTCTGACTAACCTAAAATGGTCTAACTTACTTGAGACACTTGTTCACCTTGCAAACATTTTGTTTATCTTAGCAGACTTTCTGGAATGTGGTGACAAATGACCAGATTCAGACAACATGTGCAGCATCTGAAAGCTTCTGTCACTAAGGTTCCCACAGGAAAGAGCCCCTATAAATTGGAATATGTCAGGAGAACATATTTTTCAAACTATTAAAAAATTTTTTTATTTATGGGAGTTGGGCAGTAGTGCAGCATGCTAAGTGCACATGTCACAAAGCCCAAGGACCGGCGTAAGTATCCCAGTTCCAGCCCCGGCTCCCCGCCTACAGGGGAATCGCTTCACAGGCAGTGAAGCAGGTCTGTAGGTGTCTATCTTTCTCTCCTCCTCTCTGTCTTCCCCTCCTCTCTTCATTTCTCTCTGTCCTATCCAATACTGACGCCATCAATAACAACAACTACAACTACTACAAGAAAACAAGGGCATCAAAAGGGAATAAATAAATAAAAACAAGGGCAACAAAAGGGAAAAATATTTATTATTGGATAGAGACAGAAAAATTGAGAGGGGAAGGAGAGGTAGAGAGACAGAGAGATACCTGCAGCCCTGCTTCACCACTCATGAAGCTGTTCTCCTGCAGGTGGGAACCAGGGGCTTGAACCTGGGTCCTTGTGCCCTGCAATATGAGCACTTGACCAGATGCATCACCACCAGTCTAGGAGAACATATTTTATGTCATATACTATATCTATGTAGTGAGTGGTTGCCTGGTTACAGGTGCTGCAAGTTCTACTGGGGACTATGGCCAAGGAAGTGACTTTACTTCCTGAGAGTCCCCTCCCTATGTCATTATAATTTGGGGCTCCAGCAGGCCGGGCTAGCTTCACGGCGGTAAACAGAGACTTGGTGACACACAGCTGTGCCGGGAAGCTGTATTTCTTTATTCACGAACAAGGATGCATAAACTAACCCAAACTAATCACCACACAGATCTGTCCTCCATCCTTCTCTTCCGGTGGCCGCGCCAGAACTCCCGAAGTCTGTTGGGGTTCCGGGGGCGGAGAGAAGAGGGCCCGCAAAACTAGCAGGGGCCATACCACAATCTCCCAGAGGTGGGGGGGGGGGTGAGACCAAAACCAATGTGAAGCATACACCGATTCCCCCTTTTCTTTTTAACTAAATGACCATAGTATCAGGGGTGTGGGGTGAATAGAAACCTATATTGTACAGGAATTTTAAAAAAGAAACTGGCACAAACATGGAGGAACATGTAAGCGAGTAATAAGAACCAGTGTGCTGCCAAGGGAAGGCCTGAGGGGGACCTTTTTTACCTTTGGGGGGTGTTACTGGCCTCCACGGGCATTTTCTAGCATGGGGGGAGGGGTAAGGCCTAGAGTCTCAAGGCAGCTGGCTGCAGTCAGTCTTTGAGAAACCCAGCAGCATAAAGGGAAGCTTCAAAGTGTCCAAGAGGTGTACCAGTGAGTCCGACAGAAGTGCCAGTCCAAAGCAGATGTCCACGGAAGAATGCCAGGGGGTGGAACGTTGTATGAGGAAGGTCAGCTGCTGGAATTCCACTTTTCTGTAGAGAACTTGACAGCTGCAATTTACTTACTATGAAACAAAACTTGTAGCAGGTTAGAAGTTTATCACAATTGATAACTCTATTACAATTGGAAGTCTTTTTTAGTATGATTTTAAGGTTGTTTAAAGTTTAAACAATAGAATGTGGAAAGGTAAACTTAAGAACCATGGAAAAAAAAAGCCTCATGCATGAGAATCATTAGCATAACCATATAGCACAATCTAATGTTTTTAATTGAGAAGGAATTTGATAGTTTTACATATCAACAGCGTCTTTTTAACCTTTTGTTACACCCATTCAAGATGGAGACTCACCTTATGTGTGTGCAGGTTTTTTTTTTTTTAGATTAACTTAGTTAAAATATATTGATTTTAAACTAATTTTTACCTCAGACTTTGAATGTAAGTTAATTTTACCTTTATGAGAACTATGTTGAAAACCTTTTTCATTTAACTCTGTCTGGTAAGAATATAGTCTTAAAGTTATATTTTTAACCTTAAAGTTAATATTACCAAACTTTAAACACACACATAAACATGGTCTTTAATACACAAGGAGAGAAACCTTTGTTACGAAGACATGTCATTTTAAACACGAGTTTAGATCTGTACTGTCTTAGCCGTTTGGGGAGTGCGTTGTCCAGCGGTGGCCTCTTGCGCAACTTCAGCTTCAGGAATTGTAGGTAGTGATCTATGGACAAATCTCTGCGTATTCTAGCTCGTCTGCCTTCAGACCCAAGCTGGAGATCTCGGCCAGGGGGCCCAGTTTTGGTAGGGAGCCCGCGGTCTCCGGGTGGTCCGGAATCTGCCCAGACTTCATAGCAGGTGGGCGGGCGGGCCAGCCGTGCAGAAGGTGCGGGCTGAGGTGCCCCGGGGTGGCAGCCATGAGAGGCTGCAGCTTTGCCTGCCATGTCTGGTGCCCTGCTCTCAGCAGCCGAGCAGCGTGGGAGGAGCCCACGCCCAATGCCCCTTGCCATGCGGCAGAAAGCCGCCTCATGCGGGCTGGCGTTGGGCAGAAACCAAAGACTGGTCCAGAGATAAATGTTCCAGAAACAGCGAAACAGTCTCGTGAAGAAAGGGCAGAGGCCTTTGGAGATCTCTTCACAAGCAGAAGAGAAGGCCATAGTGCATAGGTAGCCAAATTGTCTTCACTTATCTGAGAGATGTGCAGGTCAGGTCCACGTGGGTGCCATTTGTTGTTAAAGTTCGGGGCTCCAGCAGGCTGGGCTAGCTTCGCTGTGGTAGACAGAGACGACCAGAGACACACAACATCCATACAACATCCCTACATGCTAACTGTCTGCAATCTTTACTATGGGCATATTTATATCAACATAGTCATCGTGACAGCTCCCTGCTAAATTCTGGGTATAGCCTATTCAATCCTATGACAGATAATGAACCTAAGACAGACAATGACACTGAACAACTTCTGTTGTCCAAATCTTTCTGAGACAAATTGAATATAATTCAGACACCCAATTAAAGGAAAACCTTTGGGTGGGGGGAGATAGTCTAGTGGTTATGCAAAGAGACTCTTATGACTGAGGCTCTGAAGTCCCAGGTTCAATCCCCTGCACCAGCATAAGCTAGAGCTGGGCAGTGCTCTGTTGTTTTTCTCTCTCTGTAAGTCTCTCAAAAATAAAATACAACAAAAACAAAACAAAACAAGGAGTACCTTTGACTTGTAGTCATTAACAAAAGGCAATCTCTGATAATTGACATAATCACATTACTCTCTTGTGTTCTAACTTTTAGATAATTTTATGAGGTCTACAAATAGCTTGTCTCTGTGTAGTTTCATTTTAGTTTCTTTATTAGTGGTTTAATGGTATTTCACAAAATATAAGATTTTGGGGATGTAACTTCACATGTACACATATGTTTATAAATCACCACACTCTGCACCAGTTTTGTTGTCCTCCACCTTATAACCCCCATAGTTCTCACAGGAGGAGGACAACCAAAACAAAAAATGGTTGCCAAGTGCAGTGGATAGGTACTTTCTTTCAGTGGCAATTACTCTGGTGGCAATTAAAAAAAAAAAAAGAAAGAGGGTGGGGGAAATAGCATAATGGTTATGCAAATGGAGTTTATTTCCCTGGCTTCAATGTTCCAGGTTCAGTCTTTCACACCACAAGCCAGAGCTGAGCACTTCCCTGGGGAAAAAAAAAAGTATATGTTTTAAACAAATGCAATTTAATAAAAATATCTTTAAAAATTACAGTAGAATTTGTACTTATGGGAGTTGGGCGGTAGCGCAGAGGGTTAAGTGCAGGCGGCTCAAAGAGCAGGGACCCGCGTTAGGATCCAATTCAAGACCTGGCTTCCCACCTGCAGGGGAGTTACTTCACAAGTGGTGAAGCAGGTCTGCAGGTGTCTATCTTTCTCTACCCCTCTCTGCCTTCCCCTCCTCTCTCCATTTCTCTCTGTCCTATCCAACAGCAATGACATCAATAACAACAATAACTAAAGCAATAAAACAATAAGGGCAACCAAAGGGAATAAATAAATAAAAATTAAAAATAAAAGAATGTGTACTTGTTTGTACTACCTGGAGCACCAGGTGAAGTAAGTACAGTGAAGATAGCACCAGATGGTTCCTGTTGGATGTAGAATATAGGTGACCAAATCAAATACTAGAGCAGGTGGGGAGCCAAGGGCTCGAACAGGGATCTTTATGCCAGTCCTTGCACTTTGCACCACGTGAGCGCTTAACCAGATGCACTACCGCTAGACTCCCAGTACTTACCTTTTTAGTATTTTTTTTTTTTAAACCAGAGCAATGTTCAGTTCTGACTTATGGTGTGGTGGTGGAGATTGAACCTGGGGCTTTGGAGCCTCAGGCATGAGAGTTCCTTTGCATAACCATTAGGCTATCTACCCTCCACCCTATCTTTTTAATATGATTTCAACTTTTGAGTATGCTTCTCAATACTGGGGCAGACTCTTGGAGAGAAATGTGTGACAAGAATGACAATAGAGGGGCTAGCTCCATAGGTTTTAGCACCAAATGTTACAAATATGAATCACTAAGTGATACAAGTAGAGTCAGGAATATAGACAAAGGAAAGTTTAGTAGTAGCCAGGTGAGAGCTTGAGAAGCCCAGATAAAGTAGCCAGGAGAGTTTAGGATGCCCATCCAGGATTGAAGAAGATCCAACCTGGGGAGAGGAAGCTGAGAAGCCCAAGGTGACAGGGCCTTATGTAGTGTACTGGCGGGGCCAGGTGGTGGTGTAGCTGCTTAACTACACAGACTACACTGCACAAGGACTCAGGTTCAAGTCCCCTGTCACGAGTGGTGAAGCAGTGCTTTCTGCCTCTCTATCTTCCCCTCCTCTCAGTTTCTCTGTCTCTATCCAATACGAAATCCAAATAAAATACCATGTGTAGTGTATTGGCTATTTCTGGCATGGGCACAGGATTTATGACCCACTTAGATTTTATTTTTAAATTTATTTAAGAAAGGGACATTAACAAAATCATAGGATGGGGGGGGGTACAACTCCACACAATTCCCACCACCCAATCTCCATATCTCATCCCCTCCCCAACAGCTTTCCCATTCTCTATCCCTCTGGGAGCATGGACCCAGGGTCGTTGTGGGTTTATAGATGTTTTTGATTGGATGTGTTTGCTGCAGAGAGTAATAAATCCTCTTGTGAGGGTGAAGAGTCTGCTTATTCTCAGAATGTCCCCTTCAGTCTCTTTCATCAAGAAAAGTTATTTCTGTGCAAGTAGGTGGTCAAGCCTCAGCATATTTCCTTAAGGAGGACAGAAGTTTTGTGATGGGTACAGTGCACAGATCCTAGGTGGTCTCTCCACTGCACAGTTTTTTTAAAATTTTTTTTCCTTTACTGGGGGATTAATGTTTTACATTTCTAGGACCTGTATTCTAACCCCCACCCCACAGTCTTTCACTATAGTGCAAACTGCAGACTTTTTAATTTAATTTAATTTATTTACTTTGCTAGGATAGGGAGGATATTATGAGAGAGAGTGGAGAGAAGGAAAGAATATCATTAATATTGTTTCATTGCTTGTGAAGTTTTCTCCTTGCAGGAAGAGAGCATGGTTTGAATGTGAGTCCTTGTTGCATTGGTAATGTGCTAAGAAATGTTTACCACTGCACATTTTCTAAGTGTGCTATTTTTTGTAATTTTGATGAGCTGATGACTTTCCTGAACTTTGAATATTGTTACTTTTTACCCTGTGTCCTTGCACATTGTAACATGTGTCCTGTGTCCTTGCACATTGTAACATGTACACTCAACCAGGTGTAGTTGCAGGTGTCTCTGACAGTTTGATCCACATGCCCTTCCTGCCCCTCTCTTTCCCTAGTAGGGTAGGGCTCTGGGGAAAAGGAGCTCCAGGACACATTGGTGGGTTGTCTGTCCAGGGAGGTCTAGGATCTGGAACCTGGTGGCTGGAAAGAGAGTTAACATACAAAGCCAAACAAATAGACCAATCATGAACTTAAAGGCTGGAATAGTGCAGATGAAGATTGGGGAGGGGGGTGTTCTCCATTTTGTAGATAGCTAGTAGGCATATTTTAGTTATATTCCAAAGGGCCTGTGGCTATACTAGGTTTTTTTTTTTCTTCCCTAAACCTGAAATCTGATATGCAGGTGGATCCAAGTTATTGTCTGAGGATATGATGTCATGGCTGGAAAAAGGACCACAAAACTGGGTCTGGGAAAAGAGTAGCTCCCTAATATGGGAAAGGGGTATAAATATTGTTGAATGTATACCCCAACGATTTGATGTGATCTAGGGCCCATGTTCAGCTTAGGAGCCTATGTGACCTCTGCATCCCTGTAGATCTGAGCTCATATTCTGTGGTCATGAGTAGTAACATTCCAAGCTGCCCCAATATTGACCCATCTTCCTCAGGTGTAGCATAGAGTATCTTGTCCATCCTCTGTTTTGAGGATGGAACATTCTCTACCATTGTTGATCCAAGATGAGGGCAAGGTCCTGTGGGGCCCCCCCACAAAGGGGTCTATTTGTTTGTTCCTGATAGAGATTTATTTGAGGTGTCTGTTTGGTAATCTCAGGATTCCCTGAATAAAGCGCCAGGTGATGAGATGGTCTTATAGTGACTAAAGTGTCATCATTAAAGTATGCCAGTCTTGCCTTTATTCAGCTTTTGCAGTCCTTGCTTTGCTAAGGTTAGCTTTGGAGTGAGTGAGAGTACTGTAATGCATTAGTATTTCTGTAATGGCTTACAAGGTCACATGATTGTTGGAGAATCTCTAATTATAATGCTGGTTATTTCTCTGGTGAACTATTTTTTATATTTATTTATTTATTTATTTATTCATGAGCGAGACAGAAGGAAAGAACCAGACATCACTCTGGTACATGTGTTGTCGGGAATTGAACTCAGGACCTCATGGTTGAGAATCCTGTGCTTTATCCATGTGCCACCTTCTGGACACAAAAGAACATTTTTTTTAAATTACTGACAGCTATGCATTATATCAAACATGTCAAATTTTTAAAAATTTATTTATAAATAGGAAGCAATGGCAAAAACATCGACAAAACATAGTATAAGAGGTGTACAACTCCACATAATTCCCACCACCAGAACTCAGTATCCCATCCCCTCCCCTGATAGCTTTCCTATTCTTTAACCCTCTGGAATTATGGACCCAAGGCCATTGTGGGATGCAGAAGGTGGAAGGTCTGACTTCTGTAATTGCTTCCCCACTGAACATGGGCATTGACAGGTTGATGCATACCCCCTGCCTGCCTTTCTCTTTCTCTAGTGGAGTGGGGCTCTGGGGGAGTGGAGCTAGTTCCAGGACACATTGGTGAGATTGTCTGTCTAGGGAAGTCTGGTTGGCATCATGCTAGCATCTGGAGTCTGGTGGCTGAAAAGAGAGTTAACATACAAAGTCAAACAAATTGTTGACTAAAGGCTGAAATAGTGCAGATGAAGAGTTGGGGGTACTCAATTTTGTAGATAGCTAGTAGGCATATTTTAATTATCTTCCAAAGGGCCTGTGGCTATACTAGTTTGTTTTTTTCTCCTGAGCCTGAAATCTGATATGCAGATGGATCCAAGTTATTGTCTGGGGAGATGATATCATGGCTGAAAGAAGGACCAGAAAGCTGCATCAGGGAAGAGAGTAGCTCCCAAATATAGGAAAGGGGTATAAATGTTGTTGCCTGTAAACCCCATAGATTTGATGTGGTCAAATTATTTCTATTCTTTCTTGTGTTGTATGCAGCTTCAAGGAGATGCTTTGACTACATCAGGGTAAACACAGATAGTCATCAACAGGCCTTCAGGTTAACATGAAGCTAACATAGATACCTGCAGACCTGCTTCACAGCTTGCGAAGTGACCCCCTGCAGGTGGGGAGCCAGGGGCTCAAAGCGGGATCCTTAGGCTGGTCCTTGTGCTTTGCACCACGTGGGCTTAACCCGCTGGGCTACCGCCTGACTTCCAATCTTAGCATCACCCCACCTCCCATTTTACTGGATAGAACAGAGAGAAATGGAGAGGGGAAGGGAAAGAGCTACTTGCAGACATTGTGAATCCCCCCACCCCCTGCAGGTGGGGAGTGGGAGGCTTGAACCTGGGTCCTCTTGAATGGTAACAGGTGCACTTTATGGTTCTGCCCCCACACAGCCCTTCATTGTTTCTTAGTGCCTACCTGTGAGTGAGATCACTCCGTATCGATTCTCTTCCATCCTGCTCACATTCCTGAGGCTCCAAAGTCTTAGTCTCAACCACCCACACAACCACAAGCCAGAGCTGAACAGTGCTCTGGTAGAAAAAAAAAGGTGGGGGGTGGTGGTGAAAAAGTAGCAAAACCGAAAGCCTACTGCAAATTGATGAAATCACCACTAGGGCACAGGCTTGAGCCATCAATGGGCAGAGCTCCAAGGATGTAACCCAGGCCCAGGTTTCTGGTATATTTTCGGGTTTTATTTTAGTCTCTCCATATATATATATATATATATATATATATATATATATATATATATATATATATATATTTCTTTTTTTTTTTTCCAGAGAAGAGAGGGAGAAAACCAGAGAAACACATGCAGATCTGCTTCACTGTTTGCAAAGCTTTTTCTCCTGTAGGTGGAGACCAGGGGCTCAAACTGGTTCCTTGTGCACGGTAACATGTGCACTACCAACTGGCCCCACAAATGTTTCTCTCCACATACCCTCTCCTCCCACTCCCAAGATATGTATACTGATACTTCCCTCTTTCTTTTCTTTTTTCTCCTGAAAAAATTTTCAATTTTATTAGTGACTTCATATTGATTTACAAAATTATAAGATAACAGGGGTATAATTTCACATTGTTCCCTGAGTTCTGTGTCCTCTCTCCCTCCACTGGAATCGACAGCCATTCTCACAAGGTTGCAGATATGGGGTAATTATTATTTCTACAACTGTCTATATTTGTTCATTTTTTTCCCTCATGGTCCCATCTTCCCTTCCATTCCACAGGAAATTCTATATATTTCTTTTTTCTTTATTCATGAAGAAGATAGGAGGAGAAAGAACTAGACACCACTCTGGTACATGTGCTGCTGAGGACCTCATACTTGAGAGTCCAATGCTTTATCCACTATGCCACCTCCTGGACCACTGTTTTTCTCTTTCTTTCTTTTTCTTTTTTTTCCCCCCTCCAGAGCACTGCTCAGCTCTGGCTTATCTTTGGGCCGGGGATTTCACCAGGGACCTCTGGTGCCTCAGTCATGAAGTTCTTTTTCATAACTATTATGCTGTCCCCTAGCCATTCTCTTCTTCTCTAAGCCACAGCTACACCTATTACTATATCCAAATACTCTGCTTTTCTTTCTTTTCCCTCTCTGGGTCCTAATAGACATGAGTCCAGAGCCCTCTAGTGATCTCCCCTCTATCATGGACCTCTGGGTGAATGGACCAAAATTCTTTTTGGGGTGCAGAAGGTGGGATCAATAACTCCTCTCTCTCTCTCTCTCTTTAAAGGCCAGGCTCTAGGATACAAAACAGTGTGGTCAAACATGTCCTGAGCTGTGCAAAAGACTTAAGTTCTCATCATAAACAGGATGTGGGGCCAGGCAGTGGCACACCTGGTTTCGCACTCACATTATAGTGCTCAATGACTGGGGTTCAAGACCCTGCTCCCCACCTGCAGGGGGAAACTTCATGAATGGTGAATCAGGACTTCAGGTGTCTCTCTGTCTCTATTCCTCTCTATCTCCTCCTACTCTCCCAGTTTCTATCAAAAAATAAATAAGTGAAAGTATTTAAAAAAAAACCCAGAATGGCACAGCTTCACTGGGTCAGCTGCTCACGCGTGCCAGGGAATACCAAAGGATACCACCTGGGACCACAACAAGACAGGACTAGAATGACTACAGGAACCAACCAAATCACTGGTGAGTGCAAACATGTGTGGTTGGTGACAGAGAGGAGTCTAGGGAGAGATTAAGTGACTGGTAACAGTACAGCAGTTTATCAGTTGACACACCACCTTCAGTCTGTTCCACCAATAAGGGGACAGCTGAAGGGAGGAGAGGACTCCCCGGAGACTCACCAAGTGCAACTCTGAGTCTCCATTGTTATTGCTCTCAGAATCTGGAGCAGCGGCAGGGAGGGACACCAGGGGACAGAGATCTAACCAGGAAACTCAGGAGAAGACATATACCTCTATGGCATAGTGGTGGGGCTGTGAAAGTCTCTTTGCATAACCACTGGATTATCTCTGCCACACCCTGCTTTATCTTGGTCAGGAGTCAGTGATTAAGCCAAGATGCCTACTTATAGTTTAAAAGCGCTCAGGCTCCCATAGCCTACAGGGAAGAAAAAAAAAAAGAGGCTTTTAAACCACTGAGCTCCAACTCAGGGATTAAAATACTATTGAAACAACTGTTAACTTCCACCACTGTGAACCCTTTAATTACCTTACTTAGACACAAGTCAATCCAGGCAATAGTGATCAGTAATTTGAAAAGTACTGAGAGAGGGAACTCATAACATAATATATAAAATGGTTAAAACAACAAGAAGAGATATTGGAGAAACAAACCAGGACAAGAGTCCAGCTAAAAGCCCCCCAAAGGGTGAAGCACAAAATAACAAATTCAACATCCAAACACTAGCTAAAGAAATAATGACAGGAGAGAGTAAAGAATTGTAATCAGAAATACAGGAACAACAAATGAGACTCTGGAAGAAAACACTGATATCTCAAGGTTATTAGAGAGCTGAAAGCTGAAATAGCTGAGCTAAAAACACAACTAGCTGAACAAGCTAAAACAGTATCAGAACAGGGAAACAAAATAGATGAACTCCAGAAAACAGTAGAGGGCAGAGAGAATAGAATCAATGAGGCTGAAGACAGAATTAGCAAGATCAAGGACGAATTAGAGACAACTAAAAAAGAAGTAAGAGATCTCAAAAAGAGATTAAGAGATGCTGAAAACAACAACAGAGACTTATGGGATGACTTCAAAAGAAACAATATATGCATTATTGGCATAACAGAGGAAGAAAGAGAGGGAGAGGAAGAAAGCATTCTTCAGGCCATAATAGCTGAAAACTTCTCTAGTCTAGACAACATCAAAGACATAAAGATTCAAGAAGCCCAGAGGGTCCCAAACAGAATTAACCCAGACTTAAAGACACCAAGACAAATCATACTTAGAATGGAAAGGAATAAGGATAAAGAAAGGATCCTGAAGGCTGCAAGAGAAAAACAAAGAGTCACCTACAGAGGAAAACCCATAAGATTAGCAGAAGACTTCTCCACACAAACACTACAGGCCAGAAGAGAATGGCAAGATATCTATCACGTGCTCAATGAGAAAGACTTTCAACCAAGACTATTGTATCCTGCTAGACTGTCATTCAGACTAGATGGAGGCATCAAAACCTTCTCAGACAAGCAACAGTTGAAGGAATCAACTATCACCAAGCCTTCCCTGAAAGAAGTTCTGAAAGATCTCCTATAGACAATCAGACCACCATAAATAGGACAGAACACTCTAAAACTCTGCAAGAATGGCATTAAAATATCTTCAATTTTTGATATCAATAAATGTCAATGGCCTGAATTCACCTATTAAAAGACACAGAGTAGGACGATGGATCAGAAAATACAACCCAACAATATGCTGTCTACAGGAAACCCACCTAACTCAACAAGACAAACACAGACTCATAGTGAAAGGATGGAAAACTATCATACAAGCCAAAGGCCCACAAAAAGGGGCAAAACCAGCTATTCTCATATCTGACATGATAGACTTTAAAATAGATAAGATTAAAAAAGATAGGAATGGACACTACTTAATGCTCAGAGGTGGGGAGCCCCGGCTCTCCTGCAGATGGGGAGCTGGGGCCTCAAACCAGGATCCTTATGCCAGTCTTTGTGCTTTGCGCCATCTGCACTTAACCACTGCACTACTGCCCGACTCCCTAATCCTGTTTATTTATTTAATATTTATTACCTTTATTACCCTTGTTGTAGTTATTAATGTTGTTGGATGAGACAGAAACAAATGGAGAGAGGAGGGAAAGAGTGGGGAAAGATAAGACACCTGCAGACCTGCTTCACTGCCTGCGAATGGACTCCCCTGCAGGTGGGGAGCCTGGGGCTCGAACTGGGATTTTTATGCTTTGCGCCACCTGTGCTTAACCTGCTGCGCTACCATCCTACTCCCTAGATCCTGTATATTAAACAATCATTCCTGCTTTATATCTTACCACCTTTCAGTCACCACGTTGAAGATGCTACCATGACAGCGTCCTGACTTCCCTGGGCAGATGACCTCACCAATGTGTTTCACTTCCCCAGAGCCCTGCCCCACTAGGGAAAGATGGAAACAGGCTGTGGGTGTGGATCTACCTGCCAACACCCATGTCCAATGCAGAAGCCAGACCTTCCACCTTCTGCACCCCATAAAGATCTTGGGTCCATAGTTTCAGAGGGATAAAGAATAGGGAAGCTTCTGATGGAGGAGTCTGGTGGTGGGAACTGTGTGTACATATTACAGTGCACAGAGATCTGGGTTCATGCCCCTGGTAACCACCTGCAGGAGGAAAACTTCATGAGTGGTGAAGCAGGGCTGCAGGTGTCTCTGTCCCTTCCTATTTCCCCCTTCCCTCTCGATCTCTGGCTGTCTCTATCCAATAAATAAAGATAATAAAAACTTTTTTTTTAAAGAACGTAAAAGTAATGATTGTGGTTTTTGCTCCACACCGCCCTCTAGAGCTTCTCTGTAAGCATTGTAATTACAGGAACTGAGTGCATACAGGGTATCACCCAGCTTGTCAGACAGGACATTTCCACCTCAAGCAGTGACAGACTGTTCCCCTCTCTCCATATTGGAACCTTAAAACACTTTATTACTTGGGACCATCTCTACAGAAATCCTCCAGAGAGTATGTCTGCTTGTTAATACTGTAAGAAAACATCTTTGCTTCAAACTTCTGTTTCATTCTTCAATTCTTGCTGAATGTCCCAAGAACCAAAGAAACTGGGGCTCTTCAATTGTTCTACCTTGTGACAGAGATTGGCCAGAAGCTTGCTGCACAAGGAGCAAGGCAGATATTTCACTCAGTGAACCAACTCCAGATCTGGCTACAACATTCCTTTTTTTTTTTTTTTTCCTTCTTCTTAATTTTTCTTTCCCCTCTGCAGGGGCTTGAACTGTGTAATGTGTGTACTTAATTAGGCATGTCACCACCTGGTTCCTCTCTCTCCTTCTCTATCTCCACCTCCCCTCTCAATTTCTCTGTCCTGTCAAATAAAATAGAAAAAATGGCCAGCAGGAGCAGTGGATTCATTGTTAGCACTAAGCCCTAGTGATAACCTTGGTGGCAATAAAAATACGGGGATGCACTGGATCGAGCTTCTCGTGGTGCATCCCGTGAGTACCCATTTATTGGGGAAACTGACGATCCTTCCTAGCCGACTGAATCCACATGGATCCCAGTCACTTTCAAAGCCAGCAACAAGCAGACATCAGGCTCAACCTGACGCTGTTGACTGGCTACGGAAAAAGGGCAAACGCTAGAATAAAAATATGCACTCTCAGAGGGATAAAGAGTTTCTTTTTAATTTTTATTATTTATTTATTTTAATTTTTTTTTTTTTTTTTTTAGTATTTATTCCTTCTTTGTTGCCCTTGTTGAGGGATAAAGAATATTGAAGCTTCCAGTGCAGGGCATTCTAATGGACATGGAACTCTGATGGCTATGGTGGTGGGAATCAGTGATCTTGTCAATCATTATTAAACCACTAATAAAAAAAATAAATGGGTAAATAAGTGAATGAATGACAGGACAAAAACATCATTTACTCAAGGGAGTGTTGATTTACAAAACTGTTGTGTGCAGAGGGTAGACAGCATAATGTTTCTGCAAAGAGATCTCGTGCCTAGGGCTCCAGAGTCTCAGGTTGATGTCAGTACCCCTAAGCCTCCAGCCAGGCTGAGCCCTCACCACATTCCAACCCCTCCTACCTGCCCTCTTCGAGTCCCTGGATCAGCTTATAGTCTCACAAATCACTAAGTAATGAGGGGAAAAATGGATCAAATGTCTCAAAGGTTTGATGCATAGACCATAGTTTAAAAAACAAAAGTATATCTTCTTTTTGTTTTATTATTTAATATTTACTTATTCCTTTATGTTGCCCTTGTTGTTGGATAAAGCAGAGAAATGGAGAGAGGAAGGGAAGACAGAGGGGGAGAGAAAGATAGACACCTACAGACCTGCTTCACCCCTTGTGAAGTGACTCCCCTGCAGGTGGGGAGCCAGGGACTTGAACCGGGATAGTTTTGCAGGTCCTTGCACTTTGCGTCACCTGTGCTTAACCCGCTGTGCTACCGCCTGATTCCCATCTTATTTGTTTATTATTGGATAGAGAGAGAGAGAAAATGAAAGTGTATGGAGAGAGAGGGAGAGAGACAGAGAGACACTTGCATCCCTGCTTCACTACTCATAAGGCTTTTTCTCTGCAGGTGTGATCCAGGAGAAAAATGGTTCAACTAAAACAGTACAGATTAAAATTTGTGTTTGACATGATATGTCTTCGTAATAAAGTAATTCTCCTCTTGTGTATTATAGACTACATGTTTGTTGGTATGCTTCTAATACCCCCTTCTGTTTCATTTGGTTTAATCCCCCCTGCTTAACACTGCATTCTATTTACATAACACTGTATTCTATTTACATAACCTCTGTTAACAAGCACCACCCTCTCTCCAGGGCATTGGTGGTTCAGTGGTAGAATTCTTGCCTGCTCTGCCCCCTTTCCTTGTCATACCCTGTTTTCACCAGTCACTTTTCTCTCCACCCTCTCTGCGTCACATCCTGTTCCCACCCTACTGGGCTAGTATATTTATAAGGACAAGATTGTTTGTAGTTTTTTAGTTTAGTTTAGCTCGGCTTAGATTGTGCTGCGTCCTGCATGAATAAAGAGATACTGCCTACAGCTCAACCATGAGTCCCCGGTCGTCTCTGGTCGTTACCCGCCAGTGAAGCCAGCCCGTCGAAAACAACACATGTTTATGTTTGTATTTGAAGTTTGGTCAACACTAACTTTAAGGTTTAAAGTGTAACTTTGAAGCTACATTCTTACCAGGAAGAGCTAAATGAAGGAGTTTTCAACATGATTCTTATAAAGGTAAAATTAATTTGCTAAAGTAACTGAGTATTTAAAGTAAAAGTCTAAATATGTAATGTGACAATTATTCATTTCCAAAATTAAAATACAAATTCTCTATACAGGATATTTTTGAAGGGTCCCCCAAAATGCCCTGTGAACTGATCTTGTGGAAATTAATCCACAACAAATTTGACATCAGTCTGGCATTGTAAATGTTACAAGAAACATTGTCACTAATGTGTGTTAACTCTAAGTAACCTGAGTTTGTTTAAAGTTTAAAGTAAAAATTAGTTAAAAAATCAATACACTTTAACAAAATTTGGTCAGAAGATCCTGCTGTACAGAGACTGCTACAGGAGGCTAAATAGGATAACCTTTAAATTTATTTTCTTTAAAAATCAGTCTTTCAAAATAGGTATCACACACCTAGGGTGTGTCTCCATTTTAACTGGGTGTGACAAAAGGTAGAAAAGACATTATTGACATGTAAAGCTCTCAAATACCTTCTCAATTAAAGAGGTAGAACCAGCCTGAGTAAATGATAGATCACACAATAGTTATGCTAATGATTCTCATGCCTGAGGCTGCAAACTGTTTTTTCTCTTTACCTTTCCACATTTTATTGCACTTAAATTGTTTAAACAGAATTACATCACACTAAAAGGCCTTCCAAAATTATGAAGATATTTAAACCAATTCTAATCATCCAGTTATCAATTATAGTAAACTTCTAACTTGGTACAAGTTTTTCCTTCACAAGTAAATGATTGAAGCTATGTCAAGCCTCACATGAAGAACCAACTGCTCATACGGAATCCCCAAAACCATCTGGACCCCTTCCCTCTGACATTGCCCACAACATGGCACGACTACAATGCCACCGAAACCCATGATGTGACCTGGCACGATCTGAAGAACCTGATTCACATAGTCCAAGGACAAAACTTGCCTACTGCCCTTCTCTCACTGATCACTGTCTGCCCTTTCTGCTTCTGCTTCACCTGTCACCTTTTGGTGGTTTCAGCTCACTCTCTACAGAAAAGCAAAATTCCAGTGGCTGCCTTCCCCCACTAAGATAAGATGTGCAGTGTCTCTTCCCCTGGTCATTGGCACTGGACTGACACTTCTATTGGACTTGCTGCTAGAGCTCTTGGACACTCCCTTTACACTGCTAGACTTCTCAAGGACTGACTGTTAACAGTCCATGGACTTCACAGTCAGCTGTCTCAGGACCCTGCAATGCCAGGTCACCCCACTTGCCCCTTGGCCTATCAGGACCCCGCTCCTCCACCTATTAGGCAGATCCCCTTCTACCCATCAGGCAGCCCCTCTCAGTCTACCAGGCCTCCCCTCAGCCTAACACTGGCCCTTGCTACTCTTATTGCTGTTTTATTCCAGTTCTTTTAAAAACGCCTGCACATTATCATTCAGGTTTCTGCCCAAAAGGTTTCTGTTTACCCCTACACTGCTATTCCTCTGACAGAAATGGAGTCTTTTACAGACATTGACCATCTAAATATGGCCATTAGATAAAAAGAAAGGGGAGATGTCGGGAAATTGTGAGGATGTGATACAGCCTGGCAGGGCTTGACTTGAGGGGACATCCATCCTCTCGTCTTACCAGACTTATTATCTACATAAACATTGTTTTGCCTGAAAGATCCCCACCCATTCCATTCCTTTGATCTACTTTCTACCCAAGACCCTCCCTGCCTCCAGGGTATTATTAATCCTACCAATTAAAACTCTTGCAACAGTTGCTAAGGAAGGTCCTACCTTTCCAGCCCCTTTTGCCTTTCTCCACCCCTTTCCTATCCATTTCCAACTTGCCACTTCCTAATCAATAAAGAATTGAATTGTCTCACCACCACGAGTCTGTTCATGAGTCATCTCCCTCGCATCATTGAGTGAGTAGCAGCCCAGGCTGGCTTTGGTCAAGTTCTCTCCAACTCAGAGAGTACAAGCCCATGAAGAGGCACCCCCATACTAGCCTAGCAACAGCTGTCTGAGCCCAGGACTTTATCCACTGCACTACCTCCCAGGCTTTGTCCTTCACCTTGTCTCATTGTATCTTACAGCTGGCTAGACATACTGTGCACATGAACACAACACACCGCTCCCCTGGGTGGAGTGTTTGAGAATTGCATTGAATAGGTGATAATGATCCTCCCTGACTCTGTGCTGATCCAATGGGGCAGGAGTGGGGTGGTGTATTTTTGCATGTATTAGGATTTAAGATAAAGAATCAAGTACTTATTCATATTCCTTACATTTATTGAATATTCAGAGGTATGGGTTCAATTATATATCATGGAACTGTTATCCTTACAATTATTTAGACATATTTACTTACATATTAACACAAGATGGAGAGATAGAGAGACAATAATACAGAACATAACTCCTTCCCATGTAGTGCAGAAGATCACACCTGAGATCTATTATATTGAACCACTAGTCTCTGCATCATGTCTCAGGTTACATCCCTCTCTCTAGTGCTTAGTACACAACTTATGCTCAAAAGATTGATTTCCATTGCAAATATTTCATGTGTTTGAAAATTAGTGAACATCTAAAGCTTTATTACTTTCATAGGGTTTTGCTTCACTGTGAACACATTCATGTCTACAAAGAGGACCAGAATACCGGAATGTTTTCAACACTGCTTACATTTATCAAATTTCTCTCCTTTGTGAGTTATTTCATGTTGACAAAGATGACCGGCTCGAACCAATGTTTTGCTGTTTACTTTCTTTGAGTTTCTCTACACTGAATTCTTTCATGTGTCCGAAGGTTACTGGAACAACTAAATGTCTTAAAGCATTGTTTACATTCATAGGGTTTCTCTCCACTATGAGTTTTTTCATGTGTCCAAAGACTACTGGACCGATTGAATGCTTTACCACATTGTTTACATTCATAGGGTTTCTCTCCACTGTGAATTCTTTCATGTGTCTGAAGACTACTGGAACGACTGAATGTTTTACTGCATTGTTTACATTGATACGGTTTCTCTCCACTGTGAGTTTGTTCATGTTTTCTAAGATGACAGGATCTCCGGAATGTTTTACTACATAGTTTACATTCATAGGGTTTCTCACCACTGTGAGTTCGTTCATGTTCTCGAAGACTAGTGGAAAGACGGAATGTTTTACTACATAGTTTACATTCATAGGGTTTCTCTCCACTGTGAATTCTTTTATGTATACGAAGATGAGCAGCTTGACTGAATGTTTTACTGCATTTTTTACATTCATAGGGTTTCTCTCCACTGTGAACTCTTTCATGTGTTCGAAGACTACTGGAAAGACGGAATGTTTTACTACATAGTTTACATTTATAGGGTTTCTCTCCACTGTGAATGCTTTCATGTGTCCGAAGACTACTGGAATAACTGAATTTTTTACTACATACTTTACATTCATAGGGTTTCTCTCCACTGTGAGTTCTTTCATGTAACCGAAGACTATTGGGAAAACTGAATTTTTTATTACATACTTTACACTCAAATAATTTCTTTTCATTGTGGATTTTTTCATGTACCCGAAGATAACTTGAAGAACTGAATGTTTTACTACATTGTTTACATTCATAGGGTTTCTCTCCACTGTGAGTTCTTTCATGCAATCTGAGCATACCAGATTGTCTGAATGTTTTACTACATTGTTTACATTCATGGGGTTTCTCTCCACTGTGAGTTTTTTCATGTAATCTAAGTATACCAGATTGTCTGAATGCTTTACTACATACTTTACATTCATAGGGTTTCTCTCCACTGTGAATTCTTTCATGTTGCCAAAGATGACAGGATCGCCGGAATGTTTTACTACATACCTTACATTCATAGGGTTTCTCTCCACTGTGAATTCTTTCATGTGAATGAAGATGATGAGTTCGACTGAATGTTTTACTACAAAATTTACATTCATAGGGTTTCTCTCCACTGTGAATTCTTTCATGTGTCCGAAGACTACTGGAAAAACTGAATGTTTTACTACATACTTTACATTCATAGGGTTTCTCACCACTGTGAATTCTTTCATGTGTCCGAAGACTACTGGAACGACTGAATGTTTTACTACATTGTTCACACTGATAGGGTTTCTCTCCACTGTGAATTCTTTCATGTATCTGAAGATAACTGGAAGAACTGAATGTTTTACTACATAGCTTACATTGATAAGGTTTCTCTCCAGTATGAATTCTTTCATGTGTCCGAAGATGACTGGAAGAACTGAATGTTTTACTACATAGTTTACATTGATAGGGTTTCCTTCCACTGTGAATTCCTTCATGTTGTTGAAGATGAATAGAATAAGTAAATAATTTGTTGTATACTCCACATTCTTGAGATTTTCTACCATTCTGACTATCTTTGCCCTCAGAGATGTTCACTGTTGTATTACTGTAAATAATGAACAATTAATAATATTTTAATGAATAAAACTGTAATTGATCCTATTATCAAAATGCAGGACATTATTTTACATAAGCCACAAAATCAGACATTACCAATAGATTTGACTAAAAACATATACCAAAAGAAATCCAGATATTGGTAAAAAGGGCTGGGCAGTAGCACACCTAGCCAGGCACACATGCCACAATGCACAAGGACCTGGGGTCAAACCCCGGTCCTCATCTGCAGTAGGAAATTTTTTGAGTGGTGATGTAGGAATGCAGGAGTCTCTCTGTCTCTCTCCTTCCTCCTTCCACTTGATTTCTGGCTGTCTCTATCCAATAAATAAATAAAAATAAATAAAGGTTTTCCTATAAAGTGGAGAAAAGGCAGATAATGTAGAACATCATTATGGTACTTTTGTTGCCAGTAACACAGATGGGAAGTTCATTCATGTACATCACATGCATCATATCTGAGTCACTTGTCCTAGTCTTCTATAACCTATTCATGAAGTATTTTTGATGAGCTTATTTAAAAAATTAATCTATTTGTGGCAACAATTTTAAATTTTATTTACTTAATAAATGTATTAAAAGGCATGTTATGCAATTGTTAACTCAGAAAACAGCACACAATTAAGAACCCACTAGTCTACTTATACAGGGAAACCATGCAGACACCAGATCTCAGTAAATTACACAATGACAAAATTTTTGAAAACAATAGCTTTCTGGGTGGTATATCACACTTTACTGTAAATGTAACTCTCACCTTTGTTTACTCCCATGCAAGTTATGCTGCTCTTTGGTGGAATGTTTTTGTATTTTTCCTAAAATTACAAAATATAAAAAGTATTACAAGTAAATTGAATTTGATCCATCATGAATCACAATCAAACCTTGCTCATGTAACAAAAAGTGATGTCTTCTACTTGAAAAATTAAGGAGATTAGAGTTACCTATTGAAAGAATGTTCCTCAAGTTTTCACACATCACATCTCTGTAGAGTTTCTTCTCTGAAGGATTTAATAGTGCCCACTCCTCTTGAGTGAATTTCAAAGTTACATCTTCAAAGGTCACTGAGCCCTAAAATACGTGCAATGTGTTTATGTGAGAAAATGTGAGTGACAGGAGATTAGCCATTCAGTCTCTACTTTAGGAATTCTGTGAATGATTGTCTCATCTGCAACCATGTCTTTGGGGACTTAAAAATCAAATACCTCTTAATCATGGTCTAGAAGTTGGTACATTAATTAGAACACTGGACTCTCTTTCAGGAGGCCCTGAGTAAAATCTCTGCCATCTCATGTGACAGAGAGATATCCCTATTCTCACTATTCCCCCCCTATAGTTTTGTAATGAGTAAACAATAAAACCTTAGTGGCTGTGTGAGAGTACAACTGATAGGGTGTTCACATTGCCATAAAAAAGGGCTGAGATTCAATGTCCTAGTCCTCACATGCAGGAGGTGAGGCATTCTTCACAAGTGGTGGAGCAGTTTTGGATATTGTCTTCCTTATTTATAATATAAAGTTTATATAGGTAAAGAGAATTTGATAGGGAAGGTGAAGCTCAAGGTAATGGGATTTGAACCTATAGACCTGGGGACTCAAGTCTGGTGTGTCTCCTTAGTATCTTCAGTTATTCTTATTAAAATAAAATAAAAATTTTATTTTATTTTTTATTTTTACCAGAGCACTGATCAACTCTGGTTTATGGTGGTGCAGGGGTTTGAACCTGGGACATTGAATCCTCAGGCATGACAGTCTGTTTGCATAACCATTATGCTATCTACCCCTGCTTTTTAATATTTTATTTTATTTTTTTACTATAAAAAATAAAATAAACATTAATTTTATTTTATTATATATAAATAACAATTTCAAATGACACACAAAGAGATAGAGATATCTGTACTTCATTTTCTACCTTACTTTCCTTATTAAATTCTATTCACCTACATAAAACTCAAAAATACAAATAAGAAAGAAAATGGCCACTGGGTGTAATGAATTCATAATGAAGCCATAGTCATAAAAAATGGGATAAAAAAATAACACATAGTGATGATTATGGTAAGTTCGTTAGAAACAAAACATCTTTAGCCACACATAGCTCTTTATAAAACTAACATCATTATGGAAACAAAGAAATTATACTTAGAGTTTAAGGAAGGGGGGGTTATGGAGTAGCAGCAGTTGTGTTTCTTTTTCTTTCTTTCTTTCTTTTTTTTTTTTACCAGAGCACTGCTCAGCTCTGGCTTATGGTGGTGTGGGGGATTGAACCTGGGACTTGAAAGCCTCAGGCATGAAAGTCTCTTTGCATAACCATTATGCTATACCCCAACCCTCCCAGCAGCTGTGTTTCTATCCTATCCTCTCCCAGGTCAACTAGGAATATCAAAGGAGACCACACCTGGGGCTGCAACAAGACAGGACTACAAAGACTTCAGGAACCCACAAAATCACTGGTGAGTGCAAACATGTGTGGCTCATGGCCAGATAGGACCCTAGGGAGAGATTAAGTGGCTGCTAACAGTCCGACAGTTTTCCAGTTGAGACATTACCTCCAGTCTGTTTCACCAACAAAAAGATGGCTGAAGGGAGGAAAGGACTCCCCTAACACTCATCAATGCAACTATGAGTCTCTGTTGCTACTGCCTCAGAATCTGGAGCAGTGGTGGTAGTGGTGGTTGGGGGGGGGGGGAGACCACAACAGTCCTGTGCTGACACCAGGAGACAGAGAACTAACCAGGAAATGCAGGAAAAGAACTATACCTCAGTGGCCTAGCGTTGGGGACTGTGAGAGGTTCTTTGGATAACCACTGGATTATCTCTGCCACAACCTGCTTTATCTCTTGGTCAGCAGTCAGTGATTAAGCTAAGAAGCCTACTTATAGTTTAAAAGCCCTCAGGCTACCATAGCCAACAGGGTAGAAAAAGCACAAAAGAGGCTTTTAAACCACTGTGCTCCAACTCAGGGATTAAAATAATATTGAAACAACTGTCAATTTCCACAATTGTGAACCCTTTAATTACCTCACTTAGACACAAGTCAATCCAGGCAAGAGTGATTAGTAGTTTGAAAAGTACTGAGAGAGCGACCACCTAACATACTATATAAAATGGTTAAGTCGACAAGAAGAAATATTGGAGAAATGAACCAGGACAAGAGCCCAGCTAAAAGCCACCCAAAGGTTGAAGCACAAAATGAGGTCAACATCCAAACACTAGTTAAGGAAATAACCACAGGAGAGAGTAAAGAGTTTGAAAGAATTGTCATCAGAAATGCAGAAACAACAAATGAGACTCTGGAAGAAAACACTAATTATCTCAAGGTAATTAGAAAGCTGAAAGCTGAAATAGCTGAGAACACAACTAGGTGAACAAACTAAAACAGTATCATAACAGGGTAACAAAATAGATGAATTCCAGAAAACAGTAGAGGGGAGAGAGAACAGTATAAATGAGGCTGAAGACAGAATTAGCAAAATCGAGGACAAATTAGAGACAACTAAAAAAAGAAGAGATCTCAAAAAGAGATTAAGAGATACTGAAAACAACAACAGACACCTATGGGATGACTTCAAAAGAAATAATATATATGCAATATTGGTTTACCAGAGGCAGAAAGGGAGAACAAGAAAGGGTTCTTCAGGACATAATAACTGAGAACTTCTCTAGTCTAGACAACATAAGACATAAAGGTCCAAGAAGCCCAGAGGGTCCCAAACAGAATTAACCCAGACTTAAAGACACAAAGACACATCATATTTAAAATGGAAAGGAATAAGGATAAAGAAAGGATCCTGAAGGCTGCAAGAGAAAAACAAAGAGTCACCTACAGAGGAAAACCTATTAAGATTAGCAGCAGACTTCTCCACACAAACACTACCAGCCAGAAGAGAATGGCAAGATATCTATCGAGGGCTCAATGAGAAAGGCTTTCAACCAAGACTACTGTATCCTGCTAGACTGTCATTCCTACTAGATGGCGGCATGAAAGCTTCTCAGACAAGCCGCAGTTGAAAGAATCAACTATCATCAAGCCTGCCCTGAAAGAAGTTCTGAAAGGTCTCCTATAAATAGTCCACCACAAATAGGCCATCTATTAGGAAAGTCAAAAGTCTACAAAAATGGTGTTAAAATAACTTCAATCTCTGATATCAATAAATGTCAATGGCCTGAATTCACCCATTAAAAGGCACAGAATAGGAAGACAGATCAGAAAACACAACCCACCAATATGCTGTCTACAGGAAATGCACCTAAAACAACAAGAGAAACACAGTCTGAAAGTGAAAAGGTGGAAAACTATCATACAGGCCAATGGACAAGAAAAAAGGGCAGGAATAGCTATTTTCATATGTGACACGATAGATGTTAAAATCAATGAAATTAAAATGATAGGGATGGGGAGTCAGGCTGTAGCATAACAGGTTACATGCATGTGGTGCACAGTGCAAGGACCGGATTAAGGATCCCGTTTCAAGCCCTGGCTCCCCATATGCAGGGGAGTCGCTTCACAAGCAGTGAAGAATGTCTGCAGGTGTCTATCTTTCTCTCCCCCTCTCTGTCTTCCCCTCCTTTCTCAATTTCTCTCTGTCCTATCCAACAACAACAACAATAAAAAGGCAACAAAAGGGAATAAATAAATATAAAAAGTAGAAGTCAGTAGAAGTTGAAATCCAGAAATCAATTCCTTTTACTATAGCAACAAAAACAATAAAATATCTACGAATAAACTTAACCAAAGAAATGAAAGACTTGTATACAGAAAATTATGTCACTACTCAAGGAAATGGAAAAAGACACAAAGAAAAGTGGAAAGACATTCCATGTTCATGGGTTGGAAGAATTAACATCATCAAAATGAATATACAACCCAGAGCCATCTACAAATTTAATGTTATCCCCATCAAGATCATAACCACATTTTTTTGAAGAATAGAACAAATGCTACAAATGTTTATCTGGAACCAGAAAAGACCTAGAATTGCCAAAACAATCTTGAGAAAAAAGAACAGAACCAGAGGCATCACACTCCCAGATCTCAAATTGTATTATAGGGCCATTGTCATCAAAACTGCTTGGTACTGGAACATGAATAGACACACTGACCAGTGGAATAGAATTGAGAGCCCAGAAAAGAGGCCCCACACCTATGGGCATCTAATCTTTGACAAAGGTGTCCAGACTATTAAATAGGAAAAGCAGAGTCTCTTCAACAAATGGTGTTGGAAAAAAATGGGTTGAAACATGCAGAAGAATGAAACTGAACCACTATATTTCACCAAACACAAAGTAAATTCCACATGGATCAAGATCTTGGATGTTGGACCACAAAACTACCAGATACTTAGAGGAAAATATTGGCAGAACTCTTTTCCACATAAATTTTAAAGGTATCTTCAATGAAACAAATCCAATTACAAAGAAGACAATGGCAAGCATAAACCTATGGGACTACATCAAATTAAAAAGCTTCCTCACAGCAAAAGAAACCAATTCCCAAACCAAGAGACCCCTCACAGAATCGGAGAAGATCTTTACATGCCAGACATCAGACAAGAGGCTAATAACCAAAATAAATAAACAGCTTGCCAAACTCAAGAAAAAGAAAACAAATAACTCCATCCAAAAATGGGGAGAGGACATGGACAGAATATTCACCAAGGAAGAGATTCAAAAGGCTGAGAAACACATGAAAAAATGATCCAAGTCTTTGATTGTCGGAGAAATGCAAATAAATACAGCAACGAGATACCACTTCACTCCTGTGAGAATGTCATACATCAGCAAAGGTAGCAGTGGCAAATGTTGGAGAGGTTGTGGGGTCAAAGGAACTGTCTTGCACTGATGGTGGGAACGTCAGTTGGTCCACCCTCTCTGTAGAACAGTCTGGAGAACTCTCAGATGGCTAGAAATGGACTGACTCTATGATCCTGCAATTCCTCTCCTAAGGATATATCCTAATGAACACAACAAACCCATCCAAAAAGATCTGTGTACACATATGTTCTTTTTTTTTTTTTTTTTTTTTTTTTTGTAAATTTTTTTTTAATATTTATTTTATTTATTTATTCCCTTTTGTTGCCCTTGTTGTTTTATTGTTGTAGTTATTATTGTTGTTGTCGTTGTTGGATAGGACAGAGAGAAATGGAGAGAGGAGGGGAAGACAGAGAGGAGGAGAGAAAGATAGACACCTGCAGACCTGCTTCACCGCCTGTGAAGCGACTCCCCTGCAGGTGGGAAGCCGGGGTTTGAACCGGGATCCTTATGCCGGTCCTTGTGCTTTGCGCCACCTGCGCTTAACCCGCTGCGCTACAGTCCGACTCCCCACATATGTTCTTAGCAGCACAATTTGTGATAGCCAAACCTGGAAGCAACCCAGGTGTCCAACAACAGAAGAGTGGCTGAGCAAACTGTGGTATATATACACAATGGACTTCTACTCAGCTATTAAAATGTGTGAGTTCACCATTTTCAGCCGGTCTTGCATGGAGCTTGACAAATTCATGCTAAGTCAGAAACAGAAGGATGAATATAGGAAGATGTCACTCTCAGGCAGAAGTTGAAAAACAAGATCAGAAGAGAAAATACAAGTAAAATCTGAACTGGAATTGGCATATTGCACCAAAGTAAAGACTCTGGTGTGGGTAGGTGGGGAGAATACAGATCCAAGAAGGATGACAGAAGACCTAGTGGGGGTTGTATTGTTATATGGAAAATTGGGAAAGCTAATCATGTACAAACTATTGCACTTACTGTTAAATGTAAAACATTAATTCCCAAATAAAGAAATTAAAAAAAACCCTCTAGAAGTAAAATAGAAAAAAAAAAAGAAATTATACTATTTAGTGTTGTGATATTGTAAAGATGTGGTTGAACACTGGCAGGACCCAGAAACCACCATATTTCCATGTGAGTATTATTATTTACATATCAGTCTTCTGCCTTGTTTTAAAATGACTCCTGTGCCACCATATTACCCCCTCAGGGTATTGCCCTTCACCAGCTAAAACCCTAGTAACCATTGCAATGGAAGCTTTCTACCTTCCAAGAGTGCCTTGTATTATCCACCTCCTTTCCTAGCCAACCCTGTTCCTGACTTGCCACTTCCGGTTTTTACCCTATAAAGACTGCTGCTGTTCTGGTTTTGCTCTCTTTCTCTTCAGATTCCCGACCTGGAGAAGGGCAGGTGAGCATAGTGGGAGGTGGCCATTTTGGTAGCTACACGTGGCTTAAACCTGCTGTGCCTGCACCCAACTCTGGGGTCCCATGTGGATAAAGATTTGCGTTCCCGCTCCACCATGAGTTCCTGGTCTCCTCTCTCTCCTGAGATGCACCCCGACAATTTAGAATGATCATTCCACATTAGGCTTCTCTGTGTAGGGTCAGTGTCCAAAAAAATAGTTAAAAATGCTAGAATGTTATAGAAACAAAATAAGTATCAGGTGCAGGGCAGCGGTGTACCTGGTTAAGTGTAAATATCACCATGAAACAGGACCAAAGTTTGAGGCCTGCTTCCCTCCTGAGCGGGGGGACACTTCATGAGCAGTGAAACAGGCCTGCAGGTGTTTCTTATCAAATAAAATAGAAAGAAAAAGTTGCTTTCTGCAGCAGTGGATTCAAACTTCTCACACTGAGCTCACAAAATAACCCTGGTGGCAGAAAAACGAAGAGGAGGACTAGAAGAAGAACTGTTATCCAGTAATCTACATCCTCCTCTGTTTCTCTCTATAGTAGGAAGCAAAATATAATTTATAGATACAGAAAGATGCTATGGGGAGGAGGGAACCATTGTGGAAAGTCTGTGACAGTGACATGGTTTTATGTCTCTTAAGAGGAGGAGGGAGTTAACTCCACTTGGGAGGCTGAATAAACAGGCTTAAGCAGAACAGATTTAGGTCTTGGAGATCCAACAGTGAACAAATTAAATTTATTTTTACTTTTTTTTTCAGTATTGGATATTATATATTTTCTGTTAAGATCGTATCAATCTGGCAACTACTACAGAGGCCTCCTTAATCTAAAAAGTCAACAACTACTTACAGCCAGATCAGTGTGGGTTTTCATTTTCAGTACAATGTTTTCTCAAAATTCCTTTCCTGGTTTGAGGAACTCGTTTTTTTTTTTTTTTTTTTTTTAAATATTTCAGTTTAGGTTAGTGACATGAGTGTGCTTCTTAAAGAATACACTAAACTTTTAAGTAGAAATAGATGTGTAGTCAGCAATGGCATTGCGTGTTTGAGAATAGCTATTAAAGATGAATCAATATCTAGGTCTAAGAACTTGCGCATCAGTAGATGTGATCCTTACATAGTCAGCATAGCCCTGAGGTAAGCAACAATATACAAAAGGAAAGGAAAGTCCCTTAGAGATTAGAAATTCTTTTCTTCTACAATTGCATTTGTCTTCTGTGTTCAAGGAGTCTGTGGTCAATTGTTGGGCAGTAGGCCAGCCAGCTTCCCCCTACTTAACACTGCGTCTATTTACATAACCACTGTTACCTAAGAACCGCCCTGCCTGCAGGGCACTGGTTTAATCTCATGGGTTCGCACTCTCTTTTGGCTCCGCACCCTCTTCTAGTCACACCCTGTTTTCCACCACTAGTTTGTACTCTTTTTTAGCTCCACCCTCTCTACATCACATCCTGGTTCCACCCTACTTGGCGAGTATAAATACAGCTGCTTTTCTAATTAAACACACTTGGAATTGCCTTCCAGCTCCGAGAGTCTCTCTCCTGTGACTCTAGCCTGGCACGAGTTCCTGCTCCCTCATCCCTCTCCCATGCAGCAGCCTAGGTTGGCTCCAGTCCCGTTCTCTTCAACCCAGAGAGCACTTGCTTGGGAAGAAGCACCCTCAGGCTATCCCGGTAGTCAATTTCAGAATCCACTCCAGAAGTCAATGCCTTAAGTTAGATGCCAGGCCAACTCCTCAGGGCAAGAGATACATGAAGAGAAACAATACCAATTCAATGAGGAGGAAGAGCCACAGATCCAGCCAGTACATGTGTTTGGGAAGTGGCTTGGCTCTGATCAGTCGAGCTTCATGGTTTTTTGCTGTTGCTGTCTCCCGCCTCTCCCAGGCCTTGCCGCTCCCAGATCCCATTAGGAAGACCTGCCACTACCCCCACCTCCGCTGCCTCTGCGCTGCCCTCCATGTTGCACCTTGAAACCTATTTTTACTTTCTATGCTTTCATCAGTGGGACTTTATTCCTGTATGTTATATTTTTCAGGAAGAAAAAGACAGAAAGATACTCCAACACTGAAGCTGCATGTCATGTGGTGGGCTCTGTCTCAAATGAAGACTGTACACTACACTGCTAAGAATTAAAACTATCTGAGTGAAAGAGTCTGGCAGTAGCATAGCAGGTTAAGCGCACGTGGTGCAAAGTGCAAGGATGGGGTAAGGATTCCGGTTCGAGCCCCCAGCTCCACACCTGAAGGGGAGTCGCTTCACAGGCGGTGAAGCAGGTCTGTAGGTGTCTATCTTTCTCTCCCCTTCTGTCTTCCACTCCTCTCTCCATCCTATCCAACAATAACTACAACAATGGCAACAATAACTATAACAATAATAAAAAACAACAAGGGCAACAAAAGGGGAAATAAATAAATTAAAAAACTATCCGAGTGAGTTATTTTGCTGTTTGTGGAACATTTTATTTTAATAGATTGTTATTATTATTATTAATGAAATACAGATAAGGGGGATACAGAATACTGCTCAACTCTAGTTTATGGGATGGAATAAAGAATAAAAAAAGGAATATAAGGCTGGCTAAGGGAACAGATAAGCTCCCAAATATGGGAAAGTATGTAAATATTGTTAACTGTAAACCACACCAGTTTGCAGTTTGATCTGGGGCCCATATTCAGCACAGGAGCCTGTGTAGCCTCTGCATCCCTGTAATGGTGGACAATAGATCCTCAAGCATAAAAGCCTTGTGCATGAAAAGGATGTTGTCTCCAAAAATCCACTTTCTTATACAATGCAGTGAGTTATTTACAGCCTGCCAGGACTGGAGTGAGGAGAGCATTGCTAGCTGTAAAAACAGCCTTCAATTTTCAGCACCACCTGAGGGAGATGACAAAGTATATTTCTCTTTTTACATAGAAGGGGAGAGAGGCAGAGAGAAATATGGAGGCCAAGGAAATAGGAGAGACATTGCAGAAACACACAATCACCTGTAAAATTTCTTCTTTTGGGGATAGGTGGTGGTGCACCTGGTTGAATGCACATGTTATAATGCACAAGGACCCGGGTTCAAGCCCCCAGACCTCAGCTTCAGGGGGAAAGCTTTGCAAGTGGTGAAGCATTGTTGTAGATGTCTGTCTGTCTTGCTCTATGTCACCTCTACCTTCTGAATTTCTGATAATATTTCTAATAATAGAATAACCTGAGGGGTTGTGTGGTGGCACATCTAGTTGAACACATGTTACAATGCTCCAGGACCCAGCTTTGAGTCCCCAGGTCCCACCAGCAGACAGAAAGCTTTATGATTGGTGAAATAGCACTGCAGATGTCTATCTGTCTATATCTTATCTATCACCCCTTCCCTCTCTACTTCTGAATATAAAAAAAAGTAAATATAAAAAAAATATATATATATAATATAAATATAAATAAATATAAAAAAATTAGTAAATATAAAAAAAAAGATAGTAAAAAAAAAAGTCTATCGCACCAAAGTAAAAGACTCTGGGGTGGGTGGGTGGGGGGAATACAGGTCCATGAAGGATGATAGAGGACCTAGTCGGGGGTTGTATTGTTATATGGAAAACTGGGGAATGTTATGCATGTACAAACTATTGTATTTACTGTTGAATGTAAAACATTAATTCCCCAATAAAGAAATAAAAAAAAATTTAAAACACCAGTTTAAAATAGTATTAGGCCAGGGGTACATAGCATAATAGTTACGCAAAGAGACCCTCATGCCTGAGGCTACAAAGTCTTAGATTCAATCCCCTGCGCCACCATAAGCCAGAGCTGAGCAGTGCTCTGGTAAAATAAATAAATAGAGCTTAAAAATCTATTAGATGGAGGGGGTAGATAGCATATTGGCTATGCAAACAGTTGCTCATGCTTGAGGCTCTGTCAAGTCTCCCCGCACTGATATAAGCCAGAGCTGAACAGTGCTCTGGTAAAAAAAATTAATAATATTAGAATAAATGTTTTTTTTTAAAATGAATAAAACCAGGACAGGGAAACTCCTCAAATTTTAGATCATTAGATTTGAGCACCTAAGCTTCCTTGTTTGACTCCCAGTATGTCCTAAAATTGTGTTATAGATTCTCTCTCAATTTATCTTTCTTTCTCCCTGTATTAGTGTCATATGAAATTAATTTTCATATGTAATACAACAAATGAACCTTTATTTTCTTTTAATGAATAGTACTGGATATGGTGAGAAGACACACCAGACTTTCAGATCTGATGTCCCAAGGACAATAGAGTAATTTCCAAGTATCTTCTAATTCTAGAACTGAAGGGAGTTATGGTGTCACTTCTTTTCAGAAATTAGTTAAATTCTGAAAAAAGGAATAAAAACATTTTTTAAAAAAGAATTTATTTATTTATTCATGAGAGAGATAGGAGGAGAGAAAGAACCAGCCATCACTCTGGTACATGTGTTGCTGGAGACCAAACTCGGGACCTCATGCTTGAGAGTCCAAAGCTTCAGCCACTGCGCCACCTCCCAGACCACGAATAAAAACATTTTAAAATGAAATAAATTGGAGGTCAGGTGGCCCAATGAGTGGAAAACACATGCCACCACAGGAGCGCTTACAAAGGAGTGTAGAGACTTACTGACTAAATTAGTTGACCAATCAATTTTCTGGTAAGACACTTCCATTAGATACATAGCAGAAAATTTCAACTGTTAGATCCTGAGCTCCTTTTGTAAATATAGCCGTGATAAAAGTTAGAGGTGGATAGTAGAAATAAATTTACGCAGAAATTGTGTATACCACTAGCAATAGTGGTGAAAATATATCTCAACATGAAAATGGCTAATGTTATTAAGATGGTGCGTAGTTTATGTGGTCTAGGAGGTGGCTCAATGGGTGAATTGTTGGACTCTCAAGCATGAGGTCTTGAGTTCAGTCCCCTAGCAGCAGATGTACCAGAGTGATATCTGGTTCTTTCTCTTTCTTCTCATATCCCTCTCATAAAATAAATAAATAAGAAAGTCGGGCCGTAGCACAGCAAGTTAAGCGCAAGCTGCGCAAAGTGCAAGGACCAGTGTTAAGGATCCCGGTTCGAGATCCTAGCTTTCTGTCCTATCCAACAACAACAACATCAATAACAACAATAATTACTACAACAATAAACCAACAAGGGCAACTAAAGGGAATAAATAAATACCAATAAATAAATAATTTTTTTATAAAAGGTGATACATGGTTTTCTTTTCCACACCAACAAGTCACTACTTAATTACCTTACCACTATAATACATTTAAATCTAAATATCTGGGTATGACAAAATTGCACTTTATAATACAAATTATTCAAAAATTATGTCACAGGGTCTTTCTGGGGGCATACCAAGTAGAGACCACAAATAAATGATCACCTGTGAGATACCAGATGGGTGCAAGACCCATCTCTTCAACTGCTGTAGAGGAAAGTCTCACAATCATATGTGTCTCACCCCCGTCCCATTTCTCGTATCTATTTCTCTCTCTCTCTCTCTCTCTCTCTATATATATATATATATATATATATATATAACATGACATTAAAGAGTGGTGACATTGAGTCCCAGTGATAATACTAATTAGAAAAGAAGAGTTTTAAGAGTAAGAGGCTGGGGAGATAATATAGTGGTTATACAAAATACTCCCATACTTGAAACTTTTAATCCCCAGCATCAAGATGAGCCAGAGTTGAGCAGTACTCTGGTCAGTCCCTCTCCCTCTCACTCCTTCATTACAATAAATTAAAACAATTTAAAATAAAAGAGTCCTGCTTCCTCAGAGCTCTGCCCCACTAGGGAAATATTGAGACGTGCTGGGAGTATGGATTGACCTGTCAATGCCCATGTTTGGTGGGGAAGCAATTACAGAAGTCAAACCTTCCACCTTCTGTACCCCATAATGAACCTGGGTCCATACTCCCAGAGAGTAAAGAATACAGGAAAGCTATAGGGAAGGGGATGGGATATGGCATTCTCCTGGTGGGATTGTACCCCTCTTATCCTATGGTCTTGTCAACGTTTTCATTTTATAAATAAAAAGTAAATAATAAAAAAAAGGAGTAAATGAAAACAGAAATACAAGGGTGGGGGAGATAACATAAAGTTTCTGCCTGAGGCTCTCAGGTTCCAAGTTCTATTCCCTGACCCACCATAGGGATGAGCAGTGCCCTGGTAGAAAGAGAGAGAAAGAGAAAGAGATACAGAAAGAAATGTAATAGGCAAAACACAAACAGTAAATAAAACATGTATCCATTAAAATACAACTTATTCAAGAGGAAAAAAAAAACAGACTCTGATGTGGGCAAGTCACTTACCTGAGAAGTGGCCATCTCTTCCTCTTTCCCTGAATGTCTTTCAGGCCAGAAAATGGAAGATAAATCACAGCAATAGCTTGAGACTCTGTTTAAATCTAGCAGCATAGCCTCTTCACTGGACAGTACGGCCCCTAGATGGAAGATATTGTAATGAATAAAAGGTAGCTAGCTGTTCAATGTTAAAAGAGGAGATTATGGAAACATTTAGTGAGTTATCCTGCCTATTAGGACCATTACAAAGCCCACAAATTCTACTGACATCTATTTCCAACCCTTTAATTTTTCTTCAACAAAAACACCCACAAAAATTTAGTGAAATGAGAGTCTGGTGGTAACGCAACAGTTTAAGCACACATGGCATGAAGCTCAAGGCCAGTGTAAGGATCCCAGTTGGAGCCCCCTTCACCTCACCTGCAGGGGAGTCGCTTCACAGGGGGTGAAGCAGATCTGCAGGTGTCTATCTTTCTCTCCCCCTCACCATCTTCCCTTTCTCTCTCCATTTCTCTCTGTCCTTTCTAACAATGACAACATCAATAACAACAGTAAAAAAAAAAAAAAGGACAACAAGAAGGGTAAATAAACAAAATATATTAAAATAACTAGTAAAACGTCTGCTAGTTTTCTTATTTAATTCAAGTCTCACCTAAATACTGCTCATTGATTTGTATTAAGACAGTGATAAGGGGGAGAGGGGTGGATGGAGCAAAGATGGCAGCTTGAAGACAACATCTGGCATGAGCTCTGCAATGAGGCTGCTTTAAACTTGGGAATTTCAGGTGAGGGTAGGATTTCCAGGCCAGTGGCAGAGAAAGCATGTAGGAGAGCTCTAAGGAACCAAGGAAGAGCCCTATAACTCACACTTAGGCTGGCAAACGAAGGTGAAAAGGACAAAGGAAAATGGAGTTGTCCCATGGACTATGAGTTGACTCTTTCCCACTGCACACCAAGACCATCTCCCACACCAGAGGAGTAAGGGAACCAGCTACAGACAAGAGAATAGAGGTGACCAAATCAAATACACTTACAAAGAAAAAAAAAAAAAGTAACCAAGCTGCCACTTGAAGTTTGTGAGAACAATGGTGTTTGTATTGCAAGAACAATGGTGGTGGGTGTATTGTCTCATACAAACCCTTTGTGAGAGTTGCCCTGAAATAATATAATTTTGCAAAACATGGTCAAGTTACTAACAAATTAATATAGATTGGTTTATCCAAGTCTGAACTGCACATGAATGACAGCATACATATTAAAACCAAACAGTCAATCAAAAAACATAATATAGATTGATCTTGTTGGGAAAAACATATAATAAACTGATCAGGGAGTCAAGCAGTAGCACAGCGGGTTAAGTGCAAGTGGTGCAAAATGCAAGGACTGGCATAAGGATCCCGTTCAAGCCCCCAGCTCCCCACCTGCAAGGAAGTCACTTCACAGGTGGTGAAGCAGGTCTGCAGGTGTCTTATCTTTCTCTCCCCCTCTCTGTCTTCCTCTCCTCTCTCCATTTCTCCCTGATCTCTCTCCATTTCTCTCTGTCCTATGCTGTTGGGAAATTGTGAAACAACGACATCAATAACAACAATAACAACAAGGGCAACAAAAGGGAGTAAATAAATATTAAAAAAAAAATAAGGTGATCAATGATTTTTCTGAAAATTTCATATCTAATCCTAAAGGGAAGTCTAGGCTGAGTGACATGTAGATTATTTCCTGGGTGGGGGTAAATAGCATCATGATTATGCAAAGAGACTATTGTGCCTGAGGCTCAAATCCCAGGTTCAGTCCCCCACACCACCATAAGCCGGAACTGAACTGTACTCTTGTAAAATAAATAAATAATAATAATAAAATAAAAAACAGGTGGGTAACTAGAATATAATGTTTATGCAGACACTTTGCCTGAGGCTCAAAGTCCCAGGTTCATTCCTCACAACACATACCAGAGCTGAGCAATAATAAAATAAATTAGTGAAACAAGTATTACTTTTCAAGTCTTAGTGACTACAGAAACCACCGAGTATTAAGGATAATTGAATCTTACCTATATATTCAAATTCATTAAATTCAAAATATTTTTTTTTTTTTGGTTACTGCTTCAAATAAGCCCATTTATAGAGTGCTGACTGTTATCAAACCAGACCACCATCCACTGCAAGGAAGCAAAGATGTTTATTACAGATTCGAATCTGGGCCGAGCAGTGACTGACAGCAGTCCACCAAGGCTCGATCCCGAACAGAACTCAACCCACACAATTTACAGGATTTCAGAGTACACTCCGGGCGGGGAAATATGCAAAACGAGGATTCTACAACACATTCAATAACACTCTACAGAAAACGCGGGATCCAATCATTTCAAACATTGCAACACACTCAGCAACCTATAGGAATTGTCTAAGTTCAAGGCTTTATGCAAAATAGGGTCACCACACTTTCCCATTATCAGCTAAAACCGCCTGGCCATTAGCTCCCTCGACCTTGAGCAAGCGGTTGGGTTTCAAGGACTTGGGTTTGCGGTTAAGCTAGCTATTTCCTTTAAGACAAACAATGGGTGGCTTACATCTTGGTGTGGTTTTAGTCTAGCCCCTCATGAACGGGAGGTACAGGGATTTTCCACTTCACATTGACAACCCCAGAGACATTGTTGGGAAAGAGAACAAATCTCAAATGATTTCTTGCCATTTTCATTCTAATGACACAAAGTCCCCAACTCCCCCTGCAAAGAGAATCTACTTCCACCTATGAATGAGGACACACAGAGGAGGAAAATAAGTACTCAGAAAATAACAAATTCTGATCACCAGCTGGGAATCCCACATTGCCACATTTCTGCACACCACACTGCTGCCACTACAAATTAGTGAACAGTTACCACCTTGTCATGTCCTTCAGCTTAATGTGTGGAACTGCTTTTGCTTCTCTAACAGGTATATTGGAAGACAGGCCAATCCTGAGACATTTTCCTGCTAGCTTTGCTGCTAAAGCCAGGATAAAGGAAATACAAACAAAATGCAACCGCACTAGAAGTGCTTCATAGACTCCAGAAACTTAAAACTTACCACTAAGAAAAAAGAAAAATGTGAAAGGATTCCTTAGTATCTATCCATTGAAACCCTAGGCACCAGTGAAGGCACAGCAATCAGTGCTCTGACAGGAGGAGCTGGGGGCTGCCGGGGACTGCAGGGAGACTCAATTTTCCACCTGACTATCAGGTCCTTCCTTGCTCCCAACCTGAGTCAAGAATCTGAGTTGAAATCATGAGACTCTCAATCAAGGGTGAGGTGGTATTAGGGTGCTGTTTAGGGAAAACTCTCTCCAAGGACATCAGCAACTACTCCCTGCACCCTGTAAGGAAGCCTGCAGGAAGGTCAACCATACAAAAATCCTGCATTCTGTTATAGTATCTTCTTCTAGGTAATTTTTAAATTTATATTAATGAGAGAGAGAGAGAGAGAGAGATACTCAGAGAGACAGAGACCAGAGCACTGCTCAGCTCTGGCTTATGGTGGTGCTGGGGATCACACCTGGAACTCTGGAACTTCTGGCACAAGAGTCTTTTTGCATAACCAATCCCGTTTCTCTTTTTCCACCCGACTGTTATTGCATAAAAAGCAGTGTGTGTGTGGGGGGCAGGACGGTAGTACAGCAGTTAAGTGCAGTGGCACAAAGTGCAAGGACCTGAAAAGGATCCCCATTCCAGCCCTCACTCAGCTCGACATCTGCAGGGGGTCGCATCACAGGCGGTGAAGCAGGTCTTCAGGTGTCATTCCTCTTTCTATTTCTCTGGGTCCTACCCAACAGCAACAACAGCTATGACAACAATAACAATAATAACTACAACAAGAGCAACAAAAATGGGAACAATGTCCTCCAGGAGCAGTGGTTTCATAGTGCAGGCACCCAGCCCCAGCAATAACCCTGGAGGGGGAAAAAAATTCCTGACAGAGGGTAGATAGTGTAATGGTTATGCAAAGAGCTCCTAATGGTTCAATCACCTCTACCACTGTCAGCCAGAGCTGATCAGTGTTCTGACAAAAAAGAAATTAAATAAGTAAAAGACATGCAGATGTGCACACCAGGAGACAATGGCTGAAGTTAATTCCACTTCAATATTCCCCGAATCCACAACAAAAGTTAGAAGGCCAGATATTTCAAAACCCGCCCCCTCTCTCTTTTTCTTGAAAGTATATAAGTCTGAATAGTCTATTTGTCTCTATTCTCTCTCTCGGATTTATCTCAGTAAGTGCTTGCCTCCCTGAAACATGACTGATTCTCTGGTGATTCCTCATGTAGAAATCAGCTTATAACCACACCAGCGGAACTTTATGGTGGGACCTCTGTCTTCTTCCTCTTGTTCCCCCACTACAACCTGGAAGAGTGACTCCGCAGCTTCAGCCAGACAGAGAAAAGTTTTGGAACCTGAATGGTGTTTCCCACTCCCTGCCCAAGGAGCACACTGAATCGGGGACCCTTGCGATGGATCAGGAGGTAACGGTCAAGGGGGCTGCAGCCCAGCTGCAATGTGGACATGGCGGAATGACTAGGGGAGGAGCGCCCTGGCCACATGGCTGCTTCCCACATCATCGCAGCAGCTCTCGGGTACGGCTCTTCCCATCTCGGTCCAGGTGAACTGCACTCACCATTGGCAGTCCAGGCTCTGGGCTCCCTGAAGACTCCTCTCCAAATCCAAATCACAAGAAAGCGAGGGCTAGCTGAGAAATAAGTGAGGACCCCAGGGTCATTAGTGTGCTTCACTTCCTGGCTTGTCTTCTTTAACCCCCACCAGCCCAGATGGGACGGGAGGTGTCCACTTCCAATAGCTTAAAATATAATTGGATGGAGCACATGTCGCCAACACTCCTCCTCTCTTGATTGGATAATACTCAGATCCGCCCAACACAGAAGCACGCCCCCAAACTAACAGCAGATCAAAACCAGAGATTTCTGAATGGCAGGAGCACTGTCCAATTGGCCTTCCAGAGATGGTGTTACTGGGGAACTAGCCAAGCAAGAAACCGAGCTTGAGTGTCACTCAAGAAGCACCAGCAACTAAGAATTTAGACTTACGGTGGTCCGGAAGGTGGCACAGTGGATAAGTATTGGACTCTCAAGTATGAGGTCCTGAGTTCAATCCCTGGCAGCACATATACTGGAGTGATATCTGGTTCTTTCTCTCCTCCTACCCCTCTCATTAATAAATAAATAATATATATATATAATTTAGACTTACTCCCAGCGTCCACTTCAAGCTGGCTAGCTCCAGCTCACTCAGATCCATAGCTACTCCTGCACTGTCCCTACCCAACACACACTAGGGTATTTGGGCCACAGTCCAGAGACCCCAGACCCTGCCATCACCATGCTTTTTGATGCACAGGTGTACAGGATGCATTCTGTTATTCTGTTGTTGCCTGCAGCCTTGACCTCTGATGCACAGTGTTCTCCATAGCCCTGAGTCAGGGGAGAGGGGTACATGGCAGTACCCTCTGGACACTGAGCATGGGTCCCGTTTTGCTATCATTGAGTAAGTTCACAGACTAATATGGATGGCTAACCATAGAAAATGGAACAGTGGAAATTGGCTATTTTGCACAGGCTTTGGGAGATGTTGTTTCCTATATTCTGCATGAAGTTGGAATAAACTTGGACAAATGAAGTGAATTTGCTGCTTTGGAAATTGTCCCGTCCCGCGGGACCTTCAATGTGGGGAAACCTAGGAGAGGGAGTGAGGACAAGGACAAAAGACGCAAGAGAAATGAGACAAGACAGGATTCTGATCAAGTCTGTTTATTAGCACAAAAGGTGCTGTTTTTAAGGCCGGGCAAGGGGGGGAGTTAGCAGTTGGGGATAGCTGATTGATGTGGCATGTTGTCATGGTGATCAGCCATTATCTGGAAGGTCCTGGGTGATTCATGGGGAAGTAGGGGAGTCACTTGACTTATGAGCAATGGTACCGTGGTGAGGAGCAGAAACTTATCTTTTAAGCAAGGTCTTCTGTGAACAAAGACTCTAAGGAGTTGGGGAACAGAAACTTATCTTTTAAGCAAGGTCTTCTGTGAACAAAGACTCTATGGCTATGCCAATAGTAAACTTGAGGGCACATGTGGCTCCCCATAGGAAATAGTAAGAGGTGCTAGTGACCTATAATCTCCTCTGTCAGGAGAAGGAATTAAAATTACTGAAGTTCTTACAGAAATCCTGGACTCATCAACAAATCTTGTCATAAATATGGATGACTGATCAACATGTCAGTGAGTGATCCTTCAGAACTAGATGATCCTGGTCCCCACCTGCAGGGGGAAAGCTTCATGAGTGATGAAGCAGGGCTCCTGGTGTCTCTCAGCCTCTTTCCCTCCCTATCTTCCCCTCTCAATTCCTTTCTCTACCCAGTAATAAATAAATTTTTTAAAAAATATATATTTTATTTATTTTTATTATTGCATAGGGACAGAGAGAAATGGAAAGGGAAGGAGGAGATAGAGAGGAAGAATGACAGAGAGACACATGCAGCCCTGCTTCACCAGGGCTTTTAAATAAAAGATTCTAAGAAAAAATTAAAATGGAATATTTGGGGTTGGGGTAGATAGCATGATGATTATGTAAAAAGACTCTCATGCCTGAGGCTCCTAGGTTCCCCCACACTGTCATAAGCCAGAGCTGAGCATTGCTCTGGTAAAAATTAATTAATTAAAATATTAATTAATTAATAAAAATAACTAGATGATCTAATGAGTGAAAAAGCTTATGAAAAACACATAAGTTCGTGGTCCAGGCAGTGGCGCAGTGGATATGCATTGGATTCTCAAGCATGAGGTCTAGAGCTCAATCCCTGCGAGTCAGGCAGTGGTGCAGTGGTTTAAAAGCACAAAGCCCAAGGACTGTGGAAGGATCCCAGTTCAAGCCCCTGGCTCCCCACCTCTAGGGGAATTCCTTCACAGGTGATGAAGCAGATCTACAGGTGTCTATCTTTCTCTCCCCTTCTCTGTCTTCCCCTCCTCTCTCCATTTCTCTCTGTCCTATCCAACAATGACATCCGTAACAACAAGAAGAACTACAACAATAAAATAAGGGCAACAAAAGGGAATAAATAAATAAATATTTTTTTAAAAAAAGAAGAGCCCTACAGAGTTCAATCCCTGGCAGTACATGTACCACTGTGATGTCTGGTTCTTTCTCACTCTCTCTCCTTTTATCTTCATGAATAAATAAGTTTTTTTTTTTTTTTTAAAGAAAATTTATGTGGTCCGGGAGGTGGCGCCAATGGTTAAGGAACTAGAGTTTCAAGTATGAGGTCTGGAGTTCAATCCCAGGCAGCACATGTACCAGAGTGATGTCTTGCTCTTTCTCTCTTCCTATCTTTTTCATTAATTAAAATAAATAAAATCTTTAAAAAGTATAGAAAAAAACACATAAGATCTGTTGCAGAGTAAAATCGAATCTTTTAATAAACTAGTAGGAAAGAACTTAATCTAGCACAGTTGTCTTAAATTAGTGGTGACTATACTGTTTTTTTTTTTTTTTTTTTTTTAACTAGAGCACTGCTCAGCTCTGGCTTATGGTGGTTCAGGGAATTGAACCTGGAACGTTGGAGCCTCAGGCATGAGAGTCTGGACTATAGTGTTTTTATGTTAAATCAATCAAAAAGATTATATTATGGAACTTTACTTGTGATATATTTTTTTAAATGTATGTACTTATTTTAATTGTTATTTTATTGTATTTATTTATTGGATAGAGACAGCCAGAAATTGAGAGGAAAGGGGGAGATAGAGATCAAGAGAGATAAAGAGACACCTGCAACCCTGCTTCACCACAGTCCTTCTGCAGGTGAGTGCTAGGGACTCAAACCCAGGTCCTTGCACATTGTAACATGTGAGTTCAGTAAGCAACCCTCTGGCCTGTTTACTTCTTTTTCACCACTATCATCACCAAAGGTTGGTGTCCCCATTGCCTCGCCCATAGATAACAATTACAGCTCTTCTATTCTTAAATATAGGTTAACTTTTTATTCACATTTGTAGTCTCAGTTCTCTCTATTCCACGTATGAGTACAACCATTCTGGAGTCGTTCGTCACCTTACTTGCTTAACTAAATATAATCTCCAATTCTATCCACTTTAGCTCAATGGATACAATATCATTTTTTATTGCTGAATAACACTTTATTGGGTATATGTCCCATAACATTTTTATCCAGTCATCTGTCAAAGGGCATTTTGTTTGTTTCTAGGTTTTTGATACTGTGAATATGACCACTATGATCATGGGGTTAAGTATGTCCCTTTGAATCAGTGTTGTTATATCTTTTGGGTCTATGCCTAGTAGTGGAATTGCTGGATAATATGACATTTCCATCTGTATTTTTTTTTTTACCAGAGCACTGTTCATAACAAGAGCTGAACATAATAAACCTATAAATGTTGTATACACAGACTGCGCCGTGGAGACATGCAAAATTGTATACTGGATATATCAGAAACCTTTAGATCAGTGTCTGTCAGAAACAAAGATTTAGTCTTAAATATTTATGCTACTAAAAGCATCAATAAAAAGATGATATTGTATCCTTCAGGACAAAATGAATTGTGCTAGGGAGTCAGGCGGTAGCGCAGCACGTTAAGCTCACAGTGGCCCAAAGTGCTAGGCTGTCCAGTTTAAGGCCCTGGCTCCCTACCTGCAAGGGAGTAGCTTCACAAGTGGTGAAGCAGGTCTGCAGGTGTCTTTCTCTCCCCCTCTGTCTTCCCCTCTTGTTTGTACTTCTCTCTGTCCAACAACGAGGACAGTAGTAACTACAACAATACAACAACAAGGGCAACAAAAGAGAATAAATAAAATATTTTTAAAAATGGCTGGAGCTGGATGTTTATTGAAGGAAGTGGAAGGCAACTAATGGATAGTTAGATATGGAAATACAGATCATTGAAATATATGAACTTGTAAAAAAAAAATGACCATTGTCTCTGAAGTCTGTGAGAACTGTGGTGGTTATCAAAGGGGCTGGAGTGGGGCGATGGATAGGACTTTGATAGTGGTAGTGGTGTTTTACAGGGAATCTTATAATCTTGTGAACCATTATTAAATCACTAATGAAGAAAGGCCTCTCCAGTAGGATGTATATTCTACTTTCTTGGGATGAAGAGCTCTATAGACTAGTAGGTCCATCCTATCTATCTGGTAGGTCCATCCTATCTCTCTTAAGACAAATAGAACATCATAAACAGTGAAGTGGTGCTTTGGTTCCCCTCTGTTTCATAAAGAAATATGTTTACTTTTATGGCATTTTTTGTCTTCACTAAAATCTGAATATTGCATACTGAGTGTACATAGTTGGAGGGATAATTAAAAACTCAGGGGAGTTGGGTTGTAGTGCAGCGGGTTAAGCACAGGTGGCGCAAAGTGCAAGGACTGGAGTAAGGATCCTGGTTCGAGCCCTGGCTCCCCATCTGCAGGGGAGTCGCTTCTCAGGCGGTGAAGCAGGTCTTCGAGTGTCTATCTTTCTCTCCCCCTCTCTGTTTTCCCTCATTTCTTTTCATTTCTCTCTGTCCTATCCAACAACGACAACAATAATAGTAATAACTACAACAATAAAACAACAAGGACAACAAAAGGGAATAAATAAATACATATAAAAATTTAAATAAAAACTCAGTATAGCTTTCAAGATAGACTTATAAAACAATGTTTTTGTTTTTAACCTATCATTTTTTTTCTTGAATATTTTCTGAGTATTCATAAGGGTTGTTTCTTGATTGATGGTTCAGAGTTGGAATACTATTATTTGAAAAGAATTCCAAGGTAACTGAGCAAAACGGTATTTACTACCACTATCCTCATTCAGCATTTAAAAAAATCTTTTTATTAGTGATTCAACAATAATCAACAAGATTTCAAGATAACAGGGGTACAATTTCATACAGTTCCCTTCACCAGAGTTCTATATCCCTTCTTGTCTGTCGGAAGCTTCCCTGTTCTTTATCCTTCTGGGAATATGGACCACAATTCTTTATGGGGTGGTGAAGAAGGAAGGTTTGGCTTCTGTAATTGCTTCTTTGCTGGGCATGGACATTGGCAGGTCGATCCATACCCTCAGCCTGTTTCTACCTTTCCTTAGTTGGACAGCACTCTGAAGAGGTGAGTCTGTGACACATTGGTGAGGTCATCTGCCCTTATTATGGATAATTTAGGCTACTTTCAAGCTTAGCACATTGGATGACCAGAGGCAAGGCCTCTGTGGGTGTAGCTAACCAGAGGGGGGATGAACCCAGAAACACTCAACATTGGGTACAAAGTCTGTTCTTGTTGCAAGACTTTAATCATGTGTTGCTTTTTTTTTTTGCTTGTTTTCTGTTTTTTTTTAAATATTTATTTTATTTATTTATTCCCTTTTGTTGCCCTTGTCGTTTTATTGTTGTAGTTATTATTGTTGTTGTTGTTGTTGTTGGATAGGACAGAGAGAAATGGAGAGAGGAGGGGAAGACAGAGAGGAGGAGAGAAAGATAGACACCTGCAGACCTGCTTCACCGCCTGTGAAGCGACTCCCCTGCAGGTGGGGAGCCGGGGTTTGAACCGGGATCCTTATGCCGGTCCTTGTGCTTTGCGCCACCTGCGCTTAACCCGCTGCGCTACAGCCCGACTCCCTGTTTTCTGTTTTCTAGACCTGGTTTTCCAAATTTCTTGATTTTAGGTCAATGCATATAAGGGTTTTTGTTGTTGTTTGTTTACAACCAAGAATGCTATAAATAATGACCTGATAATGTCCATTGCTGCTTTTTTTTTTTTTTTTTTTTTTTTACAATTTGTTATTTATAAAAAGGAAAAATTGACAAAACTATAGGATAAGAGGGGTACAGCTCCACACAATTCCCACCACCAGACCTCTGTATACCAACCCCTCCCCTGATAGCTTTCCCATTCTTTAACCCTCTGGGAGTATGGACCCAAGATAATTGTGGTATGCAGAAGGTTGAAGGTGAACATGGCCGTTGACAGGTCGATCCATACTCCCATCCTGTCTCTCTCTTTCCCTGGTGGGGAAGGGCTCTGGGGAAGTGGAGCTCCAAGGCACATTGGTGGGGTTGTCTGTCCAGGGAAGTCTGGTCGCATCCTGCTAGCATCTGGAACCTGGTGGCTGAAAAGAGAGTTAATATACAAAGCCAAGCAAACTGTTAGACAATTATGGACCTGAAGACTGGAATAGTGCAGGTGAAGTTGGGGGGGTTCCTCCATTTTGTAGATAGCTAGAAGGTATATTTTAGTTATATTTCAAAGGGCCTGTAGCTATACTAGTGTTTTGTTTGTTTGTTTGTTTTTTGCCTGAGCCTGAAATCTGATATGCAGGTGAATTCTAATTATTGTCTGGAGAGATGATGTCATGGCTGGGAAAAGGACAAGAAAGCTGGATCAGGGAAGAGAGTGGCACCCTAATATGGGAAAGGGGTATAAATACTACTGTAAATCCCATCAATTTGATATGATCTGGGGCCCATATTCAGGTTAGGAGCCTGTGTGACCTCTATAGCCCTCTAGATCTGAGCTCACATTCTGTGGTCATGAGTAGAAACATTCCAAGATGCCCCAGTGTGAGGACCCATCTTCCTCAGGTGTATCATAAAGTATGTTGTCCACCCTCCCTTCAGAGGATGGAACATTCTCTACCACTGTTGATCCAGGTTGAGGGCAAGCTCCTATGGGGGCCCACAAAGGGGTCTATTTTGTTGTTCCTGATAGAGATCACCGGAAACAATGGAGAGAGGGATTTCTTTGAGATCTAGGCCCATCAAGTCTGTTTGGGAATCTCAGGACTCCCCAATTAGGCCCCCAGCTGATTGCTGGCTTGATAGTGACTAAAGAATCATCGTTAAAGTATGCCAGTCTCTTGCCCTTATTCAGCTTTTGCAGTCCTTGCTTTGGTAAGATAAGCTTTAGAGTGAGTGAGAGAACTGTAATAGAAAGTAGGTGAGGAGGGTATCTAAGTCTAAGTGGACACTGTTTCATTATGAATTTGATACTGACTCACTAAAGACTATTGTGTATATTTTATTGAAGGTATATATTTTGCCCTAATTTATAGATACATGTGAACATATGCTCTATCTTACAGGACCTGGCCTATATCTAAGTTTTGGGACTTTGTTAGGAAGTGAACCTCTTGGAATGGAATTAGAGACTACTATGAAAGGAAAGGTCTCACCCGAATGATGAGGGTGAAGGCGTGGCAATCTATGTCTGATGTCTCTGTACACAGTCTGAGGTGAAGCATGCTGAGATGGTACTTGTTGCATTGCCTAGGTTGGAATCAGCGGATGTAATATCATTTGGCCTGACTTGAGAGAAGCATGCAGGGAAGTGAGCCCCACCCCAGAGGTTCCAGGATTAGGAGAAACATAGGCTCTATAGACGAAGTGGGAGATTCCTCTTATCTTAGGGTTTAAGAAGACAATAGATAGTTATTGCAATAATCACATTGTTTGGCAATTGGGTTAACTTTGAAGAATTCCTTTGTTAGGATTTGCTGTATCATACACACCCTTACCATGTTTCATGTCCTTTGACATTGTTTGCATATAGCTATGCCACCAGTTGCTTTTGTTCTCCCTGGACTAAGCTTTTAAGAGAGTCAACATATCAAAGACTCAACTTATGTATTGAAAAGACTCAGTCTGTGCTTTAAAAAGTTTGAGATATTCAATCAATTTTCCCTTCTCATATTAATTAAATAGTGATTTATATGACTGCAAATTGATAGGAGTGTACATAAACACCATTCCCACCCCCAAAAGACTGTTTCTTCCCTTTCCCCCCACCCTGCTCTATGAAGCTGAACATTCACCCTCACCCTCCACCTAGGGTTTTTTTCTTTGGTGCCCTACTCCACATTGCTGCTTTTAATACATCTTTGTCATAGATCAGAGTTACATTGTTATCATAGTTTGGGTAGCTGCTAAGTGGAAGTTTTCATAAAGTATTTAAAAAAGTAAATTAAAACTTATTAGAAAAACATATACATGTTAGGGCATATGAGAGAAAGAGAGAGAGAGAAAGAAGAGAAAGGGAGAGAAGAAAGAGATTGACTTACATGGTGATTACAGTCTGGGCCAAAAAAGGGGCAGTATTTAAAAAAAATTTTTAAATTTATTTATTTAAGAAGGGAGACATTAACAAAACCGTAGGATAGGAGGGGTACAACTCCACACAATTCCCACCACCTGATCTCCATATCCCATCCCCTCCCCTGATAGCTTTCCCATTCTCTATCCCTCTGGGAGTATGGACCCAGGGTAGTTGTGGGTTGCAAAAGGTGGCAGGCCTGGCTTCTGTAATTGCTTCCCCGCTGAACATGGGCATTGAATGGTAGATCCATACTCCCAGTCTGCTTCTCTCTTTCCTTAGGGTGGGGCTCTGGGGAGCTCCAGGACACATTGGTGGGGTTGTCAGTCCAGGGAAGTCTGGTCGGCATCATGCTGGCATCCGGAACCTGGTGGCTGAAAAGAGTTAACATACAAAGCCAAACAAATTGTTCAACAATTATGGACCTAAAGGCTGGAATAGTGCAGATGAAGTGTTGGGGGGGGGGGTATTCTCTGCAGACTTTTGTGTACTTCTGCTTTCAGGTATATATTTTTCCCTGGTTTATGGGCACCTATGAACATATGCTCTATCTCAGGGAACCTGGTCTATATCTAGGCTTGGGGACTTTACTGGGGAGTGGAACATCTGGGATGGAATTAGAGAATACTATGGAAGGAAAGGTCTCACCCGAGTGATGAAGCTGAAGGGTTGTCATTCCACACCTGAAGTCTCTGGACACAGTCTGAAGTGAAGCATGCTGGGGTGGCACTCGTTGCGTTGATTAGGTTGCGATCGGCAGATGCAATATTATTTGATATGAATTGAGAGAAGCATTCAGGAAAGTGGGCCCCACCCTAAGGTTCCAGGACTGGGGGAAATATAGGCTCTATAGTGGAAATGGAAATGTGAGGTTCCTGCTGTCTTAGGGTTCAAGAAGACAATGGATAGTTATTGTTATCATCACATTATTTGGTAATTGGGTTAACTTTGAAAAGTCCCTTTGTTAGGGTTCAGGGTATAATACCCAGCATCTTGTATATAGCGGTGCCACTGGTTACTTTTGTTCTCCCTGGTCTAGGCTTTTGAGAGAGTCCACATATCAAAGACTCAGCCTATGTATTATGTTGGTTCTGAGGGAGATGACCAGTGATAATGGAAAGAGGGATCTATTTGAGGTCTAGGTCATCACGTTTGTGTGGGAATCCCAGGACTCCCTGACTAGGCCCCAGTTGATGAGGTGGCCTGATAGAGTCATCATTAAAGTAGTGGCAAGGACTCTTATTGGACACAAAATGTACTTTTTATAGATTAGATGAGAAAGGTCTTTTGTTTTCAGTATACATAAAATGGATACAAATAATCTTTTTGTTTGCATTATTTCTCATGCATGCATGATTATTTCACTCCTTCACTATTATTTCATTTGGATTGAGATAGGGAGAGGATGCAAATAGAGATAACAATTCATTAACTATTTTTCCTTTTGAGCAAAAATAAGATAAATTGAATACATCAGTCAACTTGTTCACACATTTGTAGCATAAATATTTAAGACTAAATCTTTGTTTCTGACAGACACTGGTCTAAAGGTTTCTGATATATCCAGTATACAATTTTGCATGTCTCCACGGTGCAGTCTGTGTATACAACATTTATAGGTTTATTATGTTCATTCCTTGAGGATACACTTGTGGACCAGGTATTATCTCCCTCATAGAGGTACTGTGGCCTTTTGGGACTAATGTAAGTATGTATGAGTAATAACATTATGTTAGGTTTGGTTGAAAGACTGTATGTCAGATAAAGTAGGAACCAAGATAAGAAAGAGTGGTGGAGAGAGATTGAGCTTAAGTAGAAGCAGCCTCGGGAAAAGATGATGCCAGTACTTGTTTTAGAATATATATGTATATGTATATGTATATGTATATGTATATGTATATGTATATGTATATGTATATGTATATGTATATGTATCTATGTCATCTATGTGACCTCTGGAACCTGAGACATGAAAGTCTGGCACACTGCCTACTATCTCCCCAGATGACCACAGTAATTTTTCTGTTATTTTTATTGAGGAAATGCTATTTTACAAGACTTTATTTTTTTGTCTTAGGGTGATCACATTAATGTTAATAAGGACTTATCTTTGGTATATAAGTTTGTTGCATTTTTTGTGACTACAAGTGAACTCTACATTAAGTACAAAGAACATGGAATAGTTCACTTGAATAGTAAAGCTTAGGTGCTGTGGTTCCTTTCACTTTCTCGGCCTCTGTGTAAACAAACAAACCACACTCCAAAATGATTGTGATAGACATTAAGTACAGCTGGAATCATGTAGCTGTCATGGCATTTGTCGTGACAAAACAAAAATTTTCATACTAGTGAAATCATAAATATTTTAAGAACCTGCATGAGGATCCCGGTTCGAGCCCCCGGCTCCCCACCTGCAGGGGGGTCACTTCACAAGTGGTGAAGCAGGTCTTCAGATGTCTATCTTTCTCTCCCCTTCTCTGTCTTCCCCTCCTCTCTCCATTTCTCTCTGTCCTATCCAACAACAACAACAACAATAATAACTACAACAATAAAACAACAAGGGCAACAAAAGGGAATAAATAAATAAAATAAATATTAAAATATTTTAAAAATACTTTCATTATTTTTAATGAATGAGAGATAAGGGGTAGTGGGATAGAGAGAAAGAGAGAAACACAGAGGAGAGAGAGAAACCCCAGAGCTCTATTTAGCTATGGCTGAAGGTGGTGCTGGGGACTGAACCTGGGACATCAGAGATTTAGATATAAAGGTCTTCTGCATAACTATTATGTTGTTTCTCCAGCACAAAGTATTTTTTTCTTATTAGTGATTTCAAAATGACTTACAAAATATTAAGATTTCAGGTGAATAGGTTCACACAACCAAAGCTTTATTCTCTCTCTATTGTCCCTCTTATAACCAACTTTAATTTCTCACAAATTCTGAGAGACTTGTGAAAAAAAAAGCTTTGCCACTGTCCCCCCCCCCCCACCTGAAATGTGTATACTAGAAACAGGAACTCTAGTACACTGTTGTTGAGAGTGCAAATTGATGTAGCCCCTAAGGAAAATAGTATGGATAGTCTTTAAATAAAAATGGAAATATGATCCAGCAGCACCACATTTAGACATATATCTAGAGGACATGAAAATACTAATTCCAAGGGATGTATGCACCCCTATGTTCATAACTGCATTATCATGAAGTGCATCATTCAGGTTCTTTTTTTAAAACTTTTAAAAATATTTATTTATTCCCTTCTGTTGTCCTTATTGTTTTATTGTTGTAGTTATTATTGTTGTTGATGATGTCATCATTGCTGGATAGGACAGAGAGAAATGGAAAGAGGAGGGGAAGACAGAGAGGGGGAGAGAAAGAGAGACACCTACAGACCTGCTTCACCGCCTGTGAAGCGACTCCCCTGCAGGTGGGGAGCCAGGGGCTCGAACCTGGATCCTTACTCCATTCCTTGTGCTTGACACCACCTGCGCTTAACCCACTGAGCTACCACCCGACTCCCATCATTCAGGTTCTTAAGGTCTCAGGTACTACTCATTAGAGATTTGAGATTCCTCAAGTTGTCATAAAAGTTTGAAGCTTGGGGAGAGAAAAAAAAAAGTTTGAAGCTTCTTTTAACTGCAGTAGAGGAAAGCTGGTTCCTTTTGGTTTGGTAGTGGAACCAAATCAACTTTTAAAATGAATCCTGTTTCACTTGCATATGAGTGATGTCACTTAGAGCTTTTCATTTATAAAGTAGATAGGACTCAAGCTAGATATAAAGTAGAAAGGACTCAAGCTGCTGGCTGCCCCCTGTCCACCCTTGTTGAGTATGTAGATTACCCCAGGAGACTATTAGGGACTGAATTGCATTCCCTAGAAGTTGAGGTACTACAGTAGGATTTATGTCCTAACCCCACATTACTAAATGAATGTGACCGTATTTTAGATGATTAAAATGAAGTCATTTGAGTGGGCCTAACATAATATGACTGATGCTTTCAGGAAAGGGGGAAATCTGAACAGACATGGAGAGGTAAAAGAATATAAAAATATGGAGTGAATAATACCTACTAGGCAAGGAAGACCTGCTGCCATCAGAAGCTAGGAAAGAAGCTGGAATCTGTCTCTTTCACAGTCCTCAGAAGGAACCAACCCTGACTTGATCTCAGACTTGTCAACAAAACTGGGGCAATACATTTAAACATTTTATGGTGGAACCAGGGCCTTATACATGTGCAGTATTAACCTCTCTGGCACACTTTCATTCAGAGAGAGACAAGACCTCAGCAAAGAAGCTTCCTCCATTGTCATAGCACCTCGCAGTGCCTTGAGCCTTGCCACATGTGTGACCAGGACCTTACCCAAAAATGATATATTTAAGTCAACTCAGTTTATGGCACTTTGTTAGAGTAGCACGAGGAAATCCATCCTGAAATATTTCCCAGTTTTGGCAAACTTAGCTGTACATTTATGGGACAAGACAGCATCTCATTCTCACAATGTTCACCAGCTTCAACTTTCTGAAAAACCCAGCTTACTTTGTTGCAAACTGCTAAAGGCAGTTCTACCACCAAATGGATTGAATGTGTCTGACTGATCAAAATGTATAGCTGGTCTATGCCATTGGCAGGCTTAAGGAAAATCATAATTTTATCCATTCAGATAAATAAAAATTCGAGGATTCGACTTCTGGAGGCAGAGCTACAAGCAGCAGATTGCTTTCTCTCCTCTCCTCTCCTCTCCTCTCCTCTCCTCTCCTCTCCTCTCCTCTCTCCTCTCCTCTCCCCTCCCCTCCCCTCCCCTCCCCTCCCCTCCCCTCCCCTCCCCTCCCCTCCCCTCCCCTCCCCTCCCCTCCCCTCCCCTCCCCTCCCCTCCCCTCCTCTCCTCTCCTCTCCTCTCCTCTCCTCTCCTCTCCTCTCCCTGATCAACTAGGAATACCAAAGGAGACCACCCAGGACCGAAACAAGACAGGACTAGAATGACCACAGGAACCCAGTAAATCACCGGTGAGTACAAACACATGTGGCTGGTGACAGAGAGGAGAGAGGAGCCTAAGGCGAGATTAAGAGACTGCCAACAGTTCAGCAGTTTATCAGTTGAGACACCACCTCCAGTCTACTCCACCAACAAGGGGACAGCTTACGGGAGGAGAGGACTCCCCAGAGACTCACCAAGTGCAACTCTGAGTCTCCATTGCTACTACCCTCAGAATCTGGAGCAGCGACAGGGAGAGACACCAGGGGACAGAGATCTAACCAGGAAACTCAGGAGAAGACCTATACCTTGGTGGCATAGCTGAGGGGCTGTGAAAGTCTCTTTGCATAACCACTGGATTATCTCTGCCACACCCTGCTTTATCTCTTGATCAGGAGTCAGTGATTAAGCTAAGAAGCCTATTGATAGTTTAAAAGCCCCCAGGCTCCCATAGCCTAGAGGGAAGAAAAAAAAGAAGAGGCTTTTAAACCACTGAGCTCCAACTCAGGGAACTGAAACAACTGTTAACTTCCACCACTGTGAACCCTTTAATTAACTTACTTAGACATAAGTCAATCCAGGCAAGAGTGATCAATAATTTGAAAAGTACTGATAAAGGGAACTCATAACATAATATATAAAATGGTTAAAACAACAAGAAAAAATATTGGAGAATCGAACCAGGACAAGAGTCCAGCTAAAAGTCCTCCAGAGGGTGAAGCAAAAAATAACGAGTTCAACATCCAAACATTAGCTAAGGAAATAATAACATGAGTGAGTAAAGAATTTGAAAAAATTGTAATCAGAAATGCAGGAACAACAGATGAGACTCTGGAAGAAAACACTAATTATCTCAAGGTTATTAGAGAGCTGAAAGCTGAAATCACTGAGCTAAGAATGCAACTAGCTGAACAAGCTAAAACAGTATCAGAGCAGGGCATCAAAATAGATGAACTCCAGAAAACAGCAGAGGGCAGAGAGAATAGATTCTATGAGACTGAAGACAGAATTAGCAAGATTGAGGATGAATTAGAGACAACTAAAAAAGAAGTAAGAGATCTCAAAAAGAGATTAAGAGATGCTAAAAACAACAACAGACTCCTATGGAATGACTTCAAAAGAAACAATACATGCATTATTGGCATACCAGAGGAAGAAAGAGAAGGAGAAGAAGAAAGCATTTTCTAGGCCATAATAGCTGAAAACTTCTCTAGTCTAGACAACATCAAAGACATAAAGATTCAAGAAGCCCAGAGGGTCCCAAACAGAATTAACCCAGACCTAAAGACACCAAGACATATCATACTTAGAATGGAAAAGAATAAGGATAAAGAAAGGATCTTGAAGGCTGCAAGAGAAAAACAAAGAGTCACCTATAAAGGAAAACCCATAAGATTAGCAGCAGACTTCTCCATACAAACTCTACAGGCCAGAAGAGAATGGCAAGATATCTATCGAGTGCTCAATGAGAAAGGCTTTCAGCCAAGAATACTATATCCTGCTAGACTGTTCATTCAGACTTGATGGAGGCATCAAAACCTTATTAGACAAGCAACAGTTGAAGGAATCAACTATCACCAATCCTGCCCTGAAAGAAGTTCTGAAAAGTCTCCTATAAACAATCAGACCACCACAAATAGAACATATATCAAAACACCCTAAAACTATACAAGAATGGCGTTAAAATATCATCAATCTTTGATATCAATAAATGTCAATGGCCTGAATTCACCTATTAAAAGACACACAGTAAGAAGATGGATCAGAAAACACAACCCAACAATATACTGTCTACAGGAAACCCACCTAACTCAACAAGACAAACACAGACTTAAAGTGAAAGGATGGAAAACTATCATACAAGCCAATGGCCCACAAAAAAGGGCAGGAACAGCTATTCTCATATCTGACATGATAGACTTTAAAATAGATAAGATTAAAAAAGATAGGAATGGACACTACTTAATGCTCAGAGGATCAGTCAATCAAGAGGACTTAACAATTATTAACATCTATGCACCCAATGAGAAGCCATCTAAATACATCAAACTTCTACTTAAAGAGCTACAGCAATATATTAACAGTAACACAATCATAGTAGGGGACTTCAAAACCCCACTATCTCAACTTGACAGATCATCCAGGCAGAAAATCAATAAAGACATAAAGGAGCTAAATGAAGAGATAGATAAACTAGAACTATTGGACATTTTCAGAGTCATTCATCCCAAGAAACTGGAATACACATTTTACTCAAATCCACATGGGTCATTCTCAAGGATAGACCATTTGTTAGGCCACAAAGATAGCATCAGCAAATTCAAGAGCATTGAAATCATCCCAAGCATCTTCTCAGACGACAGTGGAATTAAACTAACGCTTAACAATCAACAAAAGATTAGTAAAAGTCCCAAAATGTGGAAGCTCAACAGTACACTTCTTAACAACTTCTGGGTCAAAGAGGGAATCAAGGAAGAAATCAAAATGTTTCGAGAGTTCAATGAAAATGAAGACACAAGCTATCAAAATATTTGGGACACAGCTAAAGCAGTCCTAAGAGGAAAGTTCATAGCTATACAAGCACACATCAGGAAACAAGAAAAAACACAAATAAACAGCCTGATTGCACATCTTAAAGACCTAGAAGAAGAAGAACAAAGGAACCCTAAAGCAACAAGAAGGTCAGAAATCACTAAAGTTAGGGCAGAAATAAATAACATTGTGAATAGGAAAACCATACAAAAGATCAACGAAAGTAAATGTTGGTTCTTCGAAAGAGTAAACAAAATCGACAAACCTTTAGTCAGACTCACAAAACAAAAAAGGGAGAAGACCCAAATAAATCGGATACTGAATGAAAGAGGAGATATCACAACAGACACCACAGAAATTCAACATAACATGCGAGGCTTCTATGAACAACTATATGCCACCAAGCTAGAGAACCTGGAAGAAATGGACGATTTCCTAGATACCTACCAACTTCCAAAACAAAGTAAAGAGGAAGTGGATAACATGAACAGGCCCATCACAGCTAATGAAATTGAAAGAGTTACCAAAAATCTCCCCCAAAATAAAAGTCCTGGACCAGATGGTTTTACAAATGAATTCTACAAAACCTTCAAAGAAGAACTAATACCTCTAGTTTTAAAAGTCTTCCAGAAGATTGAAGACACTGGAATACTCCCTGCCAGCTTCTATGAAGCCAACATCACTCTGATACGAGAAGCAGACAGGGACACAACCAAAAAAGAAAACTACAGACCAATATCTCTGATGAACATAGATGCGAAAATATTGAACAAAATTCTAGCCAACTGGATACAGCAGTATATCAAAAAGATTGTTCATCATGACCAAGTGGGGTTTATCCCAGGCATGCAATGTTGGCTTAATATACTTAACTCAATCAATGTGATCCACCACATCAACAAAAGCAAGACCAAAAACCACATGGTCATATCAATAGATGCAGAGAAAGCCTCTGACAAAATACAACATCCCTTTATGATCAAAACACTACAAAAATGGGAATAGATGGAAAATTCCTGAAGATAGTGGAGTCTGTATATAGCAAACCTACAGCCAACATCATACTCAGTGGTGAAAAACTGGAAGCATTTCCCCTCAGATCAGGTACTAGACAGGGCTGCCCACTATCACCATTACTATTCAACATAGTGTTGGAAGTTCTTGCCATAGCAATCAGGCAGGAGCAAGGAATAAAAGGCATACAGACTGGAAGAGAAGAAGTCAAACTCTCCCTATTTGCAGATGACATGATAGTATACACAGAAAAACCTAAGAAATCCAGCAAGAAGCTTTTGGAAATCATCAGGCATTCCAGTAAGGTGTCAGGCTACAAAATTAACATTCAAAAGTCAGTGGCATTCCTCTATGCAAACACTAAGTTAGAAGAAATTGAAATCCAGAAATCAATTCCTTTTACTATAGCAACAAAAACAATAAAACATCTAGGAGTAAATCTAACCAAGGAAGTGAAAGACTTGTATACTGAAAATTATGAGTCACTACTTAAAGAAATTGAAAAAGACACAAAGAAGTGGAAAGATATTCCATGTTCATGGGTTGGAAGAATTAACATCATCAAAATGAATATACTACCCAGAGCCGTCTACAAATTTAATGTTATCCCCATCAAGATCCCAAGCACATTTTTTAGGAGAATAGAATAAATGCTACAAATGTTTATCTGGAACCAGAAAAGACCTAGAATTGCCAAAACAATCTTGAGAAGAAACAACAGAACTGGAGGCATTACACTCCCAGATCTCAAACTGTATTATAGGGCCATTGTCATCAAAACTGCTTGGTACTGGAACATGAATAGACACAGTGACCAGTGGAATAGAATTGAGAGCCCAGAAATGAGGCCCCACACCTATGGACATCTAATCTTTGACAAAGGGGCCCAGACTATTACATGGGGAAAGCAGAGTCTCTTCAACATATGGTGTTGGAAAAAAATGGGTTGAAACATGCAGAAGAATGAAACTGAATCACTGTATTTCACCGAATACAAAAGTAAATTCCAAGTGGATCAAGGACTTGGATGTTAGACCACAAACTATCAAATACTTAGAGGAAAATATTGGCAGAACTCTTTTCCGCATAAATTTTAAAGACATTTTCAATGAAATGAATCCAGTTACAAAGAAGACTAAGGTAAGTATAAACCTATGAGACTACATCAAATTAAAAAGCTTCTTCACAGCAAAAGAAACCACTACCCAAACCAAGAGACCCCTCACAGAATGGGAGATCTTACATGCCATACATCAGATAAGAGTTTAATAACCAACATATATAAAGAGCTTGCCAGACTCAACAACAAGACAACAAATAACCCCATCCAAAAATGGGGGGAGACCTTGGACAGAATATTCACCACAGAAGAGATCCAAAAGGCCGAGAAACACATGAAAAAATGTTCCAAGTCTCTGATTGTGAGAGAAATGCAAATAAAGACAACAATGAGATATCACTTCACTCCTGTGAGAATGTCATACATCAGAAAAGGTAACAGCAGCAAATGCTGGAGAGGCTGTGGGGTCAAAGGAACCCTCCTGCACTGCTCGTGGGAATGTAAATTGGTCCAACCTCTGTGGAGAACAGTCTGGAGAACTTTCAGAAGGCTAGAAATGGACCTACCCTATGACCCTGCAATTCCCCTCCTGGGGATATATCCTAAGGAACCCAACCCATCCATCCAAAAAGATCTGTGTACACATATGTTCTTGGCAGCACAATTTGTAATAGCCAAAACCTGGAAGCAACCCAGGTGTCCAACAACAGATGAGTGGCTGAGCAAGTTGTGGTATATATACACAATGGAATACTACTCAGCTGTAAAAAATGGTGACTTCACCATTTTCAGCCGATGTTGGATGGACCTTGAAAAAATCATGTTGAGTGAAATAAGTCAGAAACAGAAGGATGAATATGGGATCATCTCACTCTCAGGCAGAAGTTGAAAACAAGATCAGAAAAGAAAACAGTAGAACCTGAAATGGAATTGGCGTATTGTACCCAAGTAAAAGACTTTGGGGTGGGTGGGTGGGGAGAATACAGGTCCATGAAGGATGATAAATGACATAGTGGGGGTTGTATTGTTAAATGGGAAACTGGGGAATGTTATGCATGTACAAACTATTGTATTTACTGTTCAATGTAAAACGTTAATTCCCCAATGAAGAAATAAATTAAAAAAAAGATAAATAAAAATGATCAGTACTGTCTAACTTGAACATTTTTTATCTTTAGGAAGTTATTACACACCTCAAAATGATATCTACATAAATTCTGTACATGAAAGTAAGAGTGGTCCGGGAGGTGGCGCAGTGGATAAAGTGCTTGACTCTCAAGCATGAGGTCCTGAGTTCAAGCTCCGGCAGCACATGTACCAGAGTGATATCTGGTTCTTTATCTCTCTCTCCTCCTATCCTTCTCATCAATCAGTAAATAAAAAATATCTCTTTAAAAAAAGAAAGTAAGAACGTTACTATTTTTTTTGAAATTATTATTTTAAAGATAGAGACAGGCAGAGAATGAAAAAGAGACTGCTTCAAGCTTCTACCAGTGTGGTAGAGGCTAGGATCAAACCTAAGTAATGCACATGGGAAAACACACTGAGCTATTTACTGGTCTGAAAGTCAGAATATTAATAGAATTTTTTTTACTTGTCACCTTTGATATTTTTCTCTCTGACCCAAAATCACATTCATTTTTCTTATTTTGGGGGTGAGGAGGAGGGCAAGGGGTTACCAGGTGGTGGTTAGCGGCTTGTGATTAAGTTGGTCAGTGATAATTTTCCCCAGTCATATTTTCTTAAATGATAGTTGTCAAAGAAAAGAAAGAAACACAAAGACCAAGGAGCATATCATCAATTTTATTGTTTGGCATCTACAACTGCAAAGTGGTTCCAGGTCTTTTCTTACACCATTTAGAATCCATTTAGAATGATTTACACCATTTAGAATTTTCTTACACATATTTAGAATCCATTAAAAATATTCTTTAAAAAGTTGTGCTTCAGTAGGATTTATTAACGCACCATAAGGAATATACTCCAAAAGTACTTTGCTTTTCCAATATTCCTCTTAGGATCTTAGATTTATTTATAACTATTCTGAATATGCATAGAGTCCAAGGACCTTATTTACCTGCAATAACCTTTATAAAAAGATTATGACATTTTAAATTATATTTTGCATCAAGAGGACTAAGTATTTGTAAACACTGGAGTATGCATACTCCCTGTCCAAAACTTCTAGCTGTTATTTGCTCAACTGTCTTTTTAAATATTTATTTATTCTCTTTTGTTGCTTGTTTTATTGTTGTAGTTATTATTGTTGTTGTGGATGTTGTTGTTGCTGGATAGGACAGAGAGAAATGGAGAGAGGAGGGGAAGAGAAAGATAGACACCTGCAGACCTGCTTCACTGCCTGTGAAGCGACTCCCCTGCAGGTGGGGAGCCGGGGGCTCAAACCGGGATCCTTACGCCGGTCCTTTTGCTTTGTGCCACCTGCGCTTAACCGGCTGTGCTACTGCCAGACTCCCTTGCTCAACTGTTTTTAAGGTGGAGACTTCCATTTCTTGTAGATTGATTTATGTTGTACTGAACAGACTCCTGAGATGCTCCCATTATCACTTTAAGCAATTATTTACTCTTTGGGAATAAATCATTTTATCAATCAGAGTAGTTCCTGAGCTTTCACTTTGAGAGATCCACTGCAAGGGAGTTAGGAAATTAAAACTTAAAAATAGCTTAGAATAATTGTGCATATTTGGAGGCAGAGCTCCCCTCAAATATCTTATGTATACCACTTAAAAAAAAAACTCTCTTCTCTCTTGAATTTCTGTAACTAGTGGTTGGAGTATGTTTATAACTAGAGTAAGTGCAGTGCTGCCACTTGACTAGGGAGAGACAGGTGCAGGTTTAGAATCACACCTTGTCATAAGAGATTCTCTTCTCATGTCAATTTCACATTAAGAAGATCACAGAGGCAGAGCTGGTAGAATCTCTTCAACAGTTAAGGGGCCGGGTGAAGGCTTACCCAAGTATTGTGCAGACAATATCGTGTGTAAAGACCAGGGTTCAAGTTAGTCCCCTACCCCCACTTGCAAGGATTCAAGCTTTAAGAGTGGGGGAGTAGCACTGCAGGTATCTGTGTCCTTCCCTTTCTGTCTTTTCTGTCTCTCACCTTGTTTCAAGAAGAAAAAGGGAGGGAAGGAAGGCTTCTGGGAATATTGGAGCTGTGCAGGCACTGGAGCACCAGCAATAACCCGGAGGACAGAAAACAGTTAACACAACTAATACCATGTGTCAGGTACTATGCTACTGCTCCTTAGCACCTATCTATCTATGTACAAATGGAAATGCTCTTCAGCTCTTTTCTGGTAGCGTAAACCAGTCTGGGCTATTCTGTTTTCCCCTTCCCTTTCCGTCCTATCCTTAGACTGCCTTTTGTAGCCTTGGGCCTTTCCCAGTATCTGCTGCTCTATTTGTTCCCTAATTTACTAAACGCAAGTGGGTGGTTCAAGAGAACGCCTCCCTGTGTTTACTCTATTAAACACTTTAACAGGGAAAAAATAACCTGACCAGAAAGGAAGCAGAGAGACCGGCTGTGTATGCGCTTGGGACCAGTTCTGAGGTGGGGAGATGATGAAGTGCTCTGAACAACAACTGGATATAGCTGTTAAGGGTGCTGAAGTTGAGGTGAGAAGACCTTGGGCGATTGTGGATCTGTACTTTTCACAATATGATCTTGAGCAAGTCGACACATTCTGAGCTTGAAGTTTCATCGACAGGGCTGGAGAGATACACAGTGGTAATGAACAGGGCTTGCATGTGAGAGGTTCTGCTGAGGTTTGATCTTGGCACCACCAATAGCCAGAACTGAGTGGTGCTCAGGTAAAAAAAAAAAATTCATCTGTCAGATAGGAAAAACACCACCTGTCACCAAAGACAGTGGTATCAATGAGATAATGTGCTTCAAATATCCTTGTAAACAATAAAGTTCTTTGTAAATATAAGTTGCTTGTGCATTAGAAGGGATACAAAGGGAAAAATTAAGTGTTTTCTAGGGTTTAAAATTGTTAATAAAATTTTATTAAAATCTGCATATGTGAACTAGAGATGGCTGGCCTTCTCAGAGGGCTGCACTTTCTTGTCCAGCCTGCTCACTAAGTTGCTGGTCCTGAGTCAGTGTCTTCACATACAGTCATGTAAACTCTGCTTCTAGGAGCCTGTGAGAATGGGCTGCACCGTCACAGAGCCAATTCCAAAAAGGCAGACTTAATTTCAACTCACTTAAGGAAACATGCAGCTCCATATCAACGGCAAGGAGAGGGTTTGACTATTGGTAGAGAATGATGATCACCGCCAACAATGAAAGAAGTATTAGAGAAAAGCTTCCACAGCAATGACTTCCTACAGAAAACCTGATCCGACCTTCAACTGCTGGATAAACCACTTTCATTTTTAAGATATAGCCAGATACAACGTTGATATCTTGGTCACCTAGAAAAGTACACAATGTTGTTTTCAGTTATAAAAAGTAATTACCAGTTAAGGTGTGTGTGCGTATGTGAGGGCTGAAAGCAATGTATTTTTAAAAAATATTATCTTAATTTATTTATTGGATAGAGACAGCCAGAAATTGAGAGGGAAGGGGGTGACAGGGAGAGAGAGACAAAGAGACATCTGCAACACTGCTTTACCACTTGCAAAGCTTTCCCCCTGCAGGTAGAAACCGGGGGTTCGAACCCAGGTCCTTGCACATTGTAACATGCACTCAACTAGGTGTGCCACCAACTGGTCCCCAAGTAATGTATTTTGGAGATTCTTTGTAATTATATATAAGGGACCTAATTAATTCATGAGCAGGGATAACTCACAGCAGACAATAATGTAATCGTCAGTGTACAGAATTTCATAACTTCACATTCCAGATGCGATATGTGCCTATGGTCCAATATTAGATCGGTAGAGAGAATAGAATCATGTCAGCTTTGAGATGACTCAAGAAAGAAGTCACTGACATCTTAGTCTTAATTCACTTTCTCTCTCTCTTTTTTATATAGGACAGAAATTGAGAGGGGAGAGGCAGATGGAAAAGGAGAGACACAGAGTGACACCTACAGACTGATTTATAGTTTATGAAGTTTCCCTCCCTGGGTCTTTGTGCATGTGTGCATTCAACTAGGTGCACCACCACCCGGTCCCTTAAGTCACCTTAGAATAAGCAGATTGGGCAACTAGATGAAGAACAATTAATTGAGACATAAAAGTGGCTTTCTTTTGCTTGCCTGGTCAAAAATTATTTTCACATATTTGATCATGAGTACATGGAGACTTGCTTCATTTAAAAAAATGTTTCAGCTATAATAGCTACATAATTTTGTTTCTTTTTTAAAAATTTATTTATTTATTTATTCTCTTTTGTTGCCCTTGTTTTATTGTTGTAGTTATTGATGTTGTCATCGTTGTTGGACAGGACAGAGAGAAATGGAGAGAGGAGGGGAAGAGAAAGATAGACACCTGCAGACCTGCTTCACAGCTTGCAAAGCAACTCCCCTGCAGGTGCGGAGCCAGGGGTTGAACTGGGATCCTTACGCCAGTCCTTGTGCTTTGTGCCACCTGCACTTATCCTGCTGTGCTACTGCCCGACTCCCACATAATTTTATTTCTAAGATATCACTATATCTGGAAAGATAACAGTGGCTATGCAAAAAGACTTTCATGCCTGAGGCACCAAGGCCCCAGGTTAATTTTCCAGCACTGTCATAAGTCAGAGCTGAGCAGTGCTCTGGTAAACACACACACACACACACACACACACACACACACACACACACACTCTCTCTCTCTCTCTCTCTCTCTCTCTCTTTTTCTCTCTCTCTCTCTCTCTCATTACAATACTGAACAAGGACCCCACACCAAAAAACCCACATAACTTTTCACTGCTATGGTTCCTCTCATTGAATACACATTAGAGTCACTGCAACAGACTTTAAAAAAAATATTTCTGGGGTGACTCCTGGAGGCAGGGTTATGGAACAGCAGCAACTGTGACCTCTCCTGGGGCAACTAAGAATACCAAAAGAGACCACTTAGAACCTCAACAAGGCAAGACTAGAATGACTTCAGGAACCCATCAAATCACCAGTGAGTGCAAATACGTGTGGCTAGTGGACAGAGAGGACCAGAGGGAGAGATTAAGTGGCTGGTAACAGTCCGGCAGGTTACCAGTTGAGACACCACCTCCTGTCTGTTTCACCAACAAAAAGACAGCTGAAGGGAGGAGAAGACTCCCCTAAGACTCACCAATGCAACTCTGAGTCTCCATTGCTATTGCCCTCAGAATCTGGAGCAGTGGCAGGAAGGCCCTGTGCTGACACCAGGGGACAGAGAACTAAGGAGGAAACTCAGGATAAAATCTCTAGCTCAGTGGCCTAGTGGTGGGGCTGTGAGAGGCTCTTTGCATAACAACTGGATTATCTCTGCCCACCCTCTTTATCTCTTGGTTAGGAGTCAGTGATTAAGCTAAGAAGCCTACTTATAGTTTAAAATCCCTCAGGATCCCATAGCCTAAGGGGAAGAAAAAGAACAAAAGAAGCTTTTAAGGCACTGAGCTCCACTCAGGGATTAAAATACTATTGAAACATCTGTCAATTTCTACAACTGTGAACGCTTTAATTACCTTACTTAGACACAAGTCAATCCAGGCAAGAGAGATAAGTAATTTGAAAAGTACTGAGATAGCAACCTCACAACATACTATATACTATATATAATAGTTATAATAGTTAAACCAGCAAGAAGAAATATTGGAGAAATGACCAGGACAAGAGTCCAGCTAAAAGCCCCCCAAAGGTTAAAGCACAAATTAATAATCCAAATACTAGTTAAGGAAATGACCACAGGAGAGAGTAAAGAGTTTGAAAGAATTGTCATCAGAAAGGCAGAAGCAATAAGTGAGACTCTGGAAGAAAACATTAATTATCTCAAGGTTATTAGAGAGCTGAAAGCTGAAATAGCTGAGCTAAGAACACAACTAGCTAATCAAGTTAAAACAGTATCAGAGGGCAGAAGGTAGATAGCATAATGGTTATGCAAAGTGACTCTCATGCCTGAGGCTCCAAAGCCCCAGGTTCAATCCCCTGCAACACCATAAGCCAGAGCTGAAGAGTACTCCAGTAAAAACAAACAAACAAAAAAAACCCAGTATCAGAACAGGGTAACAAAATAGATGAAATCCAGAAAACAGTTGAGGGGTGAGAATAGAATAAATGAGGCTGAAGACAGGATTAGCAAGACAATTAGAGACAACTAAAAAAGAAGTAAGAGATCTCAAAAAGAGATTAAGAGATACTGAAAACAACAACAGAGACCTATGGGATGACTTCAAAAGTAATAATATACACATTATTAGCTTACCAGAGGAAGAAAGAGAGGGAGAGGAAGAAAGTTCTTCAGCACATAATAGCTGAGAACTCTAGTTTAGACAACATAAAAGACATAAAGGTAAAAGAAGCACAGAGAGTACCAAACAGAATTAACCCAGACTTAAAGACACATCATATTTAAAATGGAAATGAATAAGGATAAAGAAAGGATCCTGAAGGCTGCAAGAAAAAAACAAAGAGTCACCTATAGAGGAAAACCCATAAGATTAACAGCAGACTTCTCCACACAAACACTACAGGCCAGAAGAGAATGGAAAGATATCTATCATGTGCTCAATGAGAAAGGCTTTCAACCCAGACTACTGTACCTTGCTAGATTGTCATTGGAGGCATAAAAACCTTATTAGACAAGCAACAGTTGAAAGAATCAGCTATCACCAAGCCTGCCCTGAAAGAAGTTCTGAAAAGTCTCCTATAAACAATCAGACCACCATAAATAGGCCATATATCAGAACAATCTAAAAACCTACAAGAATGGTGTTAAAATATCTTCAATCTCTGATATCAATAAATGTCAGTGGCTTGAATTCACCCATTAAAAGACACAGAATAGCAAGACGGATCAGAAAGCACAACCCAATAATATGCTGTCTACAGGAAACCCACCTAACTCAACAAGACAAACACAGACTCAAAGTGAAAGCATGGAAAACTATCATACAAGACAATGGCCCACAAAAAAGGCCAGGAACAGCTATTATCATATCTGACATGAAAGACTTTAAAATCAACAAAATTAAAAAAGGTAGGGATATACACTACTTAATTCTCAGTGGATCAGTCAGTCAAGAGGACTTAACAATTATTAACATCTATGAACCCAATGAGAAGCCATCTAAATACATCAAACATCTACTGAAAGAGCTACATCAATATATTAACAGCAACACAGTCATAGTAGGGAACTTCAATACCCCACTCTCTCAACTTGACAGATTATCCAGGAAGAAAATCAATAAAGACATTAGGGAGATAAAGAAATAGATAAACTAGAACTACTGCACATTTTCAGAGTCATTCATCCCAAGAAACTGGAATACACATTTTACTCAAGTCCACATGGGTCATTCTCAAGGACAGATGATACGTTAGGCCACAAAGACAGCATCAGCATATTCAAGAGCATTGAAATCATCCCAAGCATTGTCTCAGACTACAGTGGAATTAAACTAATAGTTAACAATCAACAAAAGATTAGTAATAGTCCCAAAATGTGGAAGCTCAACAGTACACTCCTTAACAACTACTGGGTCAAAGAGAAAATAAAGGAAGAAATCAAAATGTTTCAAGAGTTCAATGAACATGAAGACACAAGCTATCAAAATATTTGGGACAAAGGTAAGGCAGTACTGAGAGGGACATTCATAGCCATACAAGCACACATTAGGAAACAAGAAAAAGCACAAATAAACAGCCTGAATTAAAGACCTAGAAGAAGAAGAACAAAGGAACCCTAAAGCAACTAGAAGGACAGAAATCACTAAAGTTAGGGCAGAAATCAATATCATTGAGAATAAGAAAGCCATAGAAAAGATCAATGAAAGTAAATGTTAATTCTTTGAAAGAGTGAACAAAATTGACAAACCTTTAGCCAGACTCACAAAACAAAAAGGGAGATGACCCACATAAATTGGATACTAAATGAAAGAGGAGATATCGGGGAGTCGGGTGGTGGAGCAGTGGGTTAAGCGCAGGTGGCGCAAAGCGCAAGGACTTGCATCAGGATCCTGGTTCAAGCCCCCGGCTCTCCACCTGCAGGGGAGTCACTTAACAGGCGGTGAAGCAGGTCTGCAGGTGTCTTCCTTTCTTTCCCCTTCTCTGTCTTCTCCTCCTTTCCCCATTTCTCTCTGGCCTATCCAACAATGACGACATCAATAATAACTACAACAACAAGGCAACAAAAGGGAATAAATATTAAAAAAAAAAGAAAAGAAAGAGGAGATATCAGAATAGACACCGCAGAAATTCAGCATATCATGCGAGACTTCTATGAACAACTATATGCCACCAAGCTAGAGAATCTGGAAGAAATGGACAGTTTCCTAGATACCTATGAACTTCCAAAATTAAGTAAAGAGGAACTAGGTAACATGAACAGGCCCATCACAGCTAATGAAATTGAAACAGTTATCAAAAATCTTTCCAAAAATAAAAGTTCTGGACCAGATGGTTTTACAAATGAATTCTACAAAACTTTCAAAGAAGAACTAATATCTCTACTTTTGAAAGTCTTCCAGAAGATTGAAGACACTGGAATACTCCCTGCCAGCTTCTATGAAGCCAACATAACTTTGATACCAGAAGCATACAGGGACACAAACAAAAAAGAAAACTACAGACCAGTATCTCTGATGAAAACAGATGCTAAAATACTGAACAAAATTCTAGCCAGCCAGATACAGTAGCATATTAAAAAGATTGTTCATCATGACCAAGGGGGTTTATCCCAGGCAAGCAAGGTTGATTTAATATACATAAATCAATCAATGTAATCCACCACATCAACAAAAGCAAGACCAAAAACCACATGGTCATTTCAATAGATGCAGAGAAAGCCTTTGAAAAAATACAACATCCCGGGAGTCGGGCTGTAGCGCAGCGGGTTAAGCGCAGGTGGCGCAAAGCACAAGGACCAGCATAAGGATCCCGGTTCGAACTCCGGCTCCCCACCTGCAAGGGAGTCGCTTCACAGGTGGTGAAGCAGGTCTGCAGGTGTCTATTTTTCTCTCCTCCTCTCTGTCTTCCCCTCCTCTCTCCATTTCTCTCTGTCCTATCCAACAACGACAACCAAAATAATAACTACAACAATAAAACAACAAGGGCAACAAAAGGGAATAAATAAATAAATAATAAATATTAGAAAAAAAATAAAAATAAACATCCCTTTATGATCAAAACACTACAAAATGGGAATAGATGGAAAATTCCTGAAGATAGTGGAGTCTATATATAGCAAACCTACAGACAACATCATACTCAATGGTGAAAAACTGGAAGCATTTCCACTCAGATCAGGTATGAGACAGGGCTGCCCACTATCACCATTAATATTCAACATAGTGTTGGAAGTTCTTGCCATAGCAATCAGGCAGGAGCAAGGAATTAAAGGGATACAGATTGGAAGAGAAGAAGTCAAACTCTCCTTATTTGCAGATGATATGATAGTATACATGGAAAAACCTAAGGAATCCAGAAAGAAGCTTTTGGAAATCATCAGGAAATACAGTAAGGTGTCAGGCTACAAAATTAACATTCAAAAGTCAGTGGCATTCCTCTATGCAAACACTAAGTTAGAAGAAATTGAAATCCAGAAGTTAATTCCTTTTACTATAGCAACAAAAACAATAAAATATCTAGGAGTAAACCTAACCAAAGAAGTGAAAGACTTGTATACTGAAAATTATGAGTCACTACTCAATGAAACGGAAAAAGACACAACGAAGTGGAAAGACATTCCATGTTCATGGGTTGGAAGAATTAACATCATCAAAATGAATATATTACCCAGAGCCATCTACAAATTTAATGCTATCCCCATCAAGATCCCAAGCACATTTTTTAGGAGAATAGAAAAAATGCTACAAATGTTTATCTGGAACCAGAAAAGACCTAGAATTGCCAAAACAATTTGAGAAAAAAGAACAGAACCGGAGGCATCACACTCCCAGATCTCAAACTGTATTATAGGGCCATTGTCATCAAAACTGCTTGGTACTGGAACATGAACAGACACACTGACCAGTGGAATTAAATTGAGAGGCCAGAAGTAATCCCCCACACCTATGGACATCTAATCTTTGACAAAGGTGCCCAGACTATTACATGGGGAAAGCAGAGTCTCTTTAACAAATGGTGTTGGAAAAAAATGGGTTGAAACATGCAGAAGAATGAAACTGAACCACTGTATTTCACCAAACACAGAAGTAAATACCAAGTGAATCAAGGACTTGGATTTTAGACCACAAAACTATCAGATACACAGAGGAAAATATTGGCAGAGCTCTTTTCCGCATAATTTTTTAATATTTATTTATTTATTTTTCCTTTTTTGTTGTTGTTGCCCTTGTTGTTTAACATTGTTGTGGTTATTGTTGTCATTGTTGTTGGATAGGACAGAGCAAAATGGAGAGAAGAAGTGAAGACAGAGAGGGGGAGAGAAAGACAGACACCTGCAGACCTAGCAACTCCCCTGTAGGTGGGGTGGGGGGGCTAGAACCTGGATCCTTCCACTGGTCTTTCTGCTCTGTGCCATGTGTGCTTAACCAGCTGCACCACCACCTGACTCCCCCGCATAAATTTTAAAGACATCTTCAATGAAACAAATCCAATTACAAAGAAGACTAAGGCAAGCATACACCTACGGGACTACATCAAATTCAAAGGCTTCTGCACAGCAAAAGAAACCACTACCCAAACCAAGAGACCTCTCACAGAATCAGAGAAGATCTTCACATGCCATACATCAGACAAGAGTTTAATAACCAAAATATATAAAGAACTTGCCAAACTCAACAACAAGAAATCAAATAACCCCATCCAAAAATGGGGGGAGGACATGGACACAATATTTACCAAGGAAGAGATCCAAAAGGCTGAGAACACATGAAAAAATGAACCAAGTCTTCGATTGTCAGAGAAATGCAAGTAAAAACAACAATGAGATACCACTTCACTCCTGTAAGAATATCATACCTCAGAAAAGGTAAAAGCAACCAATGCTGGAAAGGTTGTGGGGTTAAAGGAACCTTCCTACACTGCTGGTGGGAATGTCAGTTGGTCCATCCTCTGTGTAGAACAGTCTGGAGAACTCTCAGAAGGTTTGCAATGGACCTACCTTATGATCTTGCAATTCCTCTCCTAGGGATATATCCATAGGAACCCAACACACCCATCCAAAAAGATCTGTGTATACATATGTTCTTAGCAGCACAATTTGTAATAGCCAAAACCTGGAAGCAACCCAGGTGTCCAACAACAGATGAGTGTCTGAGTAAGCTGTGGTATATATACACAATGGAATATTACTCAGCTATTAAAAAGAGTGAGTTCACTATTTTTAGCCGATCTTGGATTGACCTTGAAAAATTCATGTTAAGTGAAATAAGTCAGAACCAGAAGGATGAATATGGGATGATCTCACTCTCAGGCAGAAGTTGAAAAACAAGACAGGAGAGAAAACATAAGTAGCACCCGACCTGGAGTTGGCATACTGCACCAAAGTAAAAGACTCTGGGGTGGGTCAGTGGGGGAGAATAGAAGTCCAAGAAGGATGACAGAGGACCTAGTGGGTGTTGTATTGTTATATGGAAAACTGAGAAATGTTATGCATGTACAAACTATTGTATTTACTGTTGAATGTAAAACATTAATTCCCCAATAAAGAAATTAAAAAAATATCCTGGGGTGGTATTGCAGTGGTTAAGTGCAAATGTTGCAAAGCATAGGGACCTGGTTTGAGTTGCCGGCTCCCCACCTGCCGGGAGGTCGTTTCACAGGCAGTGAAGCAGGTCTGCAGGTGTCTATCTTTCTCTCCGCCTCTCTGTCGTCCCCTCCTCTCTCCATTTCTCTCTGTCCTATCCAACAATGACGACAACAATAATGACTACAACAATAAATTAACAAGGGCAACAGAAGGGAATAAATAAATATTTAAAAAAGAGAACTTGAGAGGGAAGGGAAAAATAAAGAGGGAAGAAGGAAAGGATGAAGGGAGGGAGGGAAGGAGAGAGAGATAGAGACAGAGACAGAGAGTGACAGAGACTGACATGTGGGGACTGGGAGCTTGAGTCTAGGCTCTCTTGTACTCTAATGTGCACCATTGCCTGGCCTTCAATGCAACAGACTTTCTGCCCTATGTCTTAGTCCAAATAAATTAGAATTTCTTGAAAGTTGGGGCCTAGTCACTTGTATTTAAAATGCTCCCCAAGTTATTCTAATGTATGACAAAGGTTGAGACCCTTTAGGGCCAAGGCTGCTGTCTAACAACCAACACTTTGGGCTTGGGTATTGCAGAGAGTCAGCCTTGGCCTCTTGTTGTAATCAAGGGAACACCATTTAAAACAGGCTCTTGCATCTCCTATCATGATGGAAAGTAGTCAAGTGCCTGCTCTTTCAGGAACCACTGGCTCCTTTGTGTTGGCTTTGCCCTCCATCCTCTTTGGAGCCAGCAATTAAACATCCTGGCCACTACTCTAAGGCTGAGGAGGAAGCTGGCTGAACTCCTTGCTGGAGTCACAGAGAAGCAGAGTATGTGACCTGCAAACATGAAAATTTCTGTCCTGGAAAAGAGGCAGGTTCAGAGCATTCTCTCAGTGAATTTGGTGCACATGATATGGTTTCCAATTTGTAAATGTGAAGCTGGGGTATAATGCTTCTCGTTGTTGCCAAAAAAATAGACCGAGGCCAAATATGGTTGGTTGTTCCTATAGTTTATCCCAACAGCTCACTCACTGGGCTGAACAGGAAGGGCATACTCACTCCTCCCTGCCCAAGTTGACATGAAAAGCTTCCAGAATGTTCAGATGACTTAACGTGATAGTTTTCTTTTTCTTTTCTTTCTTTTTTTTTTTAAATTATCTTTATTTATTGGAGATAGCCAGAGATCAAGAGGGAAGAGGAGACAGGGAGAGAGACAGAGAGACACATGCAACCCTGCTTCACCACTTACAAGTCTTTCCCTCTCCAGATGGGGCCCGGGGGCTTAAACCTGGGTACTTGTGCACTGTAACATATGCGCTCAACCAGGTGCGCCACCACCCAGCCTCTAATGTGATGGTTTTCCATGTCTAACTTAATGTTCTAAAGGTGTGATTTTTTTTTTTTGTTGCAAATTTAAAACTTCTATTTTGCAAGTTAAACAGTTGTTTGCATGTATTACAAAGAGTTTCCCTGAATTTAGGTAGAGGCCTATGTGTGCCTGGAGGGACAATGCACATCTTCCCAATGTTGTGTTGCTATTTTCCAACAAGCAAGCCAGGAGACGGTCAGCAAAAAAGGAACAGGGTCTGGCACCACAAGTGGTTCCTCTCTCCTCAGCCTGGCTCTATTGATCTCAGATAACTTTGGGACAAGGACAGAAAGGATAGTTGGGCTTACCAGAGTCGTGTTTTAATACTTCTTCTTTTATCATCTGATATCCATCTCCCCCACTGGCGAGGAAGTTTGGGAGGATCACCTTATATACCTTATCCATTCTGAGAGGCTCATATTTGGGCACTCGGCACTGGGTGCAAAGAACATCTAATTTGACCACTCTGTCCCCAGGCTTTCGGGAAATATCATATACCACTTGAATTCCTAGAAAAGAAATGAGTCTGTTACATTTTTCCAGATGTAGAGGGGAATCTTCTGTTTCCTAAGAAGGTAATTGTGGCTAAAATCTGGAACTGTGGTATTAGACTTTCAGACAGGCCCAAAACTTGTCCCAGGTCACAGTGGAACCATAATTAAGTATTTCAGTGGTTATAACAGCAGGCATCTACTTCTAGCAATCAACCTTAATACTGATAGGGCACTTCTTTCCTTTGAACCTCTGTATGGCTCCAGACAAATATGACTAGAACAGAGGAGGGAATTTTTTATTTTTAAACACAAAAGCAGACAGGGGAGATAGTGTAGTTATTATAGAAAAAGACTTTAATGGGTGGAGGGTAGATAGCATAATGGTTATGAAAACAGACTCTCATGCCCGAGACTCCGAAGTCCCAGGTTCAATCTCCTGCACCACCATAAGCCAGAGCTGAACAGGGCTCTGGTTAAAAGGAAAGAAAAGAAAAGAAAAGAAAAGAAAAGAAAAAGACTTTAATGCCTGATGCACCAAAGGTCCCAAGTTCAATCTCTAGCACCACCATAAACTAAAACTGAGCAGTACTCTGGTGAAAAAAAAAAAAAAAAAAGGAACAAAAGCAACAACATAAAAAATACTGACTTTTAGCCTACTAAGGTTTATTTTTCTTGCTATTAGGGTTATCACAAGGACTTGGTGCCTGCACTACAAATCTACTGCTCGCAGTCATCGTTATTTTTACTTTCCTTAAAAAAAAAGATTTTATTTATTCATGAAGATAGCTGGAGCAAGAGAAATAACCAGACAACACTTTGATACATGTGCTACTGGGGACTGAACTTAGTACCTCACACTTGAGAGTGCAAATGCTATATCCACTGTGCCATCTCCCAGGCCACTCCTTTTCTCTTCTTTTCTTTTCTTTTCTTTCCTTTCCTTTCTTTTCCTTTCCTTTCCTTTCCTTTCCTTTCCTTTCCTTTCCTTTCCTTTCCTTTCCTTTCCTTTTCTTTCCTTTCCTTTTATTTTCTTCTCTTTTCCTCTCCTCTCCTTTCCTCTCCTCTCCTCTCCTCTCCTCTCCTCTCCTCTCCTCTCCTCTCCTCTCCTCTCCTCTCCTCTCCTCTCCTCTTCCCTTTCCAGGACAGAGAAATGGAGTGACAAGTGAGAGAGAGAGAGAGAGAGAGAGAGAGGAGAGGAGAGGAGAGGAGAGGAAGAGGGAGAGGGAGAGGGAGAGGGATAAGGAGAGGGGGAGGGGGAGGGAGAGGGAGAGGGAGAGGGAGAGGGAGAGGGAGAGGGAGAGGGAGAGGGAGAGGGAGAGGGAGAGGGAGAGAGACTGGTAGTCCTGCTTCATTGTGAACCTTCCTCTTCCAAGTGGGGATCAAGGGCTTGGACCTGGGTCCTTACACATTGTAAGGACCTTACACATTGTAACATGTGAAAGGTGAATAACTGCTCAGCCCACAGTCAATGAAGCCTTAAACAAAAACCAGATCTCAAAGCAGCTGGCTGGCTTGAGGTTTGAAGGCCTAGTTCCTATGCAGTGTCCAAGTACCAGACAGAGTCTTGGGTCTCTTCTTCTTCTAGCGTTTGCCCTTCTTCCGTAGCCAGTCAACAGCATCAGGTTGAGCCTGATGTAAAGTTTCGAGACCTCCTTTGAATCTGGAGAGGTGGCAGTCATTGACTATGTGGGTCATAGTCTGTCTGTAGCCGCAGGGGCAGTTTGGGTCATCTCTGGCTCCCCAGCGATGGAACATAGCGGCGCACTGGCCATGGCCTTGGGTCTCTGATCCTCAGTTAGTCTGAGTAGAATGGTTGCCTGTTGGGACTATGTGTAAGCTTGATAGAGCTTAGGGAGAACTACCCCCATCCTTGGATGGAGGTCTGAGAAGATACTCTCTTGGTTAGTCTCTCTCAACTGAGGTGAGCAAAGGGGAGAAGCTCAGACTTAGTTCTTCCCTTCTTGACTCTCAGACCCACAGAAACCCCAATACCTCTCCCCATTAACTGCAGGCCACATGACCGCCTACTTTAAGATTCACTTACTCAAAGTCACCTTACCTTCTGATCACAGAATAACACACCTTATCACACACTCCATCATACCCCTCAGACCCCAGATAAGAGAAATTCCAAACTATATGGCCTTTTGATATCCATCTTCTCTCTGTCTCACCCTACTGGTTTAACCCCTATGCTTCTCTCAAATACCTTTGGATAATTAAGTTGCTTATGTCATGGAGAATAACTGTCTTGTATCTCATCAATTCCTATCATATCAGCCCCCTACCATAAGGGCAAGCTGATCTTTAAGAAACCTGTAATTTCTGACATATTTCAGTAATTCCCTTTGTTTGGTTTTCTATTTAACTCATGTCCACCTGCTAATAAACGAGACCTGAGACTTGAGATCTGAGGTCTGAGCATGCTGCAGGTCTCCCCGGTGTCTTTTACTTCGTGTCGTCTCCTGTTGCGAGTGAGAAAGAACCGGTCCGTTACCTTTCCCCTGGAGATCACCCTGCCAGAGACCCCGACAGTTGCCCACAGTCATTGAAAGATTCTGCACTTGTGTTGGTGAAAGAAAACCCAAATCAGCCTGTCCACAGTGGGGGAGCTGAGGCCACCAGTAAGAAACCCAGCCTCTTGTTGGATGTTAACTTACCGCCCACCTGCAGGAACTCTCCACTGGACTGGCCATAGCGGTACACACTGTGCTCGAAGGCTTTCTTCAGGGTGGAACCTTTCAATTGAACTAGGTCAAAGGTGCCTCCAAAGGGCAACACAGCAGCCAAGTTTTCCCAGGTAATCGTGCCTGAGGAAAGTGACAGAGGAGACCAGGAGGAAAACAACTAAGAGGACAAGCTTACTTATACCAGGACCAGTTCTCCTTTGGATGTGGGGCAAAGGGGAGGGAGATGGGCCTCTGGGAATGACTGGGGTAGCACTGGTGGCTTCTAGGAGGGCCCTGACACCAAGGGAGGGAATAGATTTTAAGAAGCCTTTGACTGTGACCTCCATACCAGGGCACACTGCTGGGAATTTTCAGGTAGTGTGGCTCCATAGCCAACGGTGCTTGGCTCTGACCTCCTGGTTTGAGGTTGAATCATTGGTGGGGAGAGGACGCTAAGCTCACTCAGGGTGTCCCTGTAATCCATCCTTGTCTGACAATTGTTGGGGAACATCCATATCAGATGTATCTCAGCCAGTACCTGAAAGACTGTTTCCAGTAGTTGTCTGAATAGTCCTCAAACATGCCTTAAGCTCTGTTATGTAAGAGGCTATTAGTAAGCTAACTGATGAACAGCAGCCCGTGATCTTTAGATTCAGTTACCACACCCTCTGTTTTAAGTAGCTTTAATCATTCACCCCACTGTGGGTTCTGATTCTTGCCCAAACTTACCTTGTTGTATCTGAAAGCCCTATTGTTTTTAAACCTTATTAATGAAAGAACCATTGTCCCAAGGAGAGAGTTTTCTGTTGGCCTGCACTCCTACCCTGATAGCAGGCTGGAAAAGTCACCTCCCGACTCTCAGACACAGAACTCATCTCTCTGAGTACTCTTAGGGTATCCTGAGTCTCTAGCTCCAGCAGCGTAATAGATAATGGCACCAGCTTGGAGCGTACACTAAGAGTGACTGGTTTTCACAGTATATCAATGGGAGAGGGACTGCAAAAGAATCTGGAATGTCCGTCTAGTTGGTTTGTTTTACCATATGACACAATCTGGAATATCTCTAAATGCATTAAAATAACAGTGGCTTATTATTATTTTTTTTCAAGCACAAAAAAACCTGGAGAATCTTCTTTTGCCAAATATCAGAGTGTGATGAGAGAGAGAGAGGGAGGGAGAGGGAGAGGGGCAGGGAGGGGGAAAGAGAGGAGAGAGAGAGGGAGAGAGAGAGAGAGAGAGAGAGAGAATGAACACCAGGCATGTATATGGCCACAGGTGAGGTGCTTTGACACCAGAGAGTGCTATGGTGCAGTGGTGTCTCTCCCTATCTCTCTATCTAAATAAAAAATGAGCATGGAAATAGCCCATTAATGAGGCTGCTGTCGTCATCAAAAGTAATTCATCTCTTCAAACATCAGGGTTGATATGTTGCATAAATCAGCACTGATGAGTATTTTGCTTTGTGAATCTGGTGTTCAGATTAGGTTTAGTTTCCACTCACCCTGGTTACTGCTTTTGTGTGCAAATAAACAAAAGAACACACACACACCACCACCATTTAAAACTTGACCTTCCATCTCCTGTCATGGAATGGACAGTAGTCAAGTGCCTGCTCTTCCAGGAAGTGTGTGTTGTGCACACCTTTGAAGCTAGGCTTGAGAGGCAGTTAACCCAGGCAGAAAGGGCTGACATGTAGGGGTGTAGCTGGCAGCAAAGGTGAACTGCAGCTGCTCACAGGCATGTCAAAGAGAGGATAAACTGGGCCCAGGACCCAGCCAGGAGCTTACCATTGTTCCGCTCGTCAATGGGTGACCGAATGCCACCTCCGTTTATAATGCACATGGACACGTGGTTCCAGGATAGCTCATCTGGGTGTCTGAGGTTGTTGTTGATCTGTAACAGCCACCGGCATTTGTGTGAGCTACTTAGGGTCAGTTCCAGGAATCTGGTTAGCTCTATGGAAGACCTCAAGCTGCTTTCCCCTGCCCTGCATTCCTGGTGATTTCTTAGGAATGCAGTTGACCCTTGAGCAATCTGGGTTTGTACTGTGCAGCATAAATAGCAGAGCAGAAACTATTGACATTTTGCAGAAATCAGCATTCATCAGTTTTTAGCTCTGTGAGTCAGAAGGTCCATATCCACCCACATTTTTTTAAAACCTCTATTTTTTTCTCTCAGCTTAGTCAACATGAGTAAAACAAGGATAAAAGTCCTTGTGATGACCCACATCTTTTTCTTTCCCCTCCCCCCCAAATGCTTTATCTAGGGAAATGATGATGTATAAGACATTTATTGTCACACAAGTACAATTTCTTATCTCTCTGTCATAGATGTCTGCATACCATTCTCACCACCACCTTCTACCAGCATGCACTGGGTTCCCAGTACTCTACCCTTTCTGGCCTCCAGCTTCCTTGTTTTTGCAGCAACAGGCCAAAAGTAGTTCAAATTTCTCCCCATGTTTTCCCTTTTTTCTTTCTTACTTTTTTTTTTTTTTTTTTTAATTGTCACCAGGGTTATTGCTGGGGCTTGGTGTTGGCACTATGAATCCACTGGCCCTGTGGCCATCTTTTTTTTCGCACTTTCTCTTTTCTTTCTTCCTTTCTTTCTTTCTTTTTCTTTCTTTCTTTCTTCCTTCTCCTCCTCCTCCTCTTCCTCCTCCTCCTCCTCCTCCTCTCTCTCTCTCTCTCTCTCTCCCCTTTTCTCTTTCTCTCCATCCCTTTCTCTCCCCCTCTCTCTCCTTACCAGAACACCGTTCAACACTGAATTTTGGTGGTGTGGGGGATTGAACCTGGGGCTTTGGAGCCTCAGGCACAAGTGTCTCTTTGCATAACCATTCTGTTATTTACTTCCTGCCCTTCTTTCTTTCTTCCTATTTTATTTGATAGGACAGAGAGAAACTGAGAAGGGAGGGTGACACAGAGAAGGAGAAAGACAGACATCTGCAGATATACTTCACCATGTATGAAAAGCATCCTCCCACAGGTGGGGAGCGAGGGGCTCTAACCTGGGGTCCTTGCACATGCTAATATGTGCTTTTAGCCAGGTACACCACCACCTGGCCCCCTTTCTTTTCCTTGTTTCTTTTCTTATCTTTATTTATTGAATAGGACAACCAGAAATTCATAGAGAAGGGGAAGATAGAGAGGAAGAGAGAGAGAGATACCTGTAGCACTGCTTCACCACTTGCAAAGCTTTCCCCCTGCAAGTGGGGACCAGGGGCTTGAACCTGGGTCCCTGTGCATTGTAACATGTGCACACAATGAGGTGCACCACCACCTGGCCTTTCCCTTGTTTTTTTTCTTTTCTTTTCTTTTTTTGTATTATTGTTTCCCCTTTATTGGGGGATTAATGCTTTACATTTGACAATGAATACAATAGTTTGTACATGCATAACATTTCTCAGTTCTTTCCCTTGTTTCTTAAGTGATATTATTTGGTATTTGTCTTTCTCTTTCTGTCTTATCTCACTTAACATGATTCCTTTAAGATCCATCAATAACATTTTCTTTCCTCTAGTTTACTTTATTGTAAGAATATAGTGTGTAACCTGAACTGGAGTTGGTGTATTGCACCAAAGTAAAAGACTCTGAGGTGGGGGGTGGGGGAAGAGTACAGGTCCTGGAAAAGGATGATAGAGGACCTAGTGGAGATTGTATTGTTATATGGAAAACTGAGAAATGTTATGCGCGTACAGACTATTGTATTTACTGTCAACTGTAAAATATTAATCCCCCAATAAAGAAATTAAAAAAAGAATATAGTGTGTAGCACAAAATAATATAAAAATATCAACAGACTATACTTTTGGTAGGATGTCTAGTTAACAGTAAGGAATTAATAATTAAATTCTGGGGAATCAGAAGTGATTTCTTATTATGTTAGTAGGTGGATGACCTTAACCTGGGCATTGTTCAAGGGTCAACTGTAAGTAGAACTGGTTTTAAGCTTGGAGAAACAAAAATATGTATGGTGGTGTCTGCTGCTGCTAGGATCCTGGATTCTGATGCATCCCAGGATTGAAAAAGACTGACTCTAAACACTTACTGTTAAGTGTAAGAGTGGTCTGGAGTATGGGCACACCAGCATGTTTACTGACTGGGACCCTGAACAGACTTCACTCATGATATTTATTCGCAAAGTCTATATTACGTCAAAGCATGAAATGAGAAACGTCAAAAGCATTTTAGCAGGGGTACACAAATTATGCCAGGCCACCAGAGTACACTCATGTAGCCCTCCAACTACACAGGAGGTACGCATTATGTCCATATCAGGAATCCGACAGTCTGTGAGGGGCAGCAGTGTCTGTCACAGTATGCCGCTTTAGGCCTTTTTGGCTTGGGTAGGGGGATTGTTGATGCAACTACTTGTAAACTTACATCATCCACCAGAAGACCATCAGAAAACAGGAATTGTAGCCAGAGAGGAGTATGAGTGACTGCAGGTGGCCGGCCAGCACTCCTTTGTTCTATTTATAACTTCTTCTTCTTTTAAAAAAATATTTATTTATTTATTCCCTCTTGTTGCCCTTGTTGTTATTAATGTCATCATTGTTGGACAGGACAGAGAGAAATGGAGAGAGGAGGTGAAGACAGAGAGGGGGAGAGAAAGACAGATACCTGCAGACCTGCTTCACCATCTGTGAAGCGACTCCCCTGCAGGTGGGGAGCTGGGGGTTCGAACCAGGATCGTTATGCCGGTCCTTGCGCGTTGTACCATGTGCGCTTAACCTGCTGCGCTACCGCTCGACTCCCCTATATATAGCTTCTTAGTAATAGTACAGCAGAAAACAAGATTGTGTCGATAAATAGCAGGCATTATAATCCAGGGGTCTACAACATCAAGTAATAGACATTAAGAAATCGGGAGGTTTTTCAGCAAACATGGTACTGTGACAGGCTATCTCATAGACTCTTAGAAACAGGTGCTCTGAGCCCTCTCTCCTAAAGTTCCTGGCTAGTGAACCTTAGCCAAACAGGCTCTTGTGTCAGGATGGGCCTTGGTGCAGCCTGGCCTGGCCTGTGGCATTGCTCCCTCACAGCTCTTCCTAGCAAATCAATTTGCATTTGAAATCTTTCAGGAATCCCTGTCTCCATATTCAGGTTCCAAGCCAATTTTAGAGTTGACAGTTTTGGAGGCATAGTAACAGCCCTCAGAAACACAATACATTTCATTCTTGTTGTCATAAATTTATGCTTAGTTACAAAAGAAAACAAAAATTCTCATGTAGAAAAAAAAAGTGCAAGTCAGAGAGACAGCATAATGCCTGTACAAAAGCCTTTCATGACTGAGACTCCAAGGTCCCAGTTTCAGTTCCGGCAGTACCATAAGGTAGAGCTGAACCACTGTCAGGTTAAAAAAATAGTGCAAAGGCAAATGTTTTCTTATTTTTACTCTAGTCTCATAACAAAGAGGTAGTAATTACCAACAGCCTGGAGTTGAATCTTTCCCTTTAATCTTTCCTCCCCTTCTCTTTCCTTCCCTTCCCTTGTCTTCTTTTTCTCCATCCCTCCCTCCATTTTAAAACAGTTCATTCATTAGTGAGAGATAGGAGAGAACCAGAATACCACTCTGCCATATGTGATGCCAGGGACCAACCTCAGTACTTTGTACTTGAGATTTTAGGGCTTTATCCACTACACCATTTTATAAGGGTATTTCTTTCTAGACCTTTCTGTACACATCTTTGTACTGGTTTGTCCTGTAGCTACTCTTTTTTTTTTTTTTTTCATGTGGTGGTGGGATATGAACCTAGACTCTGCATCTACACAGTGCCACTGTTGACCAGCCTCCACAAGCCAATTTTCTTTTTTAGGTTTTTTTGTATTTATTTTCCCTCTTGTTGCCCGTGTTGTTTTATTGTTGTTGTTATTGATATTGTTAGATAAGACAGAGAGAAATGGAGAGAGGAGGGGAAGACAGAGAGGGGGAGAGAAAGATAGACAACTGTAGACCTGCTTCATCACTTGTGAATAAATGCCCCTGCAGGTGGGGAGTTGGGGGCTCGAAATGGGATCCTTACACTGGTCCTTGCGCTTCTTGCCATATGCACTTAACCCACTGTGCTACTGCCTGACTCCCAACAAGCCAATTTTCTAATTATTGAGAGAAAGTGAGAGAGAGGGAGAGAAAGGGAGGGAGGGAGAGAGAGGGTAGGAAAGAGAGGGAGAGGGGGAGGGGGGAGAGGGAGAAAAAAAGGGAGAGGGAGAGAGAGAGACGAGGAGAGAGAGAGAGAGAGAGAGAGAGAGAAGGGGAGAAAGAGATACTTCATAGCACCACTCCACTATCATGGAGCTTCCTTGGTGCCATCAACTGCGCTCCAGTGTGGTGAGCGCATGAGAATACAGGGCCTGACCCTCTAGTTACTTCTTTTTCATCAAGTGCATAAAGTTGGAAAGGCACCATTTGTCTCATGCAGGAAAGTATACACCTTGTCATTTGCTTGCAGTTATTTATTGAGTCTGGCTTGACATGAGTGCTGCAGGCACTGTACTGAGCACAATTAAATGGCTTCTGTGCGTGGGCCTTGAGCCTGCAGGAGTGTTGAATCTGACCTGGGTGATGTAGCTGAGTATGGCCCCTGGGGTCTGCCCTTGCTGGTCTGGTCATAGACAGGTGAACAGAGAAGTGCTTGTGGTATGTGGGGTGTTAGTCAGTCACTGGACTGACTGTGGTCAGAGCAGCTGCATGCTGTCATTCTCTCCTTGTGAAGGGAGTGTCCCATTTACTGTTTCTTCACAAGGCCAGTGCTCTGGAGCCAGCAGGAAGATCAGTGAAAAATAGCCTGGCCACTGGAGGCCTTGGCAGAAGTGTTTTGTCTATCACATCTACATCTTGTGAGTAGCAGAATTTGTATAGTCAAACAAGAAGGAAGCAACACCTGAAGCTTAGTCAAGTGAAGTCCTTCAACAAAAGGTTCCAGTTCTTGTAGAGCAGTAAAATGATGGACAGCTGGTTGAGTTCCGGCATCTTTCCAAGGTACTCAGTATGAGCTTTAGCCAAATTTTCCTCTGGGCACTATTTATTTGTTTATCTGGATAGAGAGAGAGAAGGAGAGGGAGAGGGGAAAAGAAGGGGAGGGGCAGGAGGATAGGGAAAGACAGCACAGCATTGAAACTTCATTTTATGCTATGGGAGCTGGACTTGAACTTAAGTCATGCATGTGACAAAGCAGTGAGCTATCCAAGCGAGCTATTTTGCCAGTCCAGCACTTTTCCGCTCCTCTTCCTCCTCCTCCTCCTTTTTTAATATATCTGAGTCTGGGACCCAGAGAGGTAGCCTACAGTGCTATGTGTCTGACCCAGGTTTGAGCTCTGGCACAGGTAGGAGATGTTATAACAATGGCAAAAGCTTCAGTGCTTGGTGTCTCTCCTCTTTCTCTCAACCTCTCTCTCTCTGATATTCTTTCTCCCTGTTATTCTATCTGAATGAAAAAAAAAACTGACATGGAGAAGTGAAACTTCACATTCGATGGATATACACACATCTCCAGGAACTGGGCTGATAGCTTCTCCAGCCCAGCACACACTTTGCCATGCATAAGAACCTGAATGGAATATGCTATGGTGCCTTTAATTCCCACTCTCTTTGTCTTTCATCTGCTACCTGGAAAAAAGGAAAAAAAAAGTTCAGTGGGACTGGCAGGTGGTTGAATCTACATGTCACCATGTGCAAGGACCCGGGTTCAAGTCTTTAGTCACCCCATGCGATCATCTGCAGGTGAAGCTTCATGAGTGGTGGAGCAGTGCCGTGATGTCTCTCTTTTCTGTGTCTCTTTCTCCCCCCCCCTTTTTTTGGTCTGTTACTATCTAGGGGGAAGGAAAAACCTGCACTACAGGAACAGTAAAGTCATGTATGCACTCAGCACCAGTGTGGCCTTGGCAGCAAAATACATTAACAACAACAACAACAACAAAGTAAAAACTCTCTGGCTCTGTCCCTGTCAACTTTTCCCTCCTCAAAGCCTTTTCCCCCGTTTTCCTCTTGCTTTTGCTTCTAGCAGGAGCAGCCCCTCTCTTGCCGCCACTCACCATAGCGTCACAAATCATGTTGCCCATGTTGCATTCTCGAAATCGGCAGGATTCAGTGGTGCCATCCAGGTAGACAATGGTCCTCCCCAGCTCCTGGGTGGAATAATTGTCTAATTTTACCCTCCACTTGTTAATGTCTGCTTTTATGACTGAATCTAGAAGAAAGCAATGTGAATGAACAAATGAGTCAACAAGCCACCTATCATTAAAGCGGCTCTCTCACTGACCCAATTTCTGGTGAAGAAACCAAACATCATAGAACTTACTAATTGTAAGTATACATTCATGGTATTTCTGCATAGTCTTTTTTCTTTCTTTCTTTCTTTCTTTCTTTCTTTCTTTCTTTCTTTCTTTCTTTCTTTCTTTCAGCCTCCAGGGTTATTGCTGGGGCTCAGTGCCTGCACTACAAATCCACAGTTCCTGGAGGCCATTTTTCTCCTTTTGTTGCCCTTGTTATTTATCGTTGTTGTGGTTATTATTGTTGTTGTTGTTGGATAAGACAGAAATGGAGAGAGGAGGGGAAGACAGAGAGGGGGAGAGAAAGATAGACACCTGCAGACCTGCTTCACTGCTTGTGAAGTGACTCCACTGCAGGTAGGGAACCATGGGCTCGAACTGGGATCCCTATGCATGTCCTTGTGCTTTGTGCCATGTGCGCTTAACCCACTGTGCTACTGCCCACCTACTCCCTTCTTTTTAAAATATTTTATTGTACAAAAAAAAACAACAGAGAGAAATTGATAAAGGAGAGTTGAGCTGAAGAGGGGGAGAGACAAAGAGATACCTGCAGCATTGTTTCACTGCTTGCAAAGCTTTCATTCTGCAGGTGAAGTCTGGGGCCTTGAACCCAGGTCCTTGTGCATTGTAATGTGTGTGCTCAACTGGGTGTTTTAGAGGGAGAGAGAGACACTTGCAGCACTGCTCCAAGGCTCATGAAGCTTTCCCTTTGGAGATGGGGATTAGGGGCTTGAACTGGGTCCTCATACATGGTAACATGTGTGCACTACTGGGTCCATAGTTGGGTTTTGATTGTGGAATTTCCTTAGCAACCTCTCTTTTGTTTCCTGGTAATGAGAACCAGAATGGATATTTACTGAGTGCCCCCTTACCGCCAGCCCCTGCCCCTATGCTGTGCATCCTAACGTCAGCTGATTACACCTGCTGTTGGCCCATCCGGCATGCAATCATGGTGGTGGGGGTGGCGATGAAGGCCCAGGGGCATCTATAAAGGTCTTGCTGAGCTTCTGCTGTCAGTCTTCTTGGTTCCTCTTGTTGGGCATTACACCAGCTCCCCCCTGCTCCACTGCTTGATGCTGTGGTCTATTTACATAATCATTGTTTTGCCTGAGACCTGCCCTGCCTGCAGGGCATTCGTTTAATCCCCACTGATTAGAACCTTCGCAACAGCTGGAGACCTGCCCTGCCTGCAGGGCACTGGTTTAATCCCCACTGGTTAGATGGAAGCTTGCTCTGTTCATGCTTTTCCCCTTCTCTCTACCCACTCTCCTATGTATATCCTTTTCTGACCTACCACTTCTGCTTCAGAAGATATAAATGCAGATTAATAAAGGCAGCATAGCATTGCCTGCTCAGCCATGAATTCCTGGTTATCTCTCTCCTGCCTGCGAAGCTAGCCCGGCACCCTCTCTCTGGCTGCTGAAAGCTCTGTGCTGTAATCACAGACTCTTGGGGGTACTGTGGTCACTCAGCGTCAGTCTCTCCCCACCCTCACCATCATGGCAAAGTGAATGATGAGAGAAGCATAGAGTGTGTTTGTGTTCACTGAATGAAAATGAAATGTATTTTCACCCTGAATCCCAGGCAAAACAGTGGAATCTAGCACCTTCGCCAGACACTCTGCCTCTGGAGGCACCGCCTCCCCCCACCCCCAAGGGCTAAAGCCCTGCTCTATCAAATCTGCTCTGGATATGAGCTGAGCATGCCTTTCTCATGAAGGTGGTGGTGGTGGTGGTGTTGGCAAGATGAATCCTGAAAGGTCATCACCAGCAGCAGTGACACAGTGTCTGATGCTCAGAGGACTTGGAGAAGTCAATGGGACATTTGGTTGTATTTCTAATTTCTGTGATTTATGAAGATGGTAGATTCAAGGGAGAAGCTGCCTCATTCAGAAGCATCAGTGTCCCATCCCCAAATGTTTACAGAAACAAAACCATGATTCCTACTCCCTACCCCCACCCTCCAGCAGTCTAGTTGGGGAACTGGTGGAAGATTCCCCAAATTTCACAAACCTTCAGGGATGCTGCTGTTGAGAAGAATGGGGTTTCCGTGTGAAGTAATGACATTGCCTTTTTCATCGAATTCAACCTTCAGGTAGCCCAGGTACTTGCCAAAAGCATAGGCCTGGACCACAGGGACCTTGCGCCCGTCATCGGAGGTGACGATGAATGGGTAGTCCCCGACAGGAACCTCTTTGGAAGGTCGAGGACCTAAAACAAAATGAAAACAGATCCCCAAACTCATCAAGTTGGCCCTTGTTCACTGCCTGCTGTGGGCCAGCGGGCCATCAGCCAAATGACAGTGGCTTTGAAATTGATGACTTGCCAGCCATGGCTCCACACAGCTGTCCTTTCAGAGCCCTGCCAGGGTGTCTGCCTCTGCTTCTGAATGTCCTCCTGGGACATGAATCCTTCCATTTTCAGCTCCACGGACTCTGGCTGAGCTATTTCTGAGTCCAGGGCACCATGCCTGGCACTGGGGGAGGGCACAAGAATGCTGAGCATCCTCCTCTGTCATACACACACACACACACACACACACACACACACACACTCCACCTGAGGTTGGGAAGCCTGCTACTTGACACATTTTGGTTCTGACACTGCTCTTCTTTCAGCCACACTGCAGTTCATATGTCACCACCATGGAGATAATAACATAGTTGAGGTTGTTTTGAATCTGTGACCTTTGAACAGAAACCTTTGACCCACTGCTGTCTACCACTTCCTTTGCCACACTTATGACTCCGGGGCCCCAGGAAACCTCAGCAGGAGTTAGTTACTCATGTGGCCTGCTAAGACTAGTCAGACCCTGAGTTCTATGTCATCTTAACTTCGAAACACCTCATAACCTCATAAGCCCACTTAATGTCTGAGAAGACTGTCACTGCCATACCACCCTGAACATTCCAGATCTCATCTGATCTCGAACACTGTTATGAAGAAGTCTAGAAGACTGTCATAAGCCTTGGCCTGAGGTCACAGCTGGTTTGTAAAGGAAACAGATGGGACATTGTGGCTGGGATTCACTGGAACTTGTGCTTTCCTCTTATGAGCTGTTCTCACAAAGCCTACAAAGGCTGGCAGCCAAAGCCACTGACCAGCTCAAACGCAAGCCCCACGCCTGCACCTTTGTGGCCTAAGCTATTTCTGGGCCTTAATTTTTCCCCTGAAACAAACCAGGATGGATGTACAGAAATAGCATGCTCTTATGCTGAGGGAAGCCTCTGCCAGCTCGAAGGCCAAAAAGTCTAAGTGCTGCCAATCCCAGTACTTCAGAAAAATGTCGCCAAACTGAATTTTCCAATTGTCTTGTCACCATTAAAAAATGAGAAGAGCTATTGTATTTTACTGTTGACTGTAAACTATTAATGCCCCATAAAGAAATAAAATTAAAAAATGAGAAAAGAAAAATGTATTGGACTTTATATTTAGTATTTGCCACTAGAGTTATTGCTGGAGTTTCATGTCTGCATGATCCCTGCTGACTTTGTTTTTCTTCAGAGGATAAGATGCAGAGAGAAGCAAGCAAACAAACACAGAAAGACACACAGAACTGCTTCATCATTTGTGAAACTTCTTTCGTGCAGGTGCTCCTATGTGGTGGCTGTGGACTCTAATATGGGCCCTGGTGCATGGTAAAGTGTGCTCTACGAGCTGTCTCCCAGACCCCCTTGCATCATTATTTTCACAAAAGCGCCTGCCTTGAGATCCAGCTTAGTCTTGCCCCTTCTCCTTTTGCAAGTACGACCTCACAGGTGACCTCACAGATGTCTGTGACAGCCAAGAATGATTAAATGGCAAGGAAGGTTACCACTGTCACTTCCTCCTGTCCTGTTCTTCTCTTCCTATGGGCAAGTCTAGAGCCTAGTCTTTACTTTCCAGTCACCAGGAGGTGTGACAGCCCTCACCCACCTCAGCTGGGGAGGTTTTGGGGAAGGAGCCAGAGCTCAGTAAAGACGCAGTTCCAAAAATCACCACCAGGTGGCAGAGACAACCCATCTAGGAGGAAGTCAGTTTCAGAAACTACCAATTTGGCAATTTTCTGGAAAGAGAAGGGATGCCTGACAATTCCTTTTGAACTGAAGAATAATTTAATAGAAATTTTCTAAAAGAAGGCATACACATAGTCATCCTGAGAAGTGCCAACCATTACTAGGGAAAATGCCAATTTAAACCACTGACATGTACAAAAACACCTGTCAGAATGACCATCAGCAAAAAGACAGGCAGTGAGTGCTGGCGAGAGTGTGGAGAGAATGGCATCCTGATTCACTGTTAGTGGGGATGCAAAACTGTGCAGCCACAATGGAAAGGATTCCTTCTCTTTCCTCCTCTCTCTCAAAGAGAGAAAGTGAAATGGATCTCAGCAGAGAAGCTTCTTTCAGTGCAGTGAAGGTCAGGGATTGATCTTGGTCTGCATGCATGACAGAACAGTGCACTATCAGTATGAAGAATTCTAAACAAACAAACAAAAAAAATAAAAGTAAGGGAACGTAGACAGCTCAGCAGGTAAAGACATGTAATGAATAAGGCCCTGGGTTTGATTGATTCCACAGGGGATTAGGGAACTCTGTAGATGATGAAGACTTTATGATTTGGAACCCATGTCTCTTTCAGTGCTTCCCTATCCCACCTCACCTCTCTCTCTCTCTCTCCCTCTCTCCCTCTTTCAGAAAATAAAAATAAAAATGGGAGTTGGGGGAGGAGGGTAGGTAGCATAACGGCTATGCAAAGAAACTCTCATGCTTGAGGCTCCTAAATCCTAGGTTCAATTCCCTTTACCAGCATGAACCAGAGATGAGTAGTGCTCTTGAAAAAGAAATTGGGCTAGGGAGACAATTCAATGCATGTGAGAGCCCTTAGGTTCATCCCTTGGCATTGCATAAAGACAAAAAAACCCAAAAAACAAAACAAAACAAAAACAAAAACAAAAACCAAAAAGCAAAAAACAAGAAGCCCCAAACCACCAGAACTATCATAGTTCAGCAATCTCACTTATAGATATTTGTCTGGAGGAAAAGAAAGCAATAATTCAATAAGCTAGAAGCCTGGATTTTTCGCATTTACTTTTCTTTCTTTTTTTCTTTTCTTCTCTCTCTCTCTCTTTTAGAAAAATCTTTATTTGGTTATAATCAGCCTTTACTTTTCTACCTTCCAGAGATGTATCTGAACTTAAACAGAAAGTAAAGGTCAGGACTCTGTGATTGGTCAAATGCCTAGTCAGACTAGACTGTGTTTTGCAGATAAGAAAGAAGCAAGCAACTCCAGTTCCTCTTTGACAGGGCACAGTCTCCAGCTGTGGGTTCCTTTAGTCATCTGCATTATAAACAGACTTTAATCAGGAGCAAGAAGGCTGTTTCCCAAGTGGCTGAAGCTTTAGTTGGCGGGGCGTTTGGCTCAGCTTCTGCAGCTGAGTCCCCTCTGCTTCCCCTAAACTCAGCAATTCTAGAACCACTAGCAGAGAAAACAGCACAGAATGTCACATTTTGCACATCTTTCCATGCTCTCTAGCCAAGGAAGCTCATGCCCAAAATAGGTTCTCTCCACATGGAACCATACATCTGCCTTTGGAAACCTGACTTGTCATGTTGGTGGGAGAGAAATAGTTACCAGAACTCTATTCCAGCCATCTAGGAAGTAAATACAATGGGAATCAAATTGGATGAAACCATGAAGTTGTGGGTTGGAGAACAGATTTCCTAACAAAGCGGGGTCACAGATGGAACCTAATGGGGGTCCTTCCCAGGGAGTAGCCCCTCATCAATGTGATGGCCCCAAGTGCAGGCCTGAAAACCACCTTTTAGTGGCCATGAGGGCTGAGAGGGTGGACCTTGTGGTGACAGAGGTGCAGAGAACAGGCCTTTGATGTGTTTTTTAACTGGCTGAATTACAGAATGTTTTTACAGTAGTCTATGGCACACATGAATATATGTGGGAACTGGCTTAAGAATTTTCAAATCCAAAAAAGAAAAGACATTCAGAAGTAGTAAAAGGTGTAGGTGTGACTTAAAATGGAAGAGACCCTTAGTTCCATCTGCTCTATTCTTACCTTTAGGTTCCTGATTATTAAATAGTATCTTCTGCTTTATATCTTACTGCTTTTCAACCACCAAGTTGCTGGTGCTACCACGATACCAACCTGACTTTCCCTGGGTAGAGACCTCACCAATGTATCCTGGAACCTCACTCCCCAGAGCTGTATTCTACCAGGGAAAAACAGAAATAGGCTGGGGAGTATGTATTGACCTGCCAACTGTCCATGTTCAGTGGAGAAGCAATTATAGAAGTCAGACCTTCCACCTTCTGTACCGCATAAAGATCTTGGGTCATACTCCCAGAGGGATAAAGAACAGGGAACTTTTAATTTTATTAGTGATTAAATATTGTGTCCTGGAAAAGCCTAAATTCTTTCCCAGCTTTATCTTTACAAGGTCAGTGAGGCTGCTCAGTAGGGGCAGAGCAGGAAGGAGTAGTATCCCCAGGTGCCCATCACACTTCTCTTCATATGGGATATAGTCACTCCATGGCTTAGCATCCTTTAGAATACCAGACTTCAAGTTCGCATTTCACATTATTAAATTACATATATATGCAGTTCAGAGGGAAGGGGGAGATAGATACCCACACCACTGTTTCACTACCTTTGAAGCTTTTCTCTTATAGGTGGAGACTGGAGATTTGAAGCCTGGTCTTTGCACTCGGGTGCTTGCACACTGTATTGCATGTGCTCAACCAGTTTAGAGGGAAGGGGGATAGAGAGCAAGAGCTAGTGAGAGGGAGGGAGAGAGGGAGGGAGGGAGGGAGAGAGAGACAGAGAGGGGGGGAGAGAGAGGGAGGGGGAGAGAGAGAGGGAGGGGGAGAGAGAGAGAGAACTGCAGCACTATTTCACAAATCTGTGAAGTTTTCCTCCTGCAGGTGAAGTTTGGGCACTTGAACCTGGATTCCTGTGCATTGTAATGTGTGTTCTCTACTGGGTGTGCCACTGCCTGGCCCCAGAATAGAACTTTCTGATTGACTGATTTTTATGAGAAAGAGAGAGGAGAGAGAGAGAGAAAGAGAGAGAGAGAGAGATCAAAGCACTGCTCAGCTCTGGTAATGTTATGGTGGTGCTTAGAATGGAATCTAGACATTTTTAAAAAAATAATTTATTTCTTTATTGGGGGACATTTTCTTGTTAAAAAAATTAATGAAATATTATTATTATTATTATCATTATTATTATTACCACCATCCAGGTTATCCCTGGGGCTGGGGCTTGGTGCCATACTATGAATCTAGTGGCCATCCCCCCTTTATTTGATAGGAAAAAGAAATTGAGAATGCAGGGGGGGGATAGAGAGTGAGAGAGACACCTGCAGCACTGCTTCACTGCTTGTAAAGCTCCCCCTTTTCAGGTGAGGACCAGGGCCTTGAACTTGGGCTCTCATTCATGGTGCATACACTCAGTCAGGTGCACCACCCCCTGGATCCCTTAACAAGCTAGCAAGATAGCTCATGTGGGATGGTGACTGCTTGGCCACACATGTGATCCAGGTTCAAGCCTGACCTCAATTCCACTGGAGGAAGTCTTGTGTGGAGGAAGTGCTATGGTGTCTTTCCCTCTGTTTTTCTGTCTTTCTCTTGCTATCTGAAAAAAGATGGCCTGGAGTGGAACCCTGACAACAAAAACAACAAAATATGTTTTAGTAACCATTTAAGTTGTTACAGTAACCTGACTAGGACCAAGATGGAGTTGTACATGCCAAGTCCTGCACCAGCAAACCAAACTTTAACTCTGTTGCTCTGCTTTGCTCTCCCACAAAGTCAGGTCTAACTCAGCCAATCAGAGCCTGGCTGTTTAGTCATCTGCTTCACTTCCAAGGCTCTCTTGCTCCACACAAGGAAAGGAATTCTGCTAGAACCAACATGCACTGCCAATTTCTTGTTCCTATCCACAAGGGTCTGTGAGTATCTTTGGTGTTATGTGGCTTGTCAGAGCTCTTTTCTATCTGCTAGTTAGGACACTGCCTTATTTCTGAACCCTGAAATAAAAGCTTAGCAGGCTTGTAAGTTGTCTGTAATTTTTTAAATATAATTTTTTCTTTTAAAACTATTTTTACTTATTTATTATTGGATAAAGAGAGAGAAAAATTGAGATGGGAGGGGAAGGTAAGGAAGGAGACAACTGCAGCCCTACTTCACCACTCCTGAAGCTTTCCCCCCTGCAGGTTAAACTTGGGTCCTTGAACATTATAATGTGTGTGCTTAACCAGGCTTATCACCACCTGTCCCCCACTAGTAAATTATCTGTAGGGAAACTTGTAACAAAGTTTAGGATTAAGGGTTTGGTTTTAGGTTTAGGGAGGTTTTGGAAAATATATATGTTTTATAAAATATTCTACATAGAATATAAAAAAATTACAACTAGCGTAAAATATTTGGCAAATGGAAAGAGACAAAAATATTTATTGTCTCACCACTCTGTGACAATGACCAATACGACTTTTGTGAATCAAAAAAATAAACAAGGGTTCAGAGATGGCTTAGTAGTAGAACATGTGCCTTCCAGGCATGGGGTCCTGGGTATGATCCCTGGTACCATGTGAGAGCAACAAAGACAAATTAAGTGGAGCCTCAGTGGATGGTGGACTCTTACATTTCTTCCTCCTCTGCCCTCTCATAAAAAATAAAATAGAAGGAGACTGGGTGGTAGTGCAGTGGGTTAAGTGCACGTGGCGCAAAGTGCAAGGATCCGCTGGGTTCCAGCACCTAGCTCTCCACCTGAAGGGGGGTTGCTTTGCAAGTGGTGAAGCAGGTCTGCATGTGTCTATCTTTCTCTCCTCCTCTCTGTCTTCCCCTTCTCTCTCGACTTCTTTCTTTCCTATCCAACAACAACAACAGCTATGACAATAATAACAACTGCAATAAGCACAACAACAAGGGCAACAAAGTGGGCAAAATGGCCTCCAGAAGCAGTGGATTTGTAGTGTTGGCACAAAGTCCTTGCAATAACCCTGGAGGCAAATCAAATAAAATAAAATACAAATTGGATGGAGTCATCAGAAGAGCACATTCATTTCATGCCCAAGGTCCTGGTTTTGAACCCTGACATATATTTAAAAAAAATGTATGGAAAGCAATGGGGGAAATTGGTGGCAGAAAGCATTCTAGGGAGAAGCTTTCCACAGGCTTAGTGAAATACTTGTAAAAAGACAAGGCTCTGACAAAGAAGAGAGAGAGCAGGCTCACCCTAATCTTGGAGATAGTATCCTCATTTTTCTCTTCTTCAAGGTGAGGGAAGATGAAGTGTTGGGGATAGCAGGTTCCCCAACATGGACCAGGTAGTGGTTGGGGAGACAGAGAGTGATTAAGAATTTGGCATGAAAATCATGGCAGAATTGTTGAGTCTGAGGGGTAGCCTTGGATAGCAGAGATGGAGAAAGGGGGAATGAGCGGAGTAAGGCTGCCAGGAGGCTGGGTTGAGGACAAAGAACCCACTGGTGAGGGATGCCCTGTGTTGGCAGTGGAGGGGTCTCTGCAGGAGGCTCAGTGTGGCTGACAGCTTTTGCTGTGCTGTGACAGGGTTCCCTGTGGCTAACTCAGAGGAATGTCTTCTGTGAATGGAGTCTGGAGCAGATAAAACCAGTTATCCATATTCTATTTACTGCACAGATAGAAAAGAATGATTTGGAAAAAAGCAAAGCAAAAACAACTGTTCAACAAAAGGTGTGGATACCTACCACGGGGAGGTCAGAGGTTGTACCTATTTCCCCAGTGAAATAATTAAAAAAACAAAAACAAAAACAGGAAAAGATAAAGCAGCTGTTGATAAAGTGAGTTGCATATGCGTATAGAGGTGTGATGTTATATTCCTGTATATGCCTGAAATTCTAGTGTTAGAAGCAAATGCTGAATCAATTTAAAAAACAGAAGAGGCAAGACCAGGGAAATAGAAAAAATTAGGATAGAGGTGAGCAGGCAAAATGAAAGACCCTCAAGGAATGACCAGATTTTGGGGTAAGTGTGTGAAAATAGCCCCAATAATTCCCATTTTGTGTGGTAGATAGTATTTATTTATTTATTTATTTGTATCATAGTGGTTTGAGCGGCTGAATCTGGGACTTAAGAGTTTCAGGCTGGGGCCCTATTCGGGGAGTCCTGAGATTCCCAAACAGACATGATGGGCTTAGACCTTGAATAAATCCCTCTCTCCATTGTTATCGGTCATTCCTATCAGGAACAACACAATAGACCCCTTTGTGGGCCACCATAGGACCTTGCCCTCAACTTGCATCAACAATGGTAGAGAATGTTCCATCCTCCAAGGGAGGAAGGACAACATACTGGGGCAGCTTGGAATGTTTCTACTTATGACCACAGAATGTGAGCTCTGATCTATAGGGATGCAGAGGTCACATAGGCTCCTAAGCTGAATATGGGCCCCAGATCACATCAAATTGATGGGGTTTACAGTCAACAATATTTATACCCATTTTTCATATTTGGGAGCTATTCTCTTCCCTGACCCAGTTTTCTGGTCCTTCTCCCAGCCATGACATCACCTCCCCAGACAATAATTAGGATCCACCTACATATCAGATTTCAGGATCAGGCAAAAACAAACAAACAAAGAAACCAAAAAACCAAAAAAAAAACAACCCAAAAAAAACCCAACAAAAGACCACTAGTATAGCCACAGGCCCTTTGGAATATAACTAAAATATGCCTACTAGCTATCTACAAAATGGAGTACCCCCAACTCTTCATCTGCACTATTCCGGCCTTTAAGTCCATGATTAGTCAACAATCTGTTTGGCTTTGTATGTTAACTCTCTTTTCAGCCACCAGTTCCAGATGCTAGCATGATGCCTATCTGACTTCCCTGGACAGACAACCCCACCAGTGTGTCCTGGAGCTCTGCTTCCCTAGAGCCCTTCCCCTCTAGGGAAAGAGAGAGACAGGCTGGGAGTATGGATTGACCTGTCAATGCCCATGTTCAGTGGGGAAGAAATTACAGAAGCCAGACCATCCACTTTCTGCATCCCACAATGACCATGGGTCCATACTCCCAGAGGGCTTAAGAATAAGAAAGCTATCAAGGGAGGGGATGGGATACAGAGTTTTGGTGGTGGGATTGTGTGAAGTTGTACCCCTCTTATTCTATGGTTTAGTCAATGTTTCCTTTTTATAAATAAAAAAATAAGAAAAGAGTTTCAGGCATGATAGTCTTTCGTGTGTGTGTGTGTGTGTATAACCATTATGCTTATTCCCTTACCTGAACCTTTTTATTTATTAAAGGCAGGGTTACAGTATACATTAGCTAGAGATTTTGTGACTCTCACGTGATGAAAGTCTGCACATCTTTGTAGAAATGGTTGTTACTTGAACTTTCTGTGGAGATCATTTCACAACATGTGTGAAGCAATCATGTGGTTGGAGTGCCTTACTCTTACACAGTGGTGGAAGTCAACCATTGCTCAATATACTAGGAAAACTCCATACAATTGTCAACAAACAAACAAACAAACAAACCCAGGTAGCACTGAGTGGTGACATGCTCAGAGAATGTATGTGTTACAATGCTCAACAGGACCCACGTTCAAGCCCCTGGTTTCCACCTGCAGCAGGAAAACTTCATGAGTGATGAAGTCGTGTTGCAGGTGTCTCTCTCTTTCCCACTCTATCTCCCCCCCCTTATCTTCTGTCTCTATCTAATAAATAGAGAGAAAGTGTATCCTCTCCTTTTCATTTAAAATTGTATGCATTTTCACATTACAAATATTGGAGAACTACATACTTTTTGTGGATCAACTATGTTCTAGGGCCTACTTTTAGTCATATAACACCTCATTTAATCCCCGAAATTCTTGCTGAAGTAATCATATCATTGAAGCTATTTAAAATTTTTTTTATTGCCTCCAGGATTACTGTTGGGGCTCAGTGTCTACACAATGTTTTTTCTTTATTTTATTTGACAGGATAGAGAGGAATTGAGAGGGCAGGGGAAGGTAGAGAGGGATAAAGAGAGATACATGCAGAATGGCTGGACTGCTTCAGAAGAGACTCCCTGTGGGGGGGGTGAGACTTGAATCTGGGTCCTTACACGTGGTAAAGGTTGTGCTCAACCAGGTAGGTACACTACTGCCCAACTACCCTGAAGTTATTTTATTTTATTGTATTTAAAACAAAACATATTTTATTATTATTACAAGAGCACTGCTCAGCTCTGGTTTATGGTGGTGCAGGGGATTGAACTTGCAACTTTTTTTTTTTGCCTCCAGGGTCATTGCTGGGGCTCAGTGCCTGCACTATGAATCCACTGCTCCTGGAGGTCACCTTTTTCATTTTTGTTGCCTTTGCTGTTGTTATTATTGTTGTTTTTGCTATTGGATAGGACATAGAGAAATCGAGAGAGGAAGGGAAAACAGAGAGGGAGAGAGAAAGACAGACACCTGCAGACCTGCCTCACTGCTTGTGAAGTGAACCTCTGCAGATGGGTAGCTGGGATCCTTCAGCTGGTCCTTGTGCTTCGTGTCATGTGGGCTTAACCTGCTGCGCTGCTGCTGCTACTGCCTGGCCCCCTGAACTTGCAATTTTTAAGCCTCAGGCATGAGAGTATCTCTGCATAAACATTATGCTATCTTCTCAACCCACCTGAAGATATTTTAAATAAATTATCAATTAATAACTATTTTATTAATTTTTTTGGAGCCAGGGCCTTGTGGATATACAATTTCAATAAGGAAACAACTAACACCCAGGCAAGCCAGCCTGTAGTGACAACCTCACGAAGAAATGGAGTCTATCAGAGTCCACAGCCCTTTCCACAGTTTCATGCTGCTTTACAGTGAAAGTTTAAGAAATGCTAGTCGCTCTCTCTTTTTTTATTAGTGCTTTCATCTTTTTTAAAAACTACTTATTTGGGAGTTGAGCACAGCGGGTTAAGCGTACGTGGCGCAAATCGCCAGGACCTGCGTAAGGATACCACCTGCAGGGGAGTCGCTTCACAAGCGGTGAAGCAGGTCTGCAGGTGTCTGTGTTTCTCTCCTCCTCTCTGTCTTCCCCTCCTCTCTCCATTTCTCTCTGTCCTATCCAACAACAACGACATTAATAACCACAACAATGTTAAACAACAAGGGCAACAAAAAGGAAAATAAATAAATTAAAAAAAAACCCGATTTATTTATTTATTCTCTTTTGTTGCCCTTGTTGTTTTTATTGTTGTAATTATTATTGTTGTTGTTATTTGGTGTCATCATTTTGGATAGGACAGAGAGAAATGGAGAGAAGAGGGGAAGACAGAGAGGGGGAGAGAAAGACACCTGCAGACCTGCTTCACCACCTGTGAAGCAACCCTCCTGCAGATGGGGAGCCGCGGGCTAGAACTGGGATTCTTATGCTGGTCCTGGCGCCATGTGACTTGTATACTGAAAACTATGAGTCACTATTCAAGAAAACAGAAAATGATTGGGAGTCGGGTGGTAGCACAGCAGGTTAAGCACAGGTGGCACAAATCTCAAGGACTGGCTAAGGATCCTGGTTCGAGCCCCTGGCTCCCCACCTGCAGGGGGGTTACTTCACAAGGGTGAAGCAGGTCTGCAGGTGTCTCTCTCTCTCCCCCTGTCTGTCTTCCCCTCCTCTCCCCATTTTTCTCTGTTTTATCCAACAACAGCAATATCAATAACAACATCAATAACAACAATAAAACGACAAGGGCAACAAAAGGGAATAAATAAATAAATATAAATAATTAAAAAATAAAAGAAAATAGAAAATGGTGACAAGAAATGGAAAGACATCCCATGCTCAAGGATTGGAAAAATTAATATAATAAAAATGAATATTCTCCCCAGAGCCATATACAATTTAATGCAATACCCATAAAAATTCCACCAAGTTTCTTTAAAAGAATAGAAAAAAAACCACAGTCATTTATCTGGAACTAGAAAACACCTAGAATTGCCAAAACAATCTTGAGGAAGAGAAACAGAACTGGAGGCATCATACTCCCAAATCTCAAACTATATTATAAGGTCATCATCATCAAAACAGCCTGGTACTGGAACAAAAATAGGCATAGAGACCAGTGGAACAGAACTGAAAGCACTGAACTAAACCCCCATACCTATGGACATCTAATCTTTGATAAGGAGGCCCAAAGTATTAAGTGGAGAAAGGAAGCTCTCTTCAATAAATGGTGCTGGTAAAACTGGGGTGAAACATGCAGAAAAATGAAACTGAATCACATTATCTCAAAAAAATTAACTCCAAATGGATCAAGGACCTGGATGTTATGCCAGAAACTAACAAATACTTAGAGGAAAACATTGGTGGACCACTTTCCCACCTAAATCTCAGGGACATCTTTGACGATACAAACCCAATTGCAAGGAAGACTAAAGTAGAAACAAAATCAATGGGACTACATCAAATTGAAAATCTTCTGCACAGCCAAAGAAACCATCACACAAACAAGGAGATCCCTCACAGAATTGGAGAAGATTTTCACATGCCATACATCAGACAAGAGACTAATAACCAAAATATACAAAGAGCGACAGAAAAATAACCCCATCCAAAAATGAGCAGAAGATATGAGCAGAAGATGCACTACAGAAGAGATCCAAAAAGCTAACAAACATATGAAAAATTGCTTCAGGTCACTGATTGTCAGAGAAAAGCAAATAAAGACAACATTGAGATACCACCTCACCCCTGTGAGAATGGCATACATCAAAAAGGACAGCAGCAACAAATGTTGGAGAGGTTGTGGGGACAAAGGAATAATTTTTTTTTAATACAATAGTTTGTACATGCATAACATTTCTCAGTTTTCCATATAGCAATACAACCCCCACTAGGTCCTCTGTCATCCATTTTGGACCTGTATTCTTTTTTTTTTTTAATTTATTTCTTTATTGGGGAATTAATGTTTTACATTCAACAGTAAATACAATAGTTTGTATATGCATAACATTCCCCAGTTTCCCATTTAACAATACAATCCCCACTATGTCATTTATCATCCTTCATGGACCTGTATTCTCCCCACCCACCCACCCCAGGGTCTTTTACTGTGGTGCAATACGCCAATTCCATTTCAGGTTCTATTTGTATTTCTTTTCTGATCTTGTTTTTCAGCTTCTGCCTGAGAGTGAGATCATCCCATATTCATCCTTCTCTTTCTGACTTATTTCACTCAACATGATTTTTTCAAGGTCCATCCAAGATCGGATGAAAACGGTGAAGTCACCATTTTTTACAGCTGAGTAGTATTCCATTGTGTATATATACCACAACTTGCTCAGCCACTCATCTGTTGTTGGACACCTGGGTTGCTTCCAGGTTTTGGCTATTACAAATTGTGCTGCCAAAAACATATGTGTACACAGATCTTTTTGGATGGATGTATTGAGTTTCTTAGGATATATCCCCAGGAGAGGAATTGCAGGGTCATAGGGTAGGTCCATTTCTAGCTTTCTGAAAGTTCTCCAGACTGTTCTCCACAGAGGCTGGAGCAATTTGCATTCCCACCAGCAGTGTAGGAGGGTTCCTTTGACCCCACAGGCTCTCCAGCATTTGCTGCTGTTACCTTTTCTGATGTATGACATTCTCACAGGAGTGAAGTGATATCTCATTGTTGTCTTTATTTGCATTTCTCTCACAATCAGAGACTTGGAACATTTTTTCATGTGTTTCTCGGCCTTTTGGATCTCTTCTGTGGTGAATATTCTGTCCAAATCCTCCCCCCATTTTTGGATGGGGTTATTTGTTGTCTTGTTGTTGAGTCTGGTAAGCTCTTTATATATGTTGGTTATTAAACTCTTATCTGATGTATGACATGTAAAGATCTTCTCCCATTCTGTGAGGGGTCTCTTGGTTTGGGCAGTGGTTTCTTTTGCTGTGAAGAAGCTTTTTAATTTGATGTAGTCCCATAGGTTTATACTTGCCTTAGTCTTCTTTGTAATTGGATTCATTTCATTGAAAATGTCTTTAAAATTTATGTGGAAAAGAGTTCTGCCAATATTTTCCTCTAAGTATTTGATAGTTTGTGGTCTAACAACCAAGTCCTTGATCCACTTGGAATTTACTTTTGTATTTGGTGAAATACAGTGATTCAGTTTCATTCTTCTGTATGTTTCAACCCATTGTTTCCAACACCATTTGTTGAAGAGACTCTGCTTTCCCCATGTAATAGTCTGGGCCCCTTTGTCAAAGATTAGATGTCCATAGGTGTGGGGCCTCATTTCTGGGCTCTCAATTCTATTCCACTGGTCAGTGTGTCTATTCATGTTCCAGTACCAAGCAGTTTTGATGACAGCGGCCTTAGTTTGAGATCTGGGAGTGTGATGCCTCCGGTTCTGTTCTTTTTTTTCAAGATTGTTTTGGCAATTCTAGGTCTTTTCTGGTTCCAGATAAACATTTGGACCTGTATTCTCCCACAGAGTTTTTTACTTTGGTGCAACATACCAACTCCATTTCAGGTTCTACTTGTGTTTTCTCTTCTGATCTTGTTTTTCAACTTCTGCCTGAGAGTGAGATCATCCCATATTCATCCTTCTGCTTCTGACTTATTTTACTTAACATGAATTTTTCAAGGTCCATCTAAGATTGGCTGAAAACGGTGAAGTCACCATTTTTTTTTTATAGCTGAGTAATATTCAAAGGAACCCTTCTGCACTGCTGGTGGAATGTAAAGAGGTCCAACCTCTGTGGAGAGCAGTCTGGAGAACTCTCACAAGGCTAGATACGGACCTTCCATATGACCCAGTAATTCCTCTCCTAGGGATATACCCCAACCAAAACATATATACCAACCAAAAACATATGTGTACACCTATGTTCATAGCAGCACAATTCATAATAGCTAAAACCTGGAAGCAACCCAGGTACCCAACAACAGATGAGTGGCTGAGAAAGCTGTGGTATATATACACAATGCAATACTACACAGCTATTAAAAACAATGAACCCACCTTCTCTGACCCATCTTGAATGGGGCTAGAAGGAATTATGTTAAGTGATCTAAGTCAGAAAGACAAAAATGAGTGTGGGATGATCCCACTCATAAATAGAAGTTGAGAAAGAAGAATAGAAAGGGAAGCTCAAAGCAGGATTTGACTGAATTCGGAGTAGGGTACCAAATAGGGTGAGGGTGGATGTTCGGCTTCTTGCAGCAGGGGTGGGGTGGATGGGGTGGGTGGATGGGATGGGACACAGTCTTTTGGTGGTGGGAATGGTGTTTATGTACACTCCTATTAATTTGTAGTCATATAAATCACTATTTAATTAATATGAGAGGGGAAAATTGATTGAATGTCTCAAACTTTTTAATGCACAGACCACTAGCTGAGTCTCTGATATGTTGACTCTCTTAAAAGCTTAAACCAGGGAGAACAGAAGCAACTGGTGGCACAGATATATACAAATAATGTCAAAGGACATAAATTATGGTGATATTGTATAAGATACAGCAAATCCTAAGAAAGGGTTATTTCAAAGTTAACCCAATTGCCAAATAATGTGATTATAGCAATAACTATCTATTGTCTTCTTAAGCCCTAAGACAGCAGGAACCTCCCACTTCCTCTATAGAGCCTATATTTCCCCCATTCCTGAAACCTCTAGGGTGGGGCTCACTTTCCTGTATACTTCTCTCAATTTATACCAAAATTGCATCTGCTGATCCCAACCTAATCAACGCAACAAGTAAAACCACAGCATGTTCCACTTCAGACTGTGCCCAGAGATATCAGGCATGGAATGTCAACCCTTCAGCTTCACTACTCAGGTGAGACCTTTCCTTTCATAGTATTCTCTACTTCCATTCCAGGTGGTTCACTTCCTAACAAAGTCCCCAACCATAGATATAAACCAAGTCTCATGAGATAGAGCATATGTTCACATGTATCCATAAATTAGGACAAAATATAGACCTGAAAGCAAAAGTACACAATAGTCTGCAGTGAGTCAGTATAAAGTTCAAAATGAAATAGTGTCTACTGACACTTATGTACCCTCCTCACCTACTTCCTATTATACTTCCTTCATTCACTACAAAGCTAACCTTATCAAAGCAAGGACTGCAAAATCTGAATAAGGGCAAGATACTGGCATACTTTAATGATGACTCTTTAGACACTATCAGGCCAACCCATCAGCTGGGACCCTAGTCGGGGAGTTCTGAGATTCCCAAACAGGCATGATGGGACTAGACCTCAAATAAATCCCTCTCTCCATTGTTACCAGTCAACTCTATCAGGAACAACAAAGTAGACCCATCTGTGGGCTTCCATAGGACCTTGCTCTCAATTTGGTTCAACAATGGTAGAGAATGTTCCATCCTCTGAAGGGAGGATGGACAACATATTCTATGCTACACCTGAGGAAGATGGGTCCTGATCTTGGGGGAGCTTGGAACGTTCTTACTCATGGCTACAGAATGTGAGCTCTGATCTACAGGGATGCAGAGGTCACATAGGCTCCTAAGCTGAATATGGGCCCCAGATCACATCAAATCGATGGGGTTTACAGTCAACAATATTTATACCTATTTCCCATATCTGGGAGCTACTCTCTTCCCTGATCCAGCTTTATGGTCCTTTTTCCAGCCATAACATCATCTCCTCAGACAATGACTTGGATCCTGCATATCAGATTTCAGGATGAGGGGAAAAAACAAAAGAAGAAGAAGAAAAAAAGACTAGTATAGCCACAAGCCCTTTGGAATATAACTAAAATATGCCTACTAGCTATCTACAAAAGGGAGACCCCTCCAACTCTTCATCTGCATTATTCCAGCCTTTAGGTTCATGATTAGTCAACAATTTGTTTGTCTTTATATGTTAACTCTATTTTCAGTCACCAGGTTCCAGATGCTAGCATGATGCCAACCAGACTTCCCTGGACAGACAATCCCACCAATGTGTCCTGGAGCTTTGATTCCCCAGAACTCTCCCCCAAGAGGGAAAGAGAGTGGCAGGCTGGGAGTATGGATTGATATCAATGCCCATGTTCATTGGGGAAGAAATTACAGAAGCCAGACCTTCCACCTTCTGCATCCCAGAATGACCTTGGGTCCATAATTCCAGAGGGTTAAAGAATAGGAAAGTTATCAAGGGAGGGGATGGAATACAGAATTCTGGTGGTGGGAATTGTGTGGAGTTTTACCCCTCTTATCATATGGCTTTTTCAGTGTTTCCTTTTTATATTTATAAAAAAAGAAGCCACAGCAAATGGTTCTTTGTTAGAGAATGTTTCCCTGCCTTGTGGATGTAGTAAATAATAAGACCACAGTCCTATCCAAAAAGGCAAAAGTCTTTGTACTATAAGAGTCAAATTCAGTGGAGATAAACAGATTGTCAACAATAAAGTCTTTGTCTCCCCTCATTTATTCTAACAAGTAGCATACACAAACTTACCTCTTCACACAGCCTCTGTGTGAATAGGTTTTAGCATTCTGTTCTTTATAATTACATTGAAGACTTCATTATTTTCTGAGAATGGAAACTCTGAAGTCATTAAAGTCATTTTTGTTCTTTGAATAAAATGAAAGGTTTGTGAACCTCATTTCCAAAAAAAGGTGTGCTTAAATATAGAAGCAATGAAATTTTGTCTCTTAATAAAAAGCTCCCTAGATAAAGATTATTAGAACAAAGTGGTGGCAGGGATTGAAGCTGGGGCCTCCAGCTTGTAAATCTTGTGCTCTGTTTCTGGGCTCTCTCCCCAGTCTTAAAGGTTCTGCATCTGTTAACATTTATTCAACAGTCTTGAGCAACGATTTTCCATGTGTCAGTCATAGACATAATCAAGAGTTTGTAATGGCCCTATCTGCAGGGGGGTGCACTTAAAAAAAACTCCCTCTGTATCTTCCTCTTTCCTCTCAATTTCTCTCTGCCCAGCCAAATAAAATAAATAGAAAGAAAAAAATGGAAAAATTGTCCACGAGGGAAGTGTTGGATTCATAGTGCTGACACCTAGTCCCAGCGATAATCTTGATAGCAATAAAGAAAAAAAAAAGTTTGTAATGGCCCTATCTAGTGTAAGGAAGTTTTAAGAAGGCTGACTGTCAGCTTTTAAAGGGATTAAAGGAATAGTAAAGTTTTATAGCTAAGTGGCTGGGACAAAGAAGGCAGGTTGTGGGTTTGTGGAGATGGAGCAATTGGGATGATGAGCAAGTCTTATCTTATGGCTCTGGAAGTGAAATGGAGTGAAGGTGACAGTAACTGAGCTGAGAAAATGGAGGGACACTGAAACTTGGGTGTTGGATCAGCCACATCATGGACACTCAGCCAGGATGAAGGCAGGAGCTGGACTGGAGAGCAAGACTGGCAGTGGCGTGCTAATTTCTGCAATGACTTGGAGGTCATTAGATTGCAATGTTGAGGAGGGAGCAGGGTGGTATAGGCAGGGGTTTTTGAACTTTTAAAGAGCTAAGAAGTAGAATTATATTTACTATAGTAACTAACCTAAGGGAGTTACCAACTGTTCTACTACAAATCCTTTATTTCCTTAAGTAGCAGGCTCTTTGCATGAATATATTTTTCAAGGGCAAAAATATATTTTTTTGGTTATTACTAGAGCTTCACCAGCCCAGCACATAGTGCTCCCATATGATGTATCTGAGGCTCGAATCTGGATTGCACAGAAAACAATACAGGTACCCTACCAGATGAGCTACCTTGCTAGTCCTACATAGATGACATTTTAAGGAACAGGATGTTATTGTGGCAAGGATAAGAGAGACTTCTACTTTCATAAACATTTCTCTAATTCTATTACTTTGCAGATAGGAAAAACTGCTGTCTATGCTCTCCCAAGGATACAGTTAATCAGACTGACTTGAGTAGTTCAAAATACAGTTTGAATAGTTGGAGGCAAGCACAAAGATAATGTTTTAGGAATCTCTCTGCCTTCAAGGATTGCATACAGGGCCTGGTGCACCTGTTGTGGTTTTCAACGTGCAGCAATAACTACTTTCTATTATTTATTTATTTATTATTTCTTAATTATCTTAATTTATCGGAGACAGCTAGAAATTGAGAGGGTAAGGGGAGATAGAGAGGGAGGAGAGAGAGAGAGAGAGAGAGAGAGAGAGAGAGGGACCTGCAGCACAGTTTCACCATTCTTGAAACTTTCCCTCTGCAGGTGGGGACTGGTGGTTTGAACCTGGGTCTTTGTACACGGTAATGTGTGCACTCACTGCCTGGCAACATGAAATTTGTCTGTATGTGCGTAGGGGTTGGAATAAAAAAGGACCTAGAGGGGAGAAGTTTATGCACTGTTTTGATCATGCCTCATTGAAAGCTGAGTTTTGAAAGAAATGGACTAGCTACATGCAATGAAATTAGTTCAATAATCAGGGCATAATGGTTATGGAAAGAGACTCTCATACCTGAGACTTCAAAGTCCCAGGTTCAATCCCCAGCACCACCATAAACCAGAACTGAGCAGTACTTTGGTTAAAAAAAGAAGAGTAATTCAGTAAGTGGTCACTTGTAGTAAATAAAATGAAATAACAAGAAAATGTGGTACAATACAAATGTTTTGTGAAATTTTCTTCCAGGGAGGGGTGTGTGTGTGTATGTGCATGTGCACGGTGAGATGGTTTTTAATAATGTTTAGGATTACAAGCTATGTGTTACTGAAACCATGTTTTTATTAACTATGTATAGTTTACTTTATGTTAATTTCTAACTCAGTAGAGTCTCTGCCTTCTTAAAGGCTGAGAAATTTTACTTAAATAAATATATCTCACCTCCTGTTCTGTTTTGGAATTACCTCTGTTAAACTGTTTTGGAATTACCTCTGTTAATCAATTTTGAATTTTTCAGTAAGAATGAGCTTAATCTTGGTAAGCAACTGTAAACAGTGAAGTAGATGACTAGAACTCTGGAGGAAGTATTTTGTTTTCAGAGACTGTAATTCTTGACTTCAAGATTTATGAGTAAGCAAGCGCTAATTTTTATTTTCAAGCCGTTCACTGTTAACTCATCATTATCTGGATTAATCCACTTAGCAAAAAGTACATACTGTTCTGTAAGATTCCATTGACTGAAACCAAAGTGACAGGAACAGAAGGACAGGCTGCAGGACTAACAGGAATCCAGGTGTTGTCACAGAACCTTTTCACGGGTGAACACTGACAATAGTCACACCCCAAGACTGGCGGTGACCACTTAGCACTGCCATGTGGCAAAGATGAAGATACTGTGGAAACTGAGAGCAACTTCAGCATCTGAATGGAGCAGTTCAGTGCCTTTGTTCCTGTACTGTTCTGGTCATGGCTCACTTAAAGTAGAGAATTTCAAAACATGAACTAGCTACAATAGGTGGCAACTTGTTTAATGGGTGGCAACTAGCACTTTAAAATAGGAAAGGGTGCAACAGGAAGTATTAGGAAGTGAAAATATTAGGTACTAGGGGGGCTGGTGCAACCAGTTAAGCACACACCTTACCATGTGCAAGGACTGGAGTTTAAACGCCCAGGTCAACCCTACAGAAGGAAAGCTTCATGAGCAGTGAAGCTGTGCTGCAGGTTTCTCTTATTCTCATCCCCTCTTTATCTCCACTTTCTCTCTCTATTTCTTTCTGTCTTTATCCAGCAGATAAATAAAATATTTTTAAAAAGAGAATATTTGGTGCTTTGTGAATCTTTGCTTTCAGTTTGTGTGTGTACGAATGTGTGAGTTTATATGCACTGTGTGTGACTGAACACACATGTGTACAACATTTGTATTAGTCATGCACAATGACCCCTCTTTTTTGCCATGAGGGTTATTATTGGGGCTCAGGGCCTATACAACTCCACTGTTTTTTTATTTTTGATTTTTTTATTGGGGAATTAATGTTTTACATTCAACAGTAAGTACAGTAGTTTGTACATGCATAACATTCCCCAGTTTCCCATATAACAATACAAACCCCACTAGGTCCTCTGAATCCTTCTTGGACCTGTATTCTCCCCCCCCACCCCAGACTCTTTTACTTGGGTGCAATATGCCAATTCCATTTCAGGTTCTACTTGTGTTTTCTTTTCTGATCTTGTTTTTCAACTTCTGCCTGAGAGTGAGATCATCCCATATTCATCCTTCTGTTTCTAACTTATTTCACTCAATATGAATTTTTCAAGGTCCATCCAAGATCGGCTGAAAACGGTGAAGTCACCATTTTTTACAGTTGAGTAGTATTCCATTGTGTATATATACCACAACTTGCTCAGCCACTCATCTGTTGTTGGACACCTGGACAACTCCACTGTTTATGGCATTTTTTAAAAAGATGTCAGTAGGGATACAGAAAGAGACAGAGACAGAGAGAGAGAAAGAGAGAGAGAGAGAGATAGAAAAGAGACAGTTGTAGCAGTGTTCCACTGCTCATGAACTTTCTTCCCTGCAGGTGGGGACTGGAGTCTTAAACCTGAGTCCTCAGGCATGGTACTATATGTGTGCTATGGGGTGAGCCACATCTCCTGCTCTTACTACAGAGCGCAATAACAAGACACTTCACCTACACTCACTCACTCACTATCGTCAGTCACAGGTGAGGGAAATCTGGCAGAGGCAAGGATAGGAACCTACTATTGGTTTGTGATGTGGTCAGTACCAAGAGACTTCACCTTTACTCAGTGCTGCTAATGGATAAAACTGTTCCAGTGGATTTTTTTTTTAAAAAATCTGGGTGCTTTCAGTTCATTTAACCCTCTTCCATTTACTCAAGTGACTCTCAGGTGTTGTCTGATTACCTTGTGGTCTTCACTAAGAACAGCCACTGCCAGTAACCATGTATATTTCCTGCTATGTACCCTGAGCTATTTTTTATCACTTTATGCATGTCTATCTCCACAAAAGTAAATTAATACCTAATCTATTTTAGTTTAGTCTGTTAAAAAAACTCTACCGATCTTTTTCTCTCCTTTTTTTCTGTGTCATTGTTGAGACTATATAAGCTATAGGCTGATCACACACACACACACACACACACACACACACACACACACACACACACACACACACACACACACACGGAGAGAGAGAGAAAGAGAGAGAGAGAGAAGCACACACATACACACATAGAGGCTACAGTGCTAGATCTGGCTTGTGCACAAAGCAAAGCAAGATCACTATCCAGAGAGCTGTTTTGTTGGCTTTCCTTTCTTTTCTTTTCTTTTCCTTTCCTTTTCTTCCTTCCTTCCTTTCTCCTTTCCTCCCTCCCTCCCTCCCTTTCTTTCTTTCTTTCTTTCTTTCTTTCTTTCTTTCTTTCTTTCTTTCTTTCTTTCTTTCTTTTTAACCAGAGCAGTCACTGGCTTATAGTGGTGTGGGGGAACTGAACCTGAGACCTCATAGCTTCAGGTATGATATTCTCTTTACATAATCATTATGCTATCTCCACCACACTTTCCTGGGGCTCAGTGGTGGCCATACGAGTCCACTGCTCCTGGAGATAATTTTTTCTTTCTTTTCCTATTTTATTTATTTATTTATTTATTTATTTTTTAAATTTTTTAATATTTATCTACTCCCTTTTGTTGCCCTTATTGTTTTATTGTTGTAGTTATTATTGTTGTTGTCGTTGTTGGATAGGACAGAGAGAAATGGAGAGAGGAGGGGAAGACAGAGGGGGGAGAGAAAGAGAGACACCTGCAGACCTGCTTCACCGCCTGTGAAGCGACTCCCCTGCAGGTGGGGAGCCGGGGGCTCGAACCGGGATCCTTACGCTGGTCCTTGTGCTTTGCGCCACGTGCGCTTAATCCACTGTGCTACCGCCTGACTCCCCTTTTCCTATTTTATTTGACAGGACAGAAAGAAAATGAGAGGGGAGGTGAGAGATAGAGAGGGCAAGAGGAAGAGAGACACCTGCTTCACTGCTATTGAAGCATCCCCCCTGCAGGTGGGGCATGGGGGCTCGAATCTGAGTCCTTCCTCATGGAAGGACTCAACTGGGTGTGCTACCATCTAGCTCTTGTTGTTTGGTTTTTTCATCTCCAGGTCTTCACTGCTTCACTACTGTGAACTTTTTTTTTTTTCTTCAGATAGGGACAAAGAAACAAAGAGATATGTATGTGTATGTTGGTATGTTGGGGGGAGGGTTTGAGGAGGGTGAAGAAACCATAGCATCAAAACTCCCTTCTTGAACCTGGGACACACACATGGCTAAGCAACACACAACCTAAGTGAGTTATTTTGCCAGCTCTGAATTCTTAACCCACCACAATGATCTCATAATCACTAATGGGTATCATTCAGTTTGGGAAGCTTCTTTAGCCTGTCAAGAGGGCAAATTCTTGTGGTGCAACTGAATTAGTAAGGAACTGAATGCCTAATACTAACATTATTTTCTGAAGTGAAGATCAGCCTCGTCCTGGGTTAAAAGGTTCACTGGTCTCACCCATTCACTGGCACACAGCCTTCACACCACAGCATTTCTAAACTAAAGCTATATAACACTAAGAAGAAGGACATGAAGGAAGGAGGAGAAGGAGGGAAGGGATCGTTCTAGGGGCCAATGGCTTCCTGGGTGCTAACAGTCCTGGTGTGAAGAAGAGTCAGGATTTGAACCCTGAAAATTCTAGCTTCTGCGCCTGTGAACAAACCAAATCTTGTCACCTGCAAAGACCTGTATCTCCATTATTCTGTCTTTGCCTAATCTGCTTTTTGTCCTTATCAGGGATTCACTGCTCCAAGTACACTCTTTTCAGATAGAGTCGGAAAAGACGCCACACAACAAATATTTTCCAGTGTGTGCGTTGGGGGGGGTGGGTGGGCTCAAATCTGGTTTTGTGCAATGACAAAGCAGGTATACTCTCCAGGTAAGCTATCTTACCAGCCCTCTGTGACTAAAGAAAAAAAGTTATGAAAAAAGTTTGCTATTAGCTGACTTTTGCTTGGTGTTCAGTAGTCATATGGTATTGACATAATCATATGTCAATACATATGGTATTGACATAATCATATGTAAATAGTATTGACATAATAATAAACTATTCTTAGTGTCTTTTTGAATAAGACACTGTTTTCATTCAGTGTGTACTTCACATATCTAGCTACATATCACATAATATGTAAGTGCCTTGTTAGAAAGCAGTAAAGAGAATAATGGCTCCAAAGGCCACAGAAACAATGTAGGCTATGTAGATATAGCCCTCTAAGATCCCTATGAAACAATTACCTGTGTAAAGAAATGTGTTGGAGTGCCCGCCTACCACCACATCCACGCCTTTTACTTTCTGTGCGATGAGCTTATCCATTTCAAAGCCAGAGTGCCCCAGTGCAATAATTTTGTTCACATTTAAAGTTTTTAGCTTGTCTACTTCTGGTTGCAGTGCAGTGATTTCATCTTCAAATACGAGATTTGCCCCTAAGAAACAAAATGAAATGGCCACTTATTAACAATAACTTTTATTACTATGCACACCAGCACACCAACACACCAAGTAAAGGCACCTTAGTGAAGTAGAGCACTTAAAATATTAACACCAAAACATGTTTACCAATTAAATACAATCCCTACAAAGTGAAAAAACATTTACAGCAGTATCCTCAGTGACACTAATTTAGAGTCATTGGTGCTATTATGGGGCTCAAATTCAGTCTCAAACTATTAGGAGGTTTAAGACCTGAAAACGGATCTATTTTTCAAATCTGTTTTTATATTTAGGCTTCCATTGGGCCAATGAGAAATACCCGAGCACATAAGCATAATGTCCTGTGTGTCAAACCGTTATGTAGTAACCTTAAACAGAAATGGTGCTGTATGTCAGTTACATCTTACAAACACTGAACTGCTCCTTCTCCCTCACCGCCCCCCCAACACTTAGCACAATTAGCAACTCTAAGACTGTGCTTACCAATTCTGGATAGCATTTTCAAACTTAAAACTGTCAGCCACAGGACTTTGAGAGCCCATCTTAACATGCCCACTTAGAAGTTTATTTACTCAGAGATCAGAGCACTAAATTAGGTAATAGATAGATGTCTTATCCAAATTTTGCTGGAACTGACTGGGAATGTGCTTGCCACAGGCTGTTAGTACTCATGGAGAGGGAACATGGGGTCTCCCTGGCCAATTTGTGCTGAAGGCTTGTGCTGTCTGGTTTCTGATGATCTCTAGAGCTAGTTTTGGTTGAGGTCTTATGATTTCCATCAACCGAGGTTAACAGGAAACACAGATGTGCTACCCAGAAGTTCCATCTAGTACTCTGTGATGAGGGAGTCCTCCTGAGGACCTAGACCTCTTTAAACTGTTTCTAAGGCAGTGAAAATGACAATTCATCAAATAATGTCCAGAACTTCCAAAATTTAGGAGTCTGGCATCTCTAATTTGCTTTTATTTTTTAGTTGCTTATAAAATATTTTATTTATTAGAGGGGATGGCATACAGAACTATGGTGGTGGGAATTATGTGGAATTGTATCCCTCCCGTTCTATAATCTTGATCATTATTCAATCACTAATAAAATATTTTATTTACTTATTATATAGAGACACAGAAATCAAGAGGGGGAGGAGATAAGAGAGGGAGAGACAGGGAGATATCTGAAGCACTGCTTCGCTCCTCACAAAGCTTCCCTCCTGCAGGTGAGGATTAGCGGCTTGAGCCTGAGTCCTTGCACATTGTAACATGTGCACTCTACCGTGTGTGTCATTATGTGGCCCTACAAATGTGCTTTTTAAAAAAAGAAGTACTTAATTTATATGAGCTAGAGGTAGATACAGTCAGCTTCATATGAGAGACGGAGAGAATGAAGCCAGAGTCTAGTCTCTGTGATAATGGTTATTAAACTGGGAGCTTCAGGCATGCAAGTCCTGCACTCTACCAGCTGAGCTATTTCCTTTGTGGCTGGTGCCTAAAATTTGTAAAATATTAATCTCTCGTAAGATCTCAGCCCTTGTGATGCTGTGATGTTTAAGCATCTTTATATGCTTCAGATGAGGATTCCTTGGATGGTAAATATTCTGCTTATGGCATGGCCGGGGGGGCCCCCTGCTGATGGGACCATATGGACATTTAATTTGTTAGAAGTCAGCCCTGCTCCCCTGTGATCTCCCCATCTCCTCCTCACAAGAAAGACCCTGCGGGTCTGAGGAGCAGCATTCCCCCAATCTCAGGGAAGGCTTGATTATTTAAGCAGCTGTCTACACTGGAAGGGAACGACCTGAAGTCAGGATGAATGGGTAAAGTACTCCACCCCTCTGAGACTCCCCTCATTCAGGTCTTGCTTAGTAAGTACAGCAACTTTGGAACACAGAGACAACAGCACTATAGCTTCCTGCAGTGCTGTGGGGTCCAGGCTGGGAGGTGAATATGCTAAAACAGGGCACAATCCATGTAAGTTATTTTGCTGGCTCCTCATACTTGCACTATTCGCAATCTGCAAACTATGGAATCATCCGGAAGGTCTGTCATCAGACAACTGGATAAAGAGGATATGGGATATCTACTCAATGGAATGCTACTCTGTAATAAAAAAGATAAAGCTACATTGCTTTGAGACTAAATGGATGAAACTGGAGGTGATTATGCTAAGTGAAATAAAGAAATGAAAAATGACTGGATGGTTTCACTCATGTGTGGAATAAAGATAATCAAAAAATCTCTTGAATGATCTTCAGAATCTGTTTTTCTGTATAGGTATATAGCAAGTGATATATAGTCATAGCAGATATATAAGTATGTGAGTACATACATAAAGATGTGTGGCACATATGGCATTACACCATTCAAGAATATATGCCCCCCCAAAATCAGATAAAACACAGTCATTGAAACTATAAGAGGTAAATAATAAAATGGGAGAAAGGAGAATTAACTGAACATATAATAATCCCTGGCTTGCTGGCTGCAGAGCAAGGCTTTGCCTCAATTTTCACCTTTTCCTGGTATGATTATGGCTCAGTAGGAGAAGGGAAGAAATCATGTGGTTCTCACTCTGGAATAAGTAACTTTATGCGGCTTAGCACTGCAAATAAATATGGTTTTCCCATCTAATTCTGAATGTACAGAATTAAATAAAGTTATTGTTTATGTCAACAAAGAAGTTCCTTGAGTAGAAAAATGAATGTTTTTTAATATATGTTTTTTAATTTTACTTATTTATTCCGGATAGAGACAGAGAGAATTTGAGAAGGGCGAGGGATAGAGAGAGGAAAGAGACAGAGAGACACCTGCAGACCTGCTTCACTGCCTGTGAAGCGACTCTCCTGCAGGTGGGGAGCCGGGGTTTCAAACTGGGATCCTTAAACTGATCCTTGCACTTGGTGCCACCTGCACTTAACTCCCTTAACACCTGCACTGACTCCCAGTGAATGTTTTTTTAAGACACAACTGAGAACAGCATGTAAACTACCAGACTGGCTTTGTCAACATCATCCTAAGGACACAGTTTACCCAGTGTCATATGTGGCTCCTACTTTTACCTACAAACCAGAAAAACAAAGCCAAACCCTGATTTTATACATCTATTTTCAAACAAAGACTGCTATAAAAGTAGAAAATACCTGGATTTGAGAGAAAAGGGGTTTCCTTTGAAGTATATCCAACAATTCCCACAACTTCATTACCGACATTAAGAATTTTATATGGTAAATAAAGTCCTGATATTTGAGAGGCTAGCGGCCCTCTTGGTTTAATGTTTGCACTCAGAATCGGAAATTTGGCCTCTTTGAGAAGGGGATCAATCAGTCCTTCTACACCATTATCAAATTCATGATTTCCCAGTGCCTAGTAGAAAGGGAAAACAGAGAAAAAGAATTAGGTACCCAGGAATTGCCAATGAAAACATACATCAGAGGATATTTTATCAACCCAGTTACCCCTTAACCTAGTTTGTCTCTAATGTGACAATTCGATGGTCTCTCATTGTCACACTAGGAGATTATCCTCAGTGACTCTGGGGTGGGTAGAGCCCAGAGACATTCAGATAACCAGGTTGCTTTGAGAATTGCTATTAGGTCTCACCTCTTAAAAGTTGCATCAATGTGTAGAAAAGGCCCCAGATATCTGGCTAGACATCCATTACCCGGCCAACCCCAGATCTGGGGCGAGGTTAAGAATCTGCACAGCCATCCTGGTTCGAGCCCCTGGCTCCCCACCTGCAGGGGAGGTGGTTGCTTCATGAGCAGTGAAGCAGGCCTGCAGGTGTCTATCTTTCTCTCCCTCTCTCTGTCTTCCCCTCCTCTCTCCATTTCTTTCTGTCCTGTCTGACAACAATAACAACAATAACAACAACAAGGGCAACAAAAGTGGTGAAAAATGGCCTCTAGGAGCAGTGGATTCATAGTGCAGGCACTGAGCCCCAGTGATACCCCAGAGGCAAAAAGAAAAAAAAAAGAATCTGCACATCTGCACAGTCTTTCCATGTTTCCATGTTCAGTTTTCTGCTCACTAACTTAATGATTGCAAGGAGATAACTGCTAAAATTCCCTCTAGCAATACCTGTGTTCACTTTGAATCTCACTAACTTCCCCTGTTTATTCCCAAGCAATCTGTGGGTCCCTAATTCTCATGGGAAAATGAAAAGTCCTGAAGACTACATTTATGGTCATACCACCTTGAATGTGTCCTATCTGGTCTGATCTTAAAAGTGAAGCAGGGATGGAGGACCCCCCCAACACCTCATATGCACTATTCTAGCCTTTAGGTTCATGATTACTCAACAATTTGTTTGGCTTTGTATGTTAACTCTCTTTTCAGCCACCAGGTCCCAGGTGCTAGCAAGATTCGACCAGACTTCTCTGGACAAACAACTCCACCAATGTGCCTTGGAGCTCTGCCTCCCCAGAGCCCTTCTCCACTAAGGAAAGAGAAAGACAGGCTGGGAGTATGGGTTGACCTGTCAACGCCCATGTTCAGAGGGGAAGCAATTATAGAAGCCAGACCTTCAACCTTCACACAATGACCTTGGGTCCATACTCCCAGAGGATTAAAGAATAGGAAAGCTATCAGGGGAGCGGATGTTATACGGAGGTCTGGTGGTGGGAATTGTGCGAAGCCATACCCCTCTTATCCTATGGTTTTGTCAATGTTTCCTTTTTATAAAAAAAAAAAAATAAGTGAAGCAGGGCCGGACTGGCTATTACTTGCATGGTCTGTACCTTCTCCTTCCTGTCCCCTCTCATTCTTCACTGCCTTGGGATTAGCTCTGGGTGAGAAAGAATCACACGTCTGTTTTATTTATTTATTTATTTTTGCCTCTAGGGTTATCACTGGGCTCGGTGCCAGCACTACTATAAATTTATTGCCCCTGGTGGCCATTTTAGTCCCATTTTATTGGATAAGGCAGAGAGAAATTGAGAGAGGAGGGGGACATAAAATGGGGAGAGTATGATAGGCACCTGTAGACCTGCTTCACCACTTGTGAAGCAACCTCCCTGCAGGCGGGGAACTGGGGGATCAAGCCAGGATCCTTGCGTGGGTCCTTGTTCTTTGTCCTATGTGCGCTTAACCTAGTGGGCCATCATGACCACACATCTGTCAGCTCCTTTCTAAGAAATACTGGCAAAAAGCACACTGTTAGGCTGGAGTAGTGGCTCTGCCTGTGAACTCTGAGACAGAAATACTGGCAAAGGACTTGCCAACACTCCTTCTCCCCAAGTTCCTCCCCGCCCCAAGGAAAAGAAAAAGTTTTCTTGCTATCTCCACTGTCCTCCTGAATCAACCTCTCCTCTGGGCACTAGGGCTCCTGCTCTGGCTGTCTTGAGAGAGACCTTTTCTTAAGAGAGTACACATACTGTTCTCCACAGTACGCCTGATTTGGCTTCACTTTGGGGGTCAACCTGAGAGTTGGCCTGGTAGTGCTGGCTGGTGACCCCTCATTCCAATGATTATCCCCCCCACCCCTGTGCTGTCTTACAGTTCCATCCTCTTTCTTCCCATCCCACTTCTAACTTTTTTCTGCTTTTGCCTCTTCCCCTACCTATCAGCATCAACTTATTATTTTTTTTTTCATGTTTTTCTCTGACCTTATTATTTTGCTCTGAACAACTGGCCTAGTCTTAAAGGTTCTCCATGCCTTGTGAAATTCATTTTCTCTTTTGTTCTGGAAACATCATTAGTTTTTCCTATGGCGAAATAAGCACCCCTTAACAGATTACAGTAACTACATTGCTTAATGGTTCTACAACTCTTCACAGAGACTAACCCACTGTCAGTACCTTGCTATCTGGCAGCAGCATTATATTGCTGACATATAGAAACAGCCATATACGGAAACAGCTGACATTATATTTTTCATGTATTTTTTTTTTAATGTTTCCTCCTTCCACTTGAATAGATCCTCTTGCTAGTGTTGACTTTGGCTATCTTTCCACCCACACCCTTTGCCCCATGGGAAGAGGTGCTCTGGGTGCTTAAAGCTGTGTATGGTCTGACTGAATAGTCTCATTCACTCCCACAGCTACATCTTCAAGTAAGACATCTGCTGTAACCCTGACTTTTTTTCCTGACCTTCAGATCTGGACGCTCAAGTGCCATGTAGACATTTTCTCCCAATAACCTCACAAGCTAACTGGAGCCAACTGTGTTGAATGCTCTTTTCCCTGGGAGCTACCATTTTGGCTCCATCTCCATCTCCGTCTCCGTCTCCGTCTCCGTCTCCGTATCAGTGTGTGTGTGTGTGTGTGTGTGTGTGTGTGTGTGTGTGTGTGTGTGTGTGTGTTTCTGCCAGAGCACTGCTGAGCTCTGGTTTATGGTGGTGCTTGGTGCTGATGATTAAACCTAGATCATAGAGCCTCAGGCACGAGAGTCTGTGTAACCTTTATGATCTCTCCTTCACCTACTCAATCTATTCTTTGTCTACATCATCCATAAAGCCAGAAAACCCTGAGGGAGTTGAGCCACTCCCTTACATTCCCTTTCACCTTTGTCTTCTCCTTATTTTTTAAGATTGACTTTTTTTTTATTATTTATTGGATAGAGATAGAGAGAAACTGAGAGGGAAGGGAGATGATAGAGAGGGAGACAGAGACACTTGTAGCACTGCTTCAGCACTTATGAGATCTTTCCCTCTACAGGTGGGGCCTGGGGGCTTGAACCCAGGTCCCTGATCATGGTAATGTGTGTGCTCAGCTAGCACTGCAAAAACGGTATCTATCATCTGTTTTCCATCTACACCATGCCTCGGCCTCATGTGAGCTTAATGTGCAGCTCGACGATACGAGAATCCGGCATGAAGCCCAGCCAGTCTATCTTGGCGTTGCTCTCTATCACACTCTGTCATTTCACGAACATCTCATAAAAACTGCAGCAAAGGTGGGCGCAAGGAATAACATCATTGCAAGACTGGCCAGCTCCTCATGGAGCGCGAGCGCTTCCACACTACGATCATCATCTCTGGCATTATGCTATTCCACTGCAGAATACTGTGCCCCAGTATGGTTCCGTAGCCCCCATGTCCACTTGGTCGATTCCAAATTATATTCCTCCATGAGGATCATTTCTGGAACCATCCGTTCCACCCCGGTTCCATGGCTGCCAGTTCTTAGCAACATCGTCCCGCCAGATATTCGTCGGGATGCGGCATCATCTAAGTTCATTTCCCACGTCTACGCTCGACCGGACCTGCCAATATACGTGGATATCTTTGCCCACCCTGTTCAACGCTTGAGGTCTTGTCATCCAATCTGGTCCCCTACGCCTACACTGAACTTCTCTGTTCCAGACTCTTGGAAACAGAGTTGGCAGTCAGCTGAGGTAAAGAACAAACACCTCATTATAGACCCCTGCAAGCGTCAACCCGGCTTTGACCTAGCACGTTATGATTGGGCCCTCCTCAATTGCTATCGAACAGGCCATGGCTGGTGCGCCACTATGTTCCATCGCTGGGGAGCCAGAGACGACCCGAACTGCCCCTGCGGCTACAGACAGACTATGACCCACATAGTCAATGACTGCCACCTCTCCAGATTCAAAGGAGGTCTCGAAACTTTACATCAGGCTCAACCTGATGCTGTTGACTGGCTATGGAAGAAGGGCAAATGCTAGAAGAAGAAGCTGGGTGTGCCGCCACCTGGCTGCCTCTCTCTCAGCTTATACCTACACACTTCCCCTCTGCCTACATGCTCTGCTCTGACCATTTCATTGCTACTCCCTGTATTCAGTTTTTGCTCCTTGGTCCTTGCACTATTGCAACAGCTTTCCAACTAAACTTTCAGCTAAACTTTCCAACTAAACTTCAAACTTTTCAGTTTGTATTCTTTCCCTAAACCATCCCATACCATCTATATTTTAAGACTATAAACCACTCTATGTATCATTACCAGAACAGTCCTCTTAAAATGCAAAGGTGGTCTTGTCAGTCTCCACCAGAATATGATGTCTTCTAGATGCTGTGCGCTATTTTTGTGGTTAAGACTTAGCATCCAGAGCCCTTTAAACCATAAGTCTCTGAGGTCTGGCCTCACCTTTCCTCTTACATTATTTCTCAAGCCCTCCCCATGAGTTTCTGTGCCTTACAGGCAGTGACCTAGTAATATTTCTAAACCACAGCTTCCACTACAAGGGCAGTGGATGAATAAAGTACAAGTTGTGCTTGAGAACAAGCAAGCAGTTGATGACTTAAATACAAAGTGATTTTTGAACAGACAACCTGGTTTTGTGTTGTGAGATTGGTAATTTATTACCCTCCATTTGCAGATAAGAAAAATTCCAGATGAATTCTAGAGAAGTTAAATGAATTGTTCAACTCTCCCCCCCACCCAGAGCACTGCTATGCTGTTGTTTATGACTGTAGTGAAGATTGAACCTGTGACCTTTGGTGCCTCAGGTGTGAAAGAAACACACCTGAAACATTATGCTATCTCCTGCTACATGAGTTGTTTAATGTTAGATAGTTATTGGCACCAGGACTATTTCTTTTTGGCTCCAACCTTATCCTTTTATTTGTGCCTGGACTAAAAGTATTTTGTATTAAGAACTAGTACAAGATGAACTCTATACTAAAAGTCCTAACTTGTACTTACAATTTTTCATAATCTTACTGTCTTCCTTACTTAGTACGTAACAGACAAATGATAATAGGTTGACTGATAGATAGGTGGCTAGACTAAAACATTCCTGAGCAGGAGAGATAGCTTACTGGGTGGGGTGTGCTTTGCTATGATCATGGCCCAGGTTGGAGTTCTGGCACCTCAGGGGAGGTGCTATAGAACTGGAGGAAACTCAGATGCTATGGTATCTCTCTTTTCTTTCTCTCTCTCTGAACGAAAAAGTGGTCAAAAGCAGTGCCTGGGCTAACAAATAAATAAACAAACAAAAAAGATTTTGTTTTTTCATGCCATGCCCCTTATGCAGTCAATTAATTTTATTTTATCTATTATCTATCTATCTATCTATCTTTCTATCTATCTATCATCTATCTATCGTCCCTGAAGTCTAATCATTCTAGAACACAGAATTCCTAAGAACCCTTCATTGGGATCCCTGAGTCAGTTGTCTTTCATCTTCTTTCATGATCACTTCTGTACTCTAGCAGATCCTGCAACTGCCTCTCCGATCCCCCAACCCCTCAAGTAGATACCCCTTAAAACACAGCATAGCCTCTGGGGCAGAGCAGGGATGTACCTATGAAGGAATAAATGGATGAGTAGAGTCTCTGGCAAATTTCTTTCTTTGACATACAACTCACTTCACAACATCAGATAAATGCAGAACAGTAGCTATGGAAGTACTTGCTTTACTCAGAAATACACATTTTCTTTCCGCCATCTTGGCTTTCTCCCACCTTTTTCCCCCTCCCATCTCTCTTCCTTCCGATGTCCTCATTAGAATCCATTATTCATAAACTTTCAGGAGGATCTCACCTCTCCTGTTGTATGCTTTACATTGGGTTCTAGTTCTCCCCCGCCAAGAGAATTAGATCAGTCCTGTTAATTTCGCGGGCCCGCTTGGCCCCGCCCCTAGGAAACTCGCCAGAGTTCCAGAGTGACAGAGTTCCTGGGTTCCTGAGTTCGAGAGTAAGAGAGAGTGCTTGTGCCGCTGCAAAGAGACAGCAGAGCTCTGCTTGGTGATTAGTTTGTCTTAGTTTATGAATCGTTGCTCCTGAATAAAGAAATACAGCTTCCCTGCCCAGCCGTTGTCTCCGTGTCTCTGTTACCCACCCATGAAGCTAGCCCGGCCAGCTGGAGCCTAAGAATTTTAACAACACTCTCCCTTGAGTAAACTAGTTTCTCATCACAATCCTGACATTCAGCAGGTGATCAAGACTATGATAAATGCATAGGTTATTGTTTCACTTGCACTATTTTTTATTTATTGCCTCTAGTGCTATTACTGGGGTTGGGTGCCTGCACTACAAATCCACCCCACCTGGAGTGGCTTTTTCTCTCTTTTTTTCTGTATTTGATAGGAGATTTGAGAGAGATTGGGTGACGAGACGTCAAGTGTTGGACAGGGTGGGCGAAGATATCCGCGTATATTGGCAGGTGCGGTCGAGCGTAGACGTGGGAAATGAACTTAGATGATGCCGCATCCCGACGAATATCTGGTGGGGCAATGTTGCTAAGAACTGGCAGCCATGGAACCGGGGTGGAATGGATGGTTCCAGAAATTATCCCTGCGGCTACAGACAGACTATGACCCACATAGTCAATGACTGCCACCTCTCCAGATTCAAAGGAGGTCTCGAAACTTTACATCAGGCTCAACCTGACGCTGTTGACTGGCTACGGAAGAAGGGCAAATGCTAGAAGAAGAAGAAGAAGAGAGATTGAGAGGAGAGAGGGAGAGAGACAGAGACACCTGCAGTACCTGTTTCACCACTCGTGAAGCATGCCTATTGCAGGTGAGGAGCAGGGGCTTGAATCTAGGTCCTTGTGAATAGTAACCTGACTTGGCCACAGTACACTACTGTCCACTCATTCTATGAGCATCATGAAAATACCTCAGGAAGAGTTTGCTTAAAGAAGTTTAGCATTCCTGGAGGTAGGATGGTGAATACGACCTTAGACTCTCAAGCATGAGATCCTGAGTTTGTTCCTGGGCATCTCATATGCCAGAGTGACAATTCAGTTCCATCTCTCTCACTGATTAACAAATAAACAGATATCTTACAAATAAATAACACAGAGCAATAAAACACAACAGAGTAGATGATCTTTCTGTATTCCTTACAAGAGCATTTGTTGCAAAAACACAAGGAATTAAAAAATTCACACTGAATCATAATTCCACCTTTTTGAATCCTCTCTGAAAACTCCCATCATCATTTCCTTTAATTTTTTTTATCCTTATTTACTGGATGGAGAAAACCAGAAATTGAGAGGCAAGGGGAAGAAAGAGATAAATAGATAGATAGATACGGAGAGATAGATGCTTGCAGCACTGCTTCACCACTTGCAAAGCTTTCCCCCTGCAGATGGGAACCGGGAACTTGAAACTGGGTCATTGTACATCGTAACATGTGTGTTTAAGCAGGTGCACCACCATCTGGTCCCTCCATCATCATTTCCTTATATGTATTTTAAAATTTTTGTTGCTGTGCCAGTTTCCCTCATGTCATTAACCACCAACCCTGATCCTGAGATCTGAGCTCCTGAAGTCTAATGATCCTACTAGAAAGAGAATTTTGGTTTTCCAAATTTATTTATTATTTACTTATTTTAAATATTTATTTATTTATTCCCTTTTGTTTCCCTTGTTGTTTTATTGTTGTAGTTATTGTTGTTGTTGTTGGATAGGACAGAGAGAAATGGAGAGAGGAGGGCAAGACAGAGAGGGAGAGAGAAAGATACCTATAGACCTGCTTCACCGCCTGTGAAGCGACTCCCCTGCAGGTGGGGAGCCAGGGGTCTGAACCGGGATCCTTAATGACAGTTCTTGCATTTTGTGCCATGTGCACTTAACCCGCTGCTGCTACTGCCCTACTCCCTCCAAATTTATTTTTATTATTTGCCACCCAGGTTATCACTCACTGTGCCTAGACCACCACTCCATTGCTTCTAGTGACCATTTCCCCCCTTTTCTTTCTTTATTGATAGAGACAGAGAAATAGAGAGGGAGGGAAAGAGGAAAGAGAGGTAAGGAAAGAGGGGGGAGAGACGTATTTGCACAACTCATGAAGCTTCCTTGTTCTAAGTAGGGATCGAGGGCTTGGACCCATGTGCATGGCAATGTGTGTACTCTGCCACTCCCAAACTGTTGTTGGTGAGTTACTTTCAAAACCTTCATGTCAGGAAAGTGATTTACTTAACCCCAATTATGTTCTTATGCTCTTTCATATCTCTATCTGTATATCTTTACCTCTACACAATGTGATCATATGGTCCTTTCCTAGCTGTTTCTCCAGACAACTTTCTTTGTGCAGGAGAAGGCCTCAAACACTATTAAAAATATGTAAGAAGCTTTCTATACTCCGTTTCCAGTCCAGTAATTTTGACCATCCAACACCCTGGAATGTTGCTTGCCATTTAAAGCTAAAAATATGAAAATCTAAGGACAGAAGGTGATTTGATTCTTCTGTGACTCAAAATCCTGTTGATGTTAAATGACAGGATACAGTCTGATGTTTTCTAACATCTTCAGCGGGTATTTCTCAATATTTACATTTGATGTGTACAACTTATAAAAGTCCAGATGCTTTGGAAAAACTCTGTTGACTGAGGATGTAGCACAGGAGGTTTCCAGCTCGTATGAATCAGCAGTCGAAGAGGGAAGATATTATAAGACTTGACTCCAAGTTTCTTGTTCTGAGTATTCAAGTAGTGAGGGGGAGTGAAAGAAAGCTGTGTCTAAACTGTGGCTTGTAGTTCTCATGAATTCTGTACACAAGCCAAAGTCTACTTACCCTGTGGAGACAAGCAATTTTCTGACTTGGACAAAATTTCAGATAATTATGAGGTGATCAAATCTTTCTTTATTTATAAAGCACTGTGTGCTATGGACACTTAGACAGTTTTTAATTTATTTTTGCTGAGGAAATGTTATTGTACAATAATGTTGTCACAGGGGTACAATTCACATCTCCCCAGAATGTGCAGCAAAGTGTCATCTCTCCCCACCATACTAGCACTGGGTTCTTACCATCCACATAAAAATTTTTATTTATATTTATTTATTTATTTATTTATTTTGCCTCCAGGGTTCTTGCTGGGGCTCAGTGCCGGCACATTAATCCACTGCTGGAGGCCATTTTTTCCATTTGTTGCCTAAAAAATTATTTTATTGTCAGAGTTTTCAAATTTAATTAATTATTTATCATAAAAAGAGAAATAAAAAGGGGGAAGGGAAGATAGAGAGACAGAGATACATTTTTTACACCAAGTTTTTAGTTGCTTTAGTCATCTATATTAAGTCACTTAGCAGAATCACCTCCATCTCATCCATTTTGTCCCAAATAATATATAATGTACCCCATCTTTTTTTGAATACTTAATTTTTAAATTATCTTTATTTTATTTCTTTATTGGGGGAATTAATGTTTTACATTTGATAGTAAATATAATAGTTTGTACATGCACAACATTTCCCAGTTTTCCATATAACAATACAAACCCACTAGGTCCTCTGTCATCCTTCATGGATCTGTATTATCCACACCCACCCACCCCAGGGTCTTTTACTTTGGTGCAATACGCCAACTCCAGTACAGGTTCTACTTGTGTTTTCTTTTCTGATCTTGTTTTTCAACATCTGCCTGAGAATGAGATCATCTCATATTGATTCTTTTGTTTCTGACTTATTTCACTTAACATGAATTTTTCAAGGTCCATCCAAGATAGGCTGAAAATGGTGAAGTCACCATTTTTTATAGCTGAGTAGTATTCCATTGTATATATACACCACAACTTGCTCCACGACTTATCTGTTGTTGGACACCTGGGTTGCTTCCAGGTTTTGGCTATTACAAATTGTGCTGCCAAGAACATATGTGTACACAGATATTTTTGGATGGGTGTGTTGGGTTTCTTAGGCTATAATCCCAGGAGAGGAATTGCATGATCTTAGGGTAGGTCCATTTCTATCTTTCTGAGAGTTCTCCACACTGTTATCCACAGAGATTGGACCAATTTACATTCCCATCAGCAGTGCAGGAGGGTTCCTTTGACCCCACAGCCTTTCCAGCATTTGCTGCTATTACCTTTTCTGATGTATGACATTCTCAAAGGAGTGAAGTGGTATCTCATTGTTGTCTTTATTTGCATTTCTCGGACAACCAGAGACTTGGATAATTTTTTCATGTGTTTCTCGGCCTTCTGGATCTCTTCTGTAGTGAATATTCTGTCCATGTCCTCTCCCCATTTTTGGATGAGGTTATTTGTTTTCTTGTTGTTGAGTTTGGCAAGCTCTTTATATATTCTGGCTATTATATTAGCCTCTTGTCTGATGTATGGCATGGAAAGATCGTCTCCCATTCTGTGAGGGGACTCTTGATTTGGGTACTAGTTTCCTTAGCTGTGCAGAAGCTTTTTAATTTGATGTAGTCCCATAGGTTTATGCTTGCTTAGTCTTCTTTGTAATTGGATATGTTTCACTGAAGATGTCTTTAAAATTTATACAGAAAAGAGTTCTGCCAATATTTTCCTCTAAGTATCTGATAGTTTTTGGTCTAACTTCCAAGTCCTTGATCTACCTGGAATTTACTTTTGTATTTGGTGAAATACAGTGGTTCAGTTTCATTCTTCTGCATGTTTCAACCCTAGTTTCCAACACCATTTGTTGAAGAGACTCTGCTTTCCCCATTTAATAGTCTGGGCCCCTTTGTCAAAGATTAGATGTCCATAGGTGTGGGGCCTCATTTCTGGGCTCTCAATTCAATTCCACTGGTCAGTGTGTCTATTCATGTTCCAGTACCAAGCAGTTTTGATGACAATGGCCCTACAATACAATTAGAGATCTGGGAGTGTGATGCCTCCGGTTCTGTTGTTTCTTCTCAAGATTGTTTTGGCAGTTCTAGGTCTTTTCTGGTTCCAGATAAACATTTGTAGCATTTGTTCTATTCTCCTAAAAATGTGCTTGGGATCTTGATGGGGATAGCATTAAATTTGAATATGGCTCTGGGTAGTATATTAATTTTGATGATGTTAATTCTTCCAACCCATGAACATGGAATATCTTTCCACTTCTTTGTTGTCTTTTTCAATTTCTTTGAGTAGTGACTCATAATTTTTGAGGATACAAGTCTTTCACTTCTTTGGTTAGGTTTATTCCTAGATATTTTATTGTTTTAGTTGCTATAGTAAAAGGAATTTATTTCTGGATTTCAATTTCTTCTAGCTTAGTGTTTGCATAGAGGAATGCCACTAACTTTGAATGTTAATTTTATAGCCTGACACCTTACTGTATTGCCTGATGATTTCCAAAAGCTTCTTGCTGGATTCCTTAGGTTTTTCCATGTATACTATCATGTCATCTGCAAATAAGGAGAGTTTGACTTTTTCTCTTCCAGTTTCTATCCCTTTAATTCCTTGCTCCTGCCTGATTGCTATGGCAAGAACTTCCAACACAATGTTGAATAGTAATGATGATAGTGGGCAGCCCTGTCTAGTACCTGATCTGAGGGGAAATGCTTCCAGTTTTTCACCATTGAGTATGATGTTGGCTGTAGGTTTGCTATATATAGACTACACTATCTTCAGGAATTTTCCATATATTCCCATTTTTTGTAGTGTTTTGATCATAAAGGGATGTTGTATTTTTTCAAAGGCTTTCTCTGCATCTATTGATATGACCATGTGTTTTTTGGTCTTGCTTTTATTGATGTGGTGGATCACATTCATTGACTTATGTATATTAAACCAATCTTTCATCTCTGGGAGTTACCTACAAAGGAAAACCCATAAGATTAGCAGTAGACTTCTCCATACAAACACTACAGGCCAGAAGAGAATGGCAAGATATCTATCGAAGGCTCAATGAGAAAGGCTTTCAGCCAAGAATACTATATCCTGCTAGACTGTTATTCAGACTAGATGGAGGCATCAAAACCTTCTCAGACAAGCAACAGTTGAGGGAATCAACTGTCACCAACCTGCACTGAAAGAAGTTCTGAAAGGTCTTCTATGAACAGTCAGACCATCATAAATAGGACACATATCAGAACACTCTAAAACTCTACAAGAATGGCATTAAAACATCTTCAGTCTTTGATATAAATAAATGTCAAAGCCTAAATTCACCTATTAAAAGACACAGAGTAGCAAGATGGATCAGAAAGCACAACCTCATAATATGTTGTCTACAGGAAACCCACCTAACTCAACAAGACAAACACAGACTCAAAGTGAAAGTATGGAAAACTATCTTACAAGCCAATGGCCCACAAAAAAAAAAAAAAAAAGGACAGAACAGCTATTTCCATATCTGACATGATAGACTTTAAAATAGATAAGATTAAAAAAGATAGAAATGGACACGACTTAATGCTCAGAGAATCAGTCAATCAAGAGGACTTAACATTAATTAACATCTATGCACACAATGAGAAGCCATCTAAATACATCAAATGTCTACTGAAAGAGCTACAGCAATATATTAACAGCAACACAGTCGTAGTAGGGGACTTCAACACCCCATTCTCACAACTTGACAGATCATCCAGGCAGAAAATCAATAAAGACATAAGGGAGCTAAGTGAAGAGATAGATAAACTAGAACTATTGGACATTTTCAGAGTTGTTCATCCCAAGAAACTGGAATACACATTTTACTCAAGTCCACATGGGTCATTCTCAAGGACAGACCATATGTTAGGCCACAAAGATAGCATCAGCATATTCAAGAGCAAAGAAATCATCTCAAGTCCACACGGGTCATTCTCAAGGACAAACCATATGTTAGGCCACAAAGATAGCATCAGCATATTCAAGAGCAAAGAAATCATCCCAAGCATCTTCTCAGACCACAGTGGAATTAAACTAACACTTAACAAACAACAAAAGATTAGTAATAGTCCCAAAATGTGGAAGCTCAACAGTATACTTCTTAACAACCTCTGGGTCAAAGAGGAAATAAAGGAAGAAATCACAATGTTTTAAGACTTCAATGAACATGAAGACACAAGCTATCAAAATATTTGGGACACAGCTAAGGCAGTACTGAGAGGGAAGTTCATAGCTATACAGGCACACATTAGGAAACAAGAAAAAGCACAAATAAACAGCCTGACTGCACATCTTAAAGACCTAGAAGAAGAAGAACAAAGGAACCCTAAAGCAACCGGAAGGACAGAAATCACTAAAGTTAGGGCAGAAATCAATAACACTGAAAATAAGAAAACCATACAAAAGATCAACGAAAGTAAATGTTGGTTCTTCGAAAGAGTGAACAAAATCGACAAAACTTTAGCCACATTCACAAAACAAAAAGGGAGAAGAACCAAATAAATCAGATAATAAATGAAAAAGGAGTTATCATAACAGACACTGCAGAAATTCAACATATCATGCAAGGCTTCTATGAACAATTATATGCCACCAAGCTAGAGAACCTTGAAGAAATGGACGATTTCCTATATATCTATGAACTAACAAAACTAAGTAAAGAGGAAGTAGATAACGTGAACAGGCCCATCACAGCTAATGAAATTGAAAGAGTTATCAAAAATCTCCCCAAAAATAAAAGTCCTGGACCAGATGGTTTTACAAATAAATTCTATAAAACCTTCAAAGAAGAACTAATACCTCTAGTTTTAAAAGTCTTCCAGAAGATTGAAGACACTGGAATACTCCCTGCCAGCTTCTATGAAGCCAACATCACTCTGATACCAGAAGCAGACAGGGACACAACCAAAAAAGAAAACTACAGACCAATATCTCTGATGAACATAGATACTAAAATACTGAACAAAATTCTAGCCAACCGGATACACCAGTATATTAAAAAGATGGCACATCATGACCAAATGGGGTTTATCCCAGAGATGCAAAGTTGGTTTAATATACATAAGTCAATGAATGTGATCCACCACATCAATAAAAGCAAGACCAAAAAACACATGGTCATATCAATAGATACAGAGAAAGCCTTTGACAAAATACAACATCCTTTATGATCAAAACACTACAAAAAATGGGAATATATGGAAAATTCCTGAAGATAGTGTAGTCTATATATAGCAAACCTACAGCCAACATCATACTCAATGGTGAAAAACTGGAAGCATTTCCACTCAGATTAGGTACTCCACAGGGCTGCCCACTATCACCATTACTATTCAACATAGTGTTGGAAGTTCTTGCCATAGCAATCAGCAGGAGCAAGGAATTAAAGGGATACAGATTGGAAGAGAAAAAGTCCAACTCTCCCTATTTGCAGATGACATGATAGTATACATGGAATAATCTAAGGAATCCAGCAAGAAGCTTTTGGAAATCATCAGGCAATACAGTAAGGTGTCAGGCTATAAAATTAACATTCAAAGTTAGTGGCATTCCTCTATGCAAACACTAAGTTAGAAGAAATAGAAATCCAGAAATCAATTCCTTTTACTATAGCAACTAAAACAATAAAATATCTAGGAGTAAATCTAACCAAAGAAGTGAAAGTCTTGTATCCTGAAAATTATGAGTCACTACTTAAAGAAATTGAAAAAGACAACAAAGAAGTGGAAAGATATTCCATGTTCATGGGTTGGAAGAATTAACATCATCAAAATTAATATACTACCCAGAGCCATATTCAGATTTAATGCTATCCCCATCAAGATCCCAAGCACATTTTTTAGGAGAATAGAACAAATGCTACAAATGTTTATCTGGAACCAGAAAAGACCTAGAATTGCCAAAACAATCTTGAGAAGAAACAACAGAACCGGAGGCATCACACTTCCAGATCTCAAAGTGTATTATAGGGCCATTGTCATCAAAACTGCTTGGTACTGGAACATGAATAGACACACTGACCAGTGGAATAGAATTGAGAGCCCAGAAGTGAGCCCCCACACCTATGGACATCTAATCTTTGACAAAGGTGCCCAGACTATTAAATGGGGAAAGCAGAGTCTCTTCAACAAATGGTGTTGGAAACAATGGGTTGAAACATGCAGAAGAATGAAACTGTACCACTGTATTTCACCAAATACAAAAGTAAATTCCAAGTGGATCAAGGACTTGGTTGTTAGACCAAAAGACTATCAGATACTGAGAAGAAAATATTGGCAGAACTCTTTTCCGCATAAATTTTAAAGACATCTTCAATGAAACGAATCCAATTACTAAGAAGACTAAGGCAAGTATAAACCTATGGGACTATATCAAATTAAAAAGCTTCTGTACAACAAAAGAAACCACTGTCCAAACCAAGAGACCCCCCACAAAATGGGAGAAGATCTTTACATGCTATACATCAGACAAGCGTTTAATAACCAACATATATAAAGAGCTTGCCAAACTCAACAACAAGACAACAAATAACCCCATCCAAAAATGGGGGGAGGACATGGACAAAGTATTCCCCGCTGAAGAGATCCAAAAGGCCGAGAAACGCATGAAAAAATGCTCCAAGTCTCTGACTGTCAGAGAAATGCAAATAAAGACAACAATGAGTTGCCACTTCACTCCTGTGAGAATGTCATACATCAGAAAAGGTAATAGCAGCAAATTCTGGAGAGGATGTTGGGTCATAGGAACCCTCCTACACTGCTGGTGTGAATGTAAATTGGTCCAACCTCTGTGGAGAACAGTCTGGAGAACTCTCAGAGAGCTAGAAATGGACCTACCGTATGATCCTGCAATTCTTCTCCTGGGGATATATCCTAAGTAACCCAACATATCCATCCAAAAAAATCTGTGTACACATATGTTCTTGGCAGCACAATTTGTAATAACCAAAACCTGGAAGCAACCCAGGTGTCCAACAACAGATGAGTGGATGAACAAGTTGTGGTATATATACACAATGGAATACTACTCAGCTATTAAAAATGGTGACTTCACCATTTTCAGCTGATCTTGGATGGACCTTGAAAAAATCATGTTGAGTGAAGTAAGTCAGAAACAGAAGGATGAATATGGGATGATCTCACTCTCAGGCAGAAGTTGAAAAAGAAGATCAGTAAAGAAAACAGAAGTAGAACCTGAAATGGAATTGGCATATCTCACTGAAGTAAAAGACTCTGGGGTGGGTGTGGGTGGGGAGAACATAGGTCCAAGAAGGATTCAGAGGACCTAGTGGGTTTGTATTGTTATATCGAAATCTGGGGAGTGTTATGCATGTACAAACTATTGTACTTACTGTTGAATGTAAAACATTAATTACCCAAGGAAAAAAAATAGTTAAAGAAAAAAAGAAGTCTCGCATGATTATGCTGAATTTCTCGGTGTCTGTTGTGATATCTCCTCTTTCATTTATTATATGATTTATGTGGGTCTTCTTCCATTTTTTTGTTTTGTGAGTCAGGCTAAAGGTTTGTCAATTTTGTTCACTCTTTCGAAGAACCAACATTTACTTTCATTGATCTTTTGTATGGTTTTCTTATTTTCAGTGTTATTGATTTCTGCCCTAACTTTAGTGATTTCTGTCCTTCCGGTTGCTTTAGGGTTCCTTTGTTCTTCTTCTTCTAGGTCTTTAAGATGTGCAGTCAGGCTGTTTATTTGTGCTTTTTCTTGTTTCCTAATGTGTGCCTGTATAGCTATGAACTTCCCTCTCAGTACTGCCTTAGCTGTGTCCCAAATATTTTGATAGCTTGTGTCTTCATGTTCATTGAAGTCTTGAAACATTGTGATTTCTTCCTTTATTTCCTCTTTGACCCAGAGGTTGTTAAGAAGTATACTGTTGAGCTTCCACATTTTGGGACTATTACTAATCTTTTGTTGTTTGTTAAGTGTTAGTTTAATTCCACTGTGGTCTGAGAAGATGCTTGGGATGATTTCTTTGCTCTTGAATATGCTGATGCTATCTTTGTGGCCTAACATATGGTTTGTCCTTGAGAATGACCCGTGTGGACTTGAGATGATTTCTTTGCTCTTGAATATGCTGATGCTATCTTTGTGGCCTAACATATGGTCTGTCCTTGAGAATGACCCATGTGGACTTGAGTAAAATGTGTATTCCAGTTTCTTGGGATGAACAACTCTGAAAATGTCCAATAGTTCTAGTTTATCTATCTCTTCACTTAGCTCCCTTATGTCTTTATTGATTTTCTGCCTGGATGATCTGTCAAGTTGTGAGAATGGGGTGTTGAAGTCCCCTACTACGACTGTGTTGCTGTTAATATATTGCTGTAGCTCTTTCAGTAGACATTTGATGTATTTAGATGGCTTCTCATTGTGTGCATAGATGTTAATTAATGTTAAGTCCTCTTGATTGACTGATTCTCTGAGCATTAAGTCGTGTCCATTTCTATCTTTTTTAATCTTATCTATTTTAAAGTCTATCATGTCAGATATGGAAATAGCTGTTCTGTCCTTTTTTTTTTTTTTTGTGGGCCATTGGCTTGTAAGATAGTTTTCCATACTTTCACTTTGAGTCTGTGTTTGTCTTGTTGAGTTAGGTGGGTTTCCTGTAGACAACATATTATGAGGTTGTGCTTTCTGATCCATCTTGCTACTCTGTGTCTTTTAATAGGTGAATTTAGGCTTTGACATTTATTTATATCAAAGACTGAAGATGTTTTAATGCCATTCTTGTAGAGTTTTAGAGTGTTCTGATATGTGTCCTATTTATGGTGGTCTGTTTGTAGGAGGCCTTTCAGAACTTCTTTCAGTGCAGGTTGGTGATAGTTGATTCTTTCAACTGTAGTTTGTCTGAGAAGGTTTTTATGACTCCATCTAGTCTGAATGACAGTCTAGCAGGATACATTATTATTGGTTGAAAGCCTTTCTCATTGAGTACTTGATAGATATCTTGCCATTCTCTTCTGGCCTGTAGTGTTTGTGTGGAGAAGTCTGCTGCTACTTTATGGGTTTTCCTCTGTAGGTGACTCTTTGTTTTTCTCTTGCAGCCTTCAGGATCCTTTTTTTTTTAAAATTTTATTTATTTATTCCCTTTTGTTGCCCTTGTTGTATTGTTGTAGTTATTATTGTTGTTGTTGGATAAGACAGAGAAAAATGGAGAGAGGAGGGGCAAGACAGAGAGGAGGAGAGATAGATAGACACCTGCAGACCTGCTTCACCGCCTGTGAAGCAACTCCCCTGCAGGTGGGGAGCCGGGGTTCGAACCGGGATCCTTATGCCGGTCCTTGTGCTTTGTGCCACGTGCGGTTAACCCACTGCGCTACAGCCCGACTCCCCCAGGATCCTTTCTTTATCCTTATTCCATTCTAAATATGATGTGTCTTGGTGTCTTTAAGTCTGGGTTAATTCTGTTTGTTACCCTGTGTGCTTCTTGAACCTTTATGTCTTTGATGATGTCTAGACTAGAGAAGTTTTCAGCTATTATGTTCTGCAGAATGCTTTCTTCCTCTCTCTCCTTTTTTCCTCTGATAAGCCAACAATGGGTATATTGTTTCCCTTGAAGTCATTCCATAGGTCTCTATTGTTGTTTTCAGTTTCTCTTAATCTCTTTTTGAAATCTCTTATTTCTTTTTTAGTTGTTTCTAATTCTTCTTCAGTCTTGCTAATTCTGTCTTTATCCTCATTGATTCTATTCTCTCTGCCCGCCACTGTTTTCTAGAGTTCATCTATTTTGTTACCCTGTTCTGATACTGTTTTAGCTTGTTTAGATAGTTGTGTTTTAACTCAGCTATTTCAGCTTTCAGCTTTCTAATAACCTTGAGATAGTGTTTTCTTCCTGAGTCTCATTTATTGTTTCTGCATTTCTGATGACAATTCTTTCGGACTCTTTACTCACTCCTGTGATTATTTCCTTATCTAGTGTTTCGATGTTGACCCCATTATTTTGTGCTTCACCCTTTGGGTGGCTCAAAGCTTAACTCTTTTCCTGGTTCATTTCTCCAATATTTCTTCTTGTTGGTTCAACCATTTTATATAGTATATTATGAGTTCGCTCTCTCAGTACTAATCAAACTATTGATCACTCTTGCCTGGATTGACTTGTGTCTAAGTAAGGAAATTAAAGGGTTCACAGTGGTGGAAGTTAACAGTTGTTTCAATAGTATTTTAATCCCTGAGTTGGAGCACAGTGGCTTAAAAGCCTCTTTTGTGCTTTTTCTTCCCTATACGCTATGGGAGTCTGAGGGCTTTTAAACTATAAGTAGGCTTCTTAGCTTAATCACTGACTCCTGACCAAGAGTTAAACTGGTTGTGGCAGAGATAATCGAGTGGTTATGCATAGAGACTCTTATAGCCCCACTGCTATGCCACTGAGGTATAGGTCTTCTTCTGTTTCCTGGTTAGTTCTCTGTCCCCTGTTGCCAGCACAGGACCTCCCTGCCACTGCACCAGATTCTGAGGGCAATAGCAATGGAGACTCAGAGTTGCACTTGGTGAGTCTCAGGGGAGTGCTCTTCTCCCTTCAGCTGTCCCCTTGTTGGTGGAACAGACTGGAGGTGGTGTCTCAACTGATAAACTGCTGGACTGTTACCAGCCACTAAATCTCTCCCTAGGCTCCTCTCTGTCCATCAGCCACAGGTGTTTGCACTCACCGGTGATTTGGTGGATTCCTGTAGTCGCTCTAGTCCTGTCTTGTTTTGGTCCCTGGTGGTCTCCTTTGGTATTCCTAGTTGATCTGAGAGAGGAGAGGAGAGAAACACATCTCCCCATATATATATATATTTAATTGCAGTTGTATTACACTGCACTTATCTCTCTCATTCCTCTTCTTCCTCTTCCTTCTCCTTCTCCTCCTCCATGGCCATCTCCTCCCCTTCCCTCCTCTTTTTTTTTTTTTTTTTTAAACCAGAGCACTGATCAGCTCTGGCTTTGGTGGTGCCAAAAATTGAACCTGTGATTTCAGAGCTTTAGGCATGAGAGTCTCTTTGCATAACCATTATGCTTTCTACCTTCACCTTCTTTTTTTTTCACCACTGTTATCACTGGAATTCAGTGCCTGTACACAAATTCACTGCTCCTGGAGTCTATTTTTCCTTTATTTTTTTCTTTATTTGATAGAGAGAAATAGATAAGTGAGAGGGAAATATAGAAGGATAGACATCTGCAGTACTTGTGAAGCTTTCCCCTTGCAGGTAGATACTGGGGGATTGAACCTGGGGCCTTGCTCACTCCAATGTGTGCATTCAAGTGGCTGTGCTATCTCCCAGTGCTATCTCATGACATTTTTTGTAATGTGAGCACTTACCCAGGTGTGCCACAGCCTGGTCCCCTCATGACACTTTTTAAAGATTATTTTATTGATCATCATTGGGGCTTGACCACTCTGGGTTGACTTTTTCAGAGAGAGAGAGAGACAAAAAAGAGAGAGAAAGAAAGAGAGAGAACCACACACCAAAGCTTCCTCCAATGGAGGTCAAGTATGATAGTGCAAAGCAGGTACACTATCAAGATGAGCTATTTTGGCTTGCCCTTTTTTTGTTTGTTTGTTTTTTGTTTTAATTGGCTTTGGAGATAGCCTAGTGATGATGCAAAAATACTTTTACATCCGAGACACTGAGTTTCAATGTTCAGTCCCTTGCACCACCATAAATCAGAGTTGAGGTGAGTTCTGTTAAAAAATATTTTTTTGTACAAGAAACTCAATTTAAAAAATTTTAAATAGGTGCAAAAAAATTGCAAAGCAAGAAAATCACCTGTAATCTCACCACACCTCCAAATTTTGTTCTGATTCTAAAACTAGTCTTGCTGCTATAACAAACAGAAAGTTTAGTATATTACTGGAATTCCATTTTCTTTTTTTAAAATTTTATGTATTTATTTTCCTTTTTGTTGCCCTTATTGTTTTTTTATTGTTGTTGCAGTTATTATTATTGTTGTTATTGATGTCGTTAAATAGGACAGAGAGAAATAGAGAGAGGAGGGGAAGATAGATGGGGGAAAGACAGACACCTGCAGACCTGCTTCACAATCTGTGAAGTGACTCCCCTGAAGGTGGGGTGCCAGAGGCTCAAACCGGGATCCTTACGCCGGTCCCAGTCCTTGTGCTTTGCACCAAGTGCGCTTAGCCCACTGTGCTACCGCTCGACTCCCAGAGTTCCATTTTCTTAACCTCTTGTATCTCATGACTTCTTTATCAAGTTGTCGATCAATGGACATTTAAGCTACTTCCACTCCTTGGCTATTGTGAATAATACAGTCTTGAACTCATAATACTTTTTAAAAATATTTTTTGTTTTATTTTAATGAGAAACATACAGAGAGAAAGAGAGAGGCCAGATCACTGCTCATTTCTGGCTTATGCTAGTATAGGAGATTGAATTTGCAACTTTCAAGCCTCAGGCATGAAAGTCTTTTTGTATAATCATTATATTATCTCTACTGCTCAGGGCATATATTCCTTTGCATTAGTGTTATCAAGTCCTTTAGATTTATGCCTAGGAGTGTTATTACTAGATCATACAGTATTTTATATTTTCATTTGTTTAAGGACTCTTTATACTATTTTTGATAGGGACTGCACTAGTAGTTTTCATTTTCACCAACAGTGTAGTGTAACAGTTCCTTTTTCTCCATAGCCTCACCAACACTTTGTTCCTGTTTTGTTAATGTAGGCCATTCTTACAGGTGTGAGGTTAAATCTCAATGTGGTTTTAATTTACATCTCTCTAATGATAAGTGATTTCGTGCAATTTTCATAAGTCTGTGGGCCGTCTGTCTTTTCTCTTTTCTTTTCTTTTCTTTTCTTTTCTTTTCTTTTCTTTTCTCTTCTTTTCTTTTTTATCCTCCAGGGTTATTGCTGGGGCTCAGTACCTACACCGTGAATCCATTGCTCCTGGAGGCCATTCTCCCCCCCCCCCCTTTTGTTGCCCTTGTTGTTGTAGCCTTGTTGTGGTTATTATTGTTGTTGATGTCATTGTTGGATAGGACAGAGAGAAATGGAGAGAGGAGGGGAAAACAAAGAGGGGGAGAGAAAGATAGACACCTGTAGACCTGCTTCACCGCCTGTGAAGCGACTCCCCTGCAGGTGGGGAGCTGGGGGCTCAAACCGGGATCCCTACACCAGTCCTTGCACTTTGTGCCACGTGCGCTTAACCTGCTGCCCCCCACCTCTATGTTTTCTTTAGGTACTGATTTACTCAGATATTTTTCTCACTTATTTTTTTAAACTGGGCAACTTGTTTTTTTCAGTTGCGGACATGTATGATTTTTTCATACATGTTCTTTACCAATATATTGCCATATATATGATATATAAATTTCCTACCCCAGTTATTAGGTTGCCTTTTTATCCTTATGGACTTTTTTTTTTCAATGAATAGTTTTTTTAATTTGATGTAGTACTGTTTATTCTCTCTCATGTTAATGGGATTCCTCTCTCTTGACAACCTGAACTAACATTTGGTTATCTCTTGGACACAATTAAAAATATTTGTTTATTAATCAGAGAGAGGAAATATAGCATCAATCTGACACACACAATGTAGGGAACCGAACTCATGACCTCAGGCTTGAGAGTTCAATGCTTTACTCATTGCACCACCTACCAGGTCATTTGGTCATGAAATTAAATGGAAGGTGCCTTGAATCTATCCATGTTGATGTGTACACAAATGAATGATGCCATAAAGCCACTCTCCCTAACCCTTCCTCTGGAAATGATAAAGATATCAATTCATTGATAGGCTACTCTTTCTGACTGAGTTTGGACTAAAACTGAGAATCTTTTTGATCCTGACCTTGCAGGGAGTTACTATAAATGAACTATGGCAAACACTAAAAAATCTTTTTCTTAATTTTAGTCAGTGATTTAATATTGATTTATAAGGTTGTAAGATAACAGGGCTATATTTCCATACAGTTCCCACCACCAGAGTTTTGTGTCCCATCCCTTCCACTGGAAACTTCCCTATGGTTTACCCCTTTGGGAGTATGTATCAAAATTCTTTTTTTTTTTTTTTTTGGGAGTCGGGTGGTAGTGTAGCGGGTTAAGGGCACGTGGTGTAAAGTGTAAGGACCAGAGTAGGGATCCCGGTTCCAGGGCCCCCGGCTCCCCACCTGCAGGGGAGTCACTTCACAGGTGGTGAAGCAGGTCTGCAGCTGTCTTTCTTTCCCCCTCTTTGTCTTCCCCTCTCTCCATTTCTCTCTGTCCTATCCAACAACGAACGACATCAACAATAACAATAATAACCACAACAAGGCTACAACAAGGGCAACAAAAAGGGGGAAAAATGGCCTCCAGGAGCAGTGGATTCATGGTGCTGGCACTGGGCCCCAGCAATAACCCTGGAGGCAAAAAAAAAAAGAAAGAAACTTAGCATATACTAAGTAAGGGCAATAGTTTCCAAAGACAAAGAGTTCTTTCTTTTTCATTTTACTATGAAAATTTGCTCCACAAATAATGTGGGTAGAATCTGAAATTCACTTTCACCCTCTCAGCTGGCACTCCACTGCCTAACCACACTGTTCCTGGAGGCCACAGGGCAACTTTCATGCTCTTTGTATCTCAAGCTTATTCTTGGAGGAGGGAATTTATCCATCTATTCCTCTCACCCATAAGCAAATGCTCCCATTGGCATGGGGTAAATGGGTGAATGGAGGAGTGAGTTAGGGTGCTCTTCATGGTGAGATAAAGAGAAAGCATCTTCAGTAGATAAAGGGTTCAAGTGGTGGTCTAGTATAAGGCCTGGACCTAGCACTACCACTTCTATATGGTCTGCAGGATGGGACACAGAAGACAGTGGTCACTCACACGAGGAGTCTCCGTCTCTGAAGGCCTCTCACTATGTAGAACAGACACGATTTTATTTTAGTTTTTTATATTTTTTTCCTACATAAACATCATTCCCATTACCAAAAGACTGTGTCCCATCCCACCCCCCCACCTACCACCCCAAGAAGCCGAACATCCACAATTTTTAAAAGAGAGATATTTTCCATTTTCCAATTTATTTCCACTACAATTGACTGATCAAAATGCCCTCCTTGTTACAAAACAATATGCATTCATTGATACCATTTATTGATTTAAAACGTACCAAACACAGAGGAAATGCTTGGTAACTACTGAATGAGTGAACAAGTCAAGAAATAATTGGTATTGAGAAAGAAACAGACAAAAGAATTAATACCCAAAGCTGGAGTTACTGTCATTTAGTCTCTGGACCAGCTGTAATTGGCAGCTTTTTCTCTATAACCTGCGAATCTATGCAAGTACCATCACGTCTGTGCATTGTAACAGGAAAGAAGGTTACATAACAGTTTCTCTGGTTTCTGGTACACAAGTGGTCCACAAAAATAAAAAGAGAGAGGGGCCAGAAGGTGGTACACTAGGTTGAGCACACATGTTATAATGCACAAGGCTCTGGGTTCAAGCCCCAGTCCTCACCTGCAGGGGGAAGCTTCATGAATGGTGAAACAGTGCTGTCTCTCTTTCTCCTTTTCTAGCTCCCCCTTCCCTTAATTTGTCACTGTCTCTATCAAATAAATAGATGATTAAATAAAATTTTGTAAAAGGCACACACACAAAAAAACACAGAAATCAAAATGAAATCTGGGGCAGAAACCAACTGTGTTGGCTGATAACAGACGTAAAGGAGGGGGAGGCAGGGGTGGAGGTGCTGAGAATAACACACCAGCCCATGCCTCAACCTGCACACAGTAAATGATCTGGAAAAGCTACAAAATAAAACCTGGGTCTCCCGATGCTGTGTCCAAATTTATGTCCGCAATCCTTTAGACTTTATCATGTCCAGAACACCAAGGAAAGGCCTTTAGATTGCATCTCTGTGCTGGAAATAGGCTTTAGCTGTTGGGAGGCAAGCTTCACTAAGCAGAAGAATCCATGCTCCTGTGGGCTAATATCAAAGACTGCTGTCTTCTGCCCCTGGCTTGAACCCTCTCAGCTATTTATTTATTATTTTCTTATGACACCAGGTGCAATTTACCCTGGAAAGGCTTTTAGGTTTCATTTCTGTGCTGGAAATAACAGGCTTCAGCTGTCAGGTGGTCAGCATAAGTAGAGAAAGCCATTGTGTACTACTGCCATTACTACTCCTGTGTAGTAATGCCAAAACCTGCCGACCATTTGTGCTCCAGCTTGAACCCTTTTAGTCTTCTGTGATGGTCAGCCTTCTGGTGAGCAGAAGGTGAGCAAGGCCAGCACTTACTGACCATTCATCATGGGCAGGCATTGTGCTGAGCACTTTCCAAGTCTTCACATCTCCTTCGGAATCCCTGGCAGCCTACAGGGTGAAGACACCCACCTTTAGATGCTTTATTTTATTTTTCTTATGTTTGATGGGACAGAGAGAAATGAGAGATAGAGATAGATAGAGATAGAGAGAGAGAGAGAGAAAGAGAGAGAGAAAGAGAAACCTGCAGCACTGTTCCATTCCCTGTGAAGAGACCCTTACAGATGGGGACCAGGGGCTTGAACCTGGGTCCTTGCACATGGTAACAGCTGAGTGTGCCACTGCCAGGTCCCCAAGACACCCACCTTTCACATGTGGAAACAGAAGCTTCATGAGAATAACTGCCATACTCATGACTCATAGATGTTTAGTGGTAGGGAGGGGACTAAATCCCCAGTAGGATCACCTTCAAGATGATCCTCCCAACCCTGTGTCAAACTGCTTCCCTACTGAGATTGGTGGATTCTGTGGACTCTGTGGACTTTCTTTTTCTGCCCCCACAGCTCAGTCCTTAGTATCCTATGCCTATTCATGCCATGCTCTTACCCCATCCTCTTCTCTAATGCCTTTCCTTCTCATCTATTTCTGCTTATCATTCAAGACTGTGTTGCTGAGAGAATTTATTTCTCTTATCAACCAATTCCCCAGTTCTCAGTGGGTACACTAACTGGATGTCCAATAACTGTCTTCAGTTTGGACACCCTCCCCCTGGAGTTAGCATCAGATATCAGAGGTTCAAGAACTCAGAGTCATATGATTTTTCCCTGCTTCGGGGGCCAGATCCAGTCACAGGCTGCCCATATCTCTAACAACTATAACCCAGTGTTCCCAAGAGTCCCACCACAACTATCATAATTTGATAGAATGAATGGTTCACAGAACTTAGGAGAGAGTTTTAGTAACCATCACTGACTGATTATGAAGAATACAACTAGAGAACAGCCTGAGAGGGGAGATAGTTCACCTGAGAGAGAATGCAGCTTATTGTGTGGATGGGGTGGGGGTGGGGTAGTTTGAGAGGAAGCTATCCTCATCTGAAGCTATCTTTCTCTCAGCCTAACTGGATGTGAAGAATCTCACCTCTGGAGGCAAATCCCTTTTTTTTGGGGGGGGGGTCTTAGGGTTGGATTTGATAAGAGTGAACAATGAATACACAGTAATAACAGCTTAGAGAATGGTGGTGGTGGTGGTAAGAGACAAGGCAGGAAAGAGTGGTAAACTTCCAGCTGTCAAAATCAGATAAACATAGCTACAAAACCCCAAATCTTTCCTCCCTTGCTTTCCTGGGAAGGATGCTAAGAACTAATCTTTACTGAGCACTCACATTAAATCAGCAAAGCCCTGGAGATTCATATGTTTATTATTTCATGCATTGCTCACACAATTGCTCATGATGCGCTGTAAGTAACTGCCAAGTTCACACCGAGTATCCACTAGGTCTTTCTGATGTTTCAAGAGACACCAGTCCTACTCAGTGGAAGTTATACCAACTAACTTTTTTAAAAAAAAAATTCATATATAAATTTATTATCAAACACTGCTCAGCTCTGGCTTATGGTGGTGTGGGGGAGTTGAACCTGAGATCTCTGATGCCTTAGGTATGAAAGTCCTTCACATAATCATCATGCTGTCTCCTCCACTTCCCTCTCCCCCCTTATAACCAGAGAGAACATTGCTTATCCATGGCTTATTCTGGTGCTAGGGATTTAACATGGGACCTGATAGCCTTGGGCATAATAGTCTTTTTGCATAACCATTACACTGTCTTGCTCATCCCTTTACCAACTAATTTAAATTAATGAACTCATTTTATTTATTTTTCTTTTAAATATTTTCATTTATTTATTATTGGATAAAAACAGAGAGAAATTGAGAGGGGTGGGAGAGTTAGAGAGGGAAAGAGACAGAGAGACACCTGCAGCACTGCTTCACCACTCATGAAGCTTTTCCCCTGCGGGGGGGGGAGGACCAGAGGCTTGAACCTGGGTCCTGGTGCACTGTAATGTGTGTGCTTAACCAAGTGAGCCACCACCTGGCCCCCTATTTATTTATTTTTCCAGAAGGGTTATTCCTTGTGCTCAGTGCCTTTATGATGAATCTACTGTTCCTGGTGGCCATTTGTTTTCCTTTTTAACTTTTTGTTCCCTTTTTATTTTTATTTTGATAAAACAGAGAAATTGGGAAGGGAAGAAGTGTTAGGGAGAGAGAAAGAAAGACACCCACATCACTACTTCACCACTCGTGAAGCTTCCCTCTGGCAGGCGGGGACCAAGGGCTTGAATGGAGTTTCTCGTACATCATAATGTATGCACTCAACCTGGTTTGCCACCACCAGATCTCTGTTTAAAAACAATTTAAACAAAGATTTAGCTATTTTATTTCAGTAATAGACAAAGAGGGAGAAAGAGACCACAGCACTGCTCAATTCTGGCTTATGGTGCTATAGTGGACTGAACCTGGGACCCAGAGGTCTCAGGCATGAAAGCCTAGTACACAACCACTTTGCCATCTCCTCAACCTCCAAATAACTTTTAAAAACATCAATATAGAGTTCTCTTTATTTCTTTTTTAAAGATTTTATTTATTTATTAATGAGAAAGATAGGAGAGAAAGAGAGACAGAGAGACAGAGAGAGATTACAGCAGACATCAGTCTGGTACATGTGCTGCCAGGGATTGAACTCGGGACCTCATGCTTGAGAATGCAGTGCTTTATCCACTGTGCCACCTCCTGGACCACGAGTTTTCTGCCTAGTAGCTGGTGCGGGTGCCTGCTCTGGTACTGGCAAAACTTCCCAAACTATTCCAGCAGCTCTGGCAGGAACACACAGCTCTAGAAAAATCTACACAGCCACAAGGTCCTGCTTTAGGGGTGCCTGGAGTTCAACCATATTCCAGGGGTTTTATCTTTGCACTCCTTCCCCTTGAGCCCTTATATGTGGTTCCTCTGCCAAGGTCCCCTCTCTAGAGAACTTGGTATGACCTTCCACAGCTGTTTTCCACTCTGAACTGAATCTCCCACTTCCTGAGATTCAAGACAAATGTGTCAGGTGCATGTGTGTATAGGTGTGTGTGTCTTTAACAGTAGAAAAGAACTTACTTCCTTTCTTCCTTCCTTCATTCCTTCCTTCTTCCCTCCCTCCCTTCCTTCCTTCCTTCCTTCCTTCCTTCCTTCCTTCCTTCCTTCCTTCCTTCCTTCCTTCCTTCCTTCCTTCTTTCTTTTTGATAGAAGCAGAGAGTGAAAGAGACCATAGCACTGAAGTTTTCTTCAAAGCTATGGGGGCTGGGCTTGAATGCGTGGCAGAACAGCACACTATCCAAGTGAGCTGCTTTGCTGGCCCAAGCAATAAATTCTTTAGAGTTGTCATGTAAGCTAAATAATAGTGAAAAAAATTGGTATGGAAGGAATACAGCAGTTTTATCATATTCTAAAGCATTAGAAAGATTGGGGTTTTATATAGGTTAAATCATGTTTGTCAAACCCCAGAAGTACACAGAGTAAGTTCCTGATGAAAACCTATCAGGAATATGTCCATCAGCCTTACCATTTCATCTTCTCCCCTGCTCTACCCTGAGCCAACATGGTATAAGCCTCCTACTTTTCCTCCAGTTCCAGTCCAAAGATTTTGAATGAAAATTAAAAGGGCAATTTCATCCAAAGGTATTCTAAACAGTCCCGTGGAGATGGGCTGTAACTTGCAGTAGACTGCTGTAATTATTCTCTCAGAAAACACTTGAGAGAATGATAATTGAGTTCAAGTCCACATTAAGAGGAAAACATTATCAAAATAAAACGTGGACTTCTCCATTTCTCTTCCTACTAAAAGATTATACAACCACTGAAAAAGGGTGTCACAGAAAGAAAGACTTTCAAAGCTGCCAGTTGTGTGTGAAATCAAAACAGACTCATAGGTTTATTCTATCCTGCTGAGAGGAAGTGAGGACATAGATTAGTAACAATTCAAAGGAATAAATATTTGTCTGTCATAATCAGCACACAAGCCAGGTTGAGTAAAAGAAAAAACACTGCTAAGAGACCACACACAGTTCCTGAGACCCCTGACTTTCTTGTGAAGCCCAGATATTGGCCTCTTTCACACAATGTGCCCCCCCCCCCATGGGTCCATTTGCATTGCTGTTTCTGATGTACCAAAAGCAGCAATCAGAATGGAGAGGAGCTCTTTGCTCTTTTAGCATCTTTCTAAATGGAGTTTCCTTGATGGGGGTGGGGGGTGGGGATTAAGCAACTGTGTAGTTGTATCTTCTTATAGATTTTCCTGTCCTCCTTTCTCCAAGTTTCCAGGGAAAAAAACAGAGCACCATGCTCTGTTTCCTGACTTGCTCTTCTCACATGAACTGTACTGTGAACTCTCTCTGTCCCTGCCTGGATATCTCTTTTTCTTTTCCTCGTCTGTGGATTTCACAGATTGCCCCAGGTCCTTCTTCTGTCTTCCCATTTCTGTACCTTCCAAGCTCCCCCACCCCATTTTCTTTATAGTCTTGATGAATCCATTTAGATTTTTATTCAGGGTTAAATGTGGGTGGTTTGACTAAAAAAATATATATATATATATATGCCTGTTGGTCACACTTCTTTACAACTGTGTAACCTTCTCCTGATCCTTTTCTAGAATTTACTCCCACCAGCCAGGGATTTAACAGAGCATTTGGGAGCTTGGATTAAAAATCCTGCATACACTTTAAATAGCGCCACTGCCTCTTCAATTAGACAGGCCTCCAAAACTTATTGCTGCCAAACTGATTTCACTGATCTCCTCTGAAGTCACAATGTTTCAGTATTTTGGTTCCCTCTGTAAGTTTATTATATTTAAAAATAAATACTGCAGTATCCTATAGTAATAATAATCGCCAACGTTTATACGAGCATAGATGTACTAGGCAAGCTTCCAAGGCAGATACAACTACTCCACCCATCTACGAAGGGCAGAACCAGACACAGACAATAACTTGCACCCAGATGGTAACTGAGTAGAAAAACTGGCTAAAGTTGTCCAGCTCTGAGGTCAAAGGACTCTTATGCTTATCATGCCTCTTTAAGAGCTGGAAACCTAGATAATGCACCTAATCTTCTTAACCCATAATTTCCCTTCCAACCACAACTAGAAAAAGCAATCTTGGGAAGACCTAGTAGTTAAAAACAACAACAACAACAACAAAAAAAGTGAATGTGGAGTCCACTTTGGTTCCATGCTCTAGGTATCCTGCCCCCCACCCCACTCCCCAGTTCCACATCAGGTAGGTAGGCTGAGCTGGGTTCCTTTCTCCTAAACACCTTATCTTATAATGGACATTACACAAAATCAATCATCATCACACAAGAGACTTTTATTTATTTATTTATTTATTTATTTAACCTGAGCTCAGCTCTGGCTTATGATGATGATTGAATTTGTGACTTCAGGGCTTCAGGCGTGAAAGTCTCCTTGCATAACCGTTATGTTATTCCCCCCCCCCACTAGTACTACTACTTCTTTCTATTTTTTTTTAAAACTTTACTAAGAACACTGCTCAGGTCTGGCTTGTGGTGGTGCTGGCCATTGAATCGGGGACTGTAGCATCGGGCTGGAAAGTCTTTTTCATAGCTATCATGCTTTCTCTGGCAGATTCTGCCTGGCACTCTGACAGACCAGCCTGGCCTTGCGCCCCGCTCCACCCCCGTTCCCCAACCGCGTCTTACCATAGCATCATAGCGCAGGGCGTTCATGAAGTGCGCTACCTCGGTGCCCTTGTACACGGTGAACCAGATGGTGCCCTGGTACTGGTCGCCGGCGTCGAGCAGCAGCACGTGTGGCTCGCTGCGGCGGATCTGCTGCACCTTGGTGGCCAGCCGCGCCACGCCGCCCACACACAGGCTGGCATTGACGCACTTGCCCGAGTCCGAGCTGGTTTGCTCCAGCCTGCTATGCACGTCGTTGGTGTGCAGGATGGTAAGCTCCCAGGAGCCAGCCGCGGGCCACCAGAGCGCGCCCAGCGCCAGGAGCCACAGTGCGGGCGCGCGGGCTGTCGGGGGGCGCATGGCTGCAGCGCGAAGAGCTGGCGGGTGGTGAGTGGCAGCCGGGCAGCAAGGGTTAGAGCCAGGAGCTCGCGACCGCGGGAGGGGGCGGAGCGGGGCTGAGCTGGGCTGAGCGGAGCGGGGCGGGGCGGGGCGGGGCCGGGCTGCCCGGGGTCGGCTTTTCTCCAGCCTGTGGACATGCTCTGGCTCTGCCTCTGCCCGAACCGCGGGAGGCTGCTCCTGGTGGAGAGCGGGCACCCTTCTGGAGCGCGGCCCACTGGGAGCACAGGCGTCCGCAGTCCCGCTGCTGGGGGCCTGAGCTGTCCAGGGTGCGCGGAAGGAGACTGGGTTACCTTTTTACTCCACTAATTAATTTTACCCTGTGATCAAATTTAAGATTCTAGTTCGTTTTACTTACTTACCTGCCAGGGGAGGTACCGTGATCATGAAGGTGGTATTCCTTGGGCAAGGCTTATCCATTGCACTCCGGATGTGCTGACTCCTGAGATTTCCCCAAATGTGGGAAACTCGACTGTATAATTTGTGGCGGGGGTGGGGGTGGGGGTGGGGGTGGGGGGGCGGGTTTACTGCTTTCGTTCTCCTATTAAAAAAAAATCTGGTTCGTTTCTTCCCTCCCCTCCCCTCCCCTCCCCTCCCCTCCCCTCCCCTTCCCTTCCTGTCCTTTCTCTTCCCTTCCTTCTTTATTAGATAGAGACAGAGAGAAATCCGGATGGAAGGGGGAGATAGGGAGAGAGACACCTGCAGCCATGTTTCACCATTCTTGAAGTCCAGAAATTTCCCTTCTGAGGGTCTAGGCCAGGGGCCTGAACCCAGGTTCTTGAGCATAGTAACATGGTGCTAAGAGGGGCCAGGAGGTGGCGCACTTGGTTAAGTACACATGTTACATTTGCTTTCAGACCTGTGTGCCACACCCTGGCGGAAGCACGAAGTTTTCTTTCTTTTTTTAAAAATTATCTTTATCTATTTATTGTCTAGAGATAGCCAGAAATTAAGAGGGAAGGGGAGATAGAGAGGAAGAGAGTTAGAGAGACACCTGCAACAGTGTTTAATCACTCCCAAAGCTCCCCCCCACCGCTGGTGGGGAAGAGAGGCCTTGAGCACTGTAACAGTTACGCTCAATCAGGTGGCCACCACCCTGCTGGCACAAATTTTTCTAACAAGGAATCCAAGGTTTGTTTTGGATTTGATATAGCTCCAGTGAAAGGTGGGGAGAGGAGGCAGGGAGAGCAAAGAGAGAACAGGAGTACTTTGCTGACTGGGCTACAGGAGCCCAAAATATTAGAGGGCGAGATTGTTCTCTTTTTTGCTTGAGAACATAGCAAATCTATGGTATTTCGATATGGAATCTCAGAAGTTAAGAAATCAGTGGAAGCTAGTCCTGTGTTTACTCGTGTTAGGAAAACACTACTGCCACAACCCCACTTCAGTGAAGGAAGCTTCTGTGCTGTGGTTTCTGTCTCTGTTTCTATCAATGAAAATAAACAAACGAAGGAAAGAAAAAGAGAAAGAAACCAAAATAGCAAACAATGTTAACCATAAACAGCAGTAGTTCAGGAAGGGCACTTGGAAGTAAAACTGACCATGCTGCTGCCTATGGCTTTTCTAGACACCTTTTCTTTTTGTTCTAGATTTTTGAGATTTTTAACGTTTTAAAGACTCCATTTCATGAAGTCTTTGATAAGGGAAGTGATAATAGTAATGCACACACAAACACCATAGAATTGGATTTCAGATCACTATCAGATATTCTCTCCTTTTAAGAAACCCCCACCCATGGAGATATTTATTTTATCCCCTGCAGGGGGGAGGTGGGGACCAGAGGCTTGAACCTAGGTCCTTGTGCACTGTAACATATGCACTCAACCAGATGTGCCACCACCCAGCCCAATGGTGATCCAGTTTCCTTCTTCTACATGTTCCAACGCAATTTTCCCCAGTAAACTTTGTTGGAAAAAAAAAAAACAACTCCTTTCTCAATTTGATGTTTTGAGCTCTCTTGTGAAGAATTAGTTATCCTAGGTGTGAGGGCCTTCCTCCACTTTAGATAAGAGGATAAGTCTGAGAATTACTCTCAGTATTAGGCGGAAAACTCTGGAAACTTCTTTCTCTGGTTAGTAGGGGACAATTAAAGAAATGCTCTTCTTTAGCAATTTCCACTTACCATGGAGCTGTAGATACTTGTTTCCTAGCTTTTTGGGAAAAACATTTAAGATGTTTGCTTTCAATCTAAGTCCTCAGTGTGCTCAGTTAAAAATGAACTTTTGTCCCAAATTTTTAAAACATGAAATCTGTTTTTCAAATATGCAGGCACTCATGCTTCTGAACTAGGGGGATTTCCACACAGAATTGTTAATATCTCTGAATAACAAATAAAATTACTGTAAATCATTAATCCCCCAATAAAGGGAAAAATGTTAAAAAAAATACAGCTCCTACAAAAAGATGACAGAAGACTTAGTGCAGGTTATACTGTTATATGGAAAACTGAAAAGTGTCATGCATGTACAAACTATTGTATTTACTAGCAACTATAAAACATTAATCCCCCAATAAAGGAAAAATGTTAATAAATAAATAAAATTGTATGCAGAACTTTATTTGAAGTACGTACACAGTTTATATCTGATTTGAGGAGTTTAAAGAAATTAAAATTGTCATTCATTAGATAATGTCTTCAGAAAGTACTCTTACTGAGTACTCACTATTTATAAACTGAAACAAATCATCATTGTGAAACATTTGAAAGAGAAGTTTATTAGGGAAATTATTTAGAGCAAACTGAAATCTAGACCTGGGGAGAAAACTTTCAAATTTCTCTGGATGTTTGCCCTACCCATTCTTTCAGTTTATACCCCTTTATGTAATACAAACCATGTAAGGGACTGAGTGGTGGCTCACCTGGTTAAGCACACATATCACCATGTGCTTAACTGGACCTGGGTTCCAGTCCCTGTTTCCCACCTGCAGGGGGTCTGTTTCATGAGCAGTGAAGCAGGTCTACAGTTGTCTCTCTTTCACTTTCCCTCTCTTTTTTTTTTTCTATGTATTAAAAAGACTGAGTATTTTTAATACATAGGCTGAGTTTTGGATATGTTGACTTTCTCAAAAGCCTAGACTAGGGAGAAGCAACTGGTGGCACAGCTATATAAAAATAATGTCAAAGGACATAAATTATGGTGATGTTGGGTATTATACAGCAAATCCTAACAAAGGGATTTTTCAAAGTTAACCCAATTACCAAATAATGTGATTATAACAATAACTATCTATTGTCTTCTTGAACCCTAAGAAGGAACCTCACATTTCCACTATAGAGCCTATATTTCCCCCAGTCCTGGAGCCTTAGGGTGGGGCACACTTTCCTGCATGCTTCTCTCAATTCATACCAAATGATATTTATCCTCTGATCCCAACCTAATCAACGCAACGAGTGCCACCCCAGCATGCTTCACTTCAGACTGTGTCCAGGGACTTCAGTTGTGGAATGACAACCCTTCAGCTTCATTACTCGCGTGAGACATTTTCTTTCATAGTATTCTCTAATTCCATTCCAGGTGGTTCACTTCCTAACAAAGTCCCCAAACCTAGATATAGACCAGGTCCCCTGAGATAGAGCATATGTTCACACATGCCCATAAACTAGGGTAAAATATATACCTAAAAGCAAAAGTACACAATAGTCTGCAGTGAGTACCCCCCAACATTTCATCTGCACTATTCCAGCCTTTAGGTTCATGATTGCTCAATAATTTGTTTGGCTTTGTGTGTTAACTCTCTTTTCAGTCACCAGGTTCCGGATGCAAGCATGATGCCGACCAGACTTCCCTGGACAGATGACCCCACCAATGTGTCCTGGAGCTCTGCTTCCTCAGAACCCCACCCTACTAGGGAAAGAGAGAGGCAGGCTGGGAGTATGGATCGACCAGTCAATGCCCATGTTCAGCGGGGAAGCAATTACAGAAGCCAGACCTTCCATTTTCTGCATCCCACAATGACCTTGGGTCCATAGTCCCAGAGGGTTAGGGAATGGGAAGGCTGTCAGAGGAGGGGATGGGATATGGAGATCTGGTGGCAGGAACTGTGTGGAGTTGTACCCCTCTTATCCTATGGTTTTGTTAATGTCTTTTTAATAAATAAAAAAAGGCAGGTAAAAATTAAAAAAAATTATTTTTTAAAATTTCTTTATTGGGGAATTAATATTTTACATTAGACAGTAAATACAATAGTTTTTACATGCATAACATTTCCCAGTTTTCCATATAACAATACAACCCCCATGGCATCCTCTGTCATCCTTTTTGGATCTGTATTTCCTCCCCTCCCCCACTGGAGTCTTTTACTTTAGTGCAATATGCCAATTCCAGTTTAGATTCTACTTGTGTTTTCTTTTCTCATCTTCTCTTTCAACTTCTGCTTGAGAGTGAGATCATCCCATATTCATCCTTCTGTTTCTGACTTATTTCACTTAACATGAATTTTTCAAGGTCCATCCAAGATCGACTGAAAACGGTGAAGTCACTGTTTTTAATAGCTGAGTAGTATCCCATTGTGTATATATACCACAACTTGCTCAACCACTCATCTGATGTTTGCCCCACACATTCTTTCAGTTTATACCCCTTTATGTAATACAAGCCAGTTAAGAGGCTGAGTGGTGGTTCACCCGGTTAAGCATACATATCACCATGTGCAAGAGACCTGGCTTCCAAGCCCTGCTTCCCACCTGCAGGGGGTCTGTTTCATGAGCAGTGAAGCAGGTATACAGGTGTCTCTCTTTTGCTGTCCTTCTATTTTTTTTTTAATTTAAAAAGAAATTATCTTAATTTATTTATTGGATAGAGACAGCCAGAAATGGAGAGGTAGAGAGGGAGAGAAACAGAGACATCTGCAGCACTGCTTAACTGCTTGTGAAGCTTTCCCTTTTGCAGGCTGGAATTAGGGGCTTGAACCCTAGTTCTTATGTAAGGCAACATACTAAGCCATAGCACCATGTTACCATGGTGTATGGTATCAGGTGAGATAGTACTTGCCCCCTAGTCTTACATTCTTATGAAGTGAAATTTGAACAGAGAGACAGACCCTTATAGTGAGAAGGTGATTTCCACATAAAGCTGAAGGTAGTTATCAGGGTGATGCTTCTAAAAGCCAAGGAATATCCAGGACTGCTAATAACACACCCCATCCCCTATCCAAAAGAAAAAAAACTGGGAGAGAGGCCTGGGATAGATACTTTCATCACAGTTGTCAGGAAGAACCTATTCAGTCTTCTTGCCTCCAAAGCTGTGGGAAAATACTTTTGTTGTTGTTGTTGTGGAAATCACCCAGCTTGTGGTGCTTTGCTATGACAAACCTAGGCAGCTAACTCCTGAAGGCAAATGTGGCAATCAAAGAACTGAGAAATGTGATATATGAGACAAGTATGTGAGAGAGCAAAGGTGAGCAGAAGTCCCTCCATGCGGGGTCTGTAACTCAACGGAACAGGTTTCAATTTGTTTTGACCCTACACGAAGGAAGACATGGGAGAGGCAAGACCTCCAGGAGGCCCATCATAACTGACCAAAGGCAGAAGAAACAAAAGATTAAAAAATTTTTTTAATGACGCAGTTGAATATTCCCATAACTTTTTGCAAGCCATTTAAAAAAATTATAGAATAATAATAGCTTAAAAGATTGTAAAATTATAGGATATAGTTCCACATCACACCTATTGCAAAGTTGTATGCCTCCACCCTGCCAATGATAACCACCATAGTTTTTGCAAAGTCTTAGACACAGCTTGTTTACTTATTTTTTTTAGAGCTCATATATTTCAGTTCTTTAGATTCTGCATGTGAGTGAAACTATTGGTAGTTGTCTTTCAGTTCTTTAGTTAGCTCACTAAGGATCCATTTCATCTCAAATGTCACAATAGCATCTTTTTTGATTGCAGAGTGGTATTCCATAGTCTATATTCCATAACTTTTTTTAAAAAAAATTTATTTATGAAAAGGAAACACTGACAAAAACCATAGGATAAGAGGGGTACAATGCCACGCAATTTTCACCAACAGAACTCCATATCCCATCCACTCTCCTAGCTTCCCTATTCTTTATCCCTCCGGGAGTATGGACCCAGGGTCATTATGGGGTGCTTAAGGTAGAAGGTCTGGCTTATGGAATTGCTTCCCGGCTGAACATGGGCATTGACAGGTTGATCCATACTCCCAGCCTGTCTCTCTCCCTAGTGGGGCAGGGCTGTGGGGAAGCAGGACTCCAGGACATATTGGTGGGGTTGTCTGTCCAGGGAAGTCTGGTCAGTATCATGGTAGTATATGGAACCTGGTGGCTGAAAAAGAGTTAACATATAAAGCCAAACAAATTGTTGACTAATCATGAACATAAAGGCTGGAATAGTGCAGATGAAGATTATCCATTTTGTAGATAGCTAGTAGGCCTATTTTAGTTATATTCCAAAGGGCCCATGACTATACTAGTTTTTTTTTTCTTCTGAGCCTGACATCTGATATGCAGGTTGATCCAAGTTATTGTCTGGGGAGATGATGTCATGGCTGGAAAAAGGATCAGAAAGCTGGATCAGGGAAGAGCGTAGCTCCCAAATATGGGAAAAGGGTATAAATATTGTTGACTGTAAACCCCATCGATTTGATCTGACCACCCCATAACTTTTTTATCTAGTCATCTGTTGAACACCATCTACTTTTTAATTATTTATTTATATTTTTATTAATGATTTAATATTGATTTACAAAATTATAATACAATAGGGGCTTAATTCCAAACTGTCCCCACCCCAGAGTTCTGTGTCCTCACTTCCCTCCAGCAGAAACTTGACACAGGTTGACTCTATCGAAATCTATATCTATATATCTATATCTACCTGTCATCAATATCTGTATCTATTTTTTTGCCCATTTTTATTCACTTCTACTGTCCTACTTTTATTTCCTTTCTAAGTCACACTCATACCAAGTACTACTTCTGGCTATCCTTCATTTCCCCCCTTCTTTCTCAGATAAGAAAAACAATGCCTGACTTTCTCTGGTGTTTTCCAGATTCCCTTTCTTCTCAGCGATGGTACAAAAAAAAAAAAAAGATTCCTGGTAACAAACATTTCAGGTCCAAGTGGAATTGGGTTTCAGAGCCCTCTGGTCATCTTCCTCTATTATTTTTCCCCTTTGGGAGTGTGGAAAAAAATTCTTTTTGGGGTCCAGAAGGTGGAATTTTTGGCTTCTGTAGTTACTTCTTTACTGGACATGAATGTCATGCCCCCAGCCTGTCTCTGTCTTTCCTTTGTGGGGTAGGGCTTTGCAGAGGTGCGGTTCTAGGACACATTGGTGAAGTCATCTGCCCAGGGAACTCAGGATCTGCAACTTGGTAGCTAAAAGGTGGTAAGATATAAAGCAGGACCAAATGATTAATGGAAAAGAACCAAAAAGTAGGAGTAAAGCAGATAAGAATAGGGATCTTAGGGTGGAGAGAAGCTAGGAAGTCTATTTTTATTCAGTATGTTCCTAATTAACTTTAGTTATCTTTGCTTGAGCTTGATAGTTAACATAGAGGTGGACTAGAAATATTGTCTGGGAAGATGATGTCAAAGTGGAGAGTAGAAGTAGAAAGTTGGATTTGAGCAGAGAATATTAGCTTCCAAACTTGAAAAAAATTATAATAGCTATTTACCACATTGATTTGACCCAGGGTCCATATATATATTCATATCTAGCATAGGAGCTGGTATAAGTTTTAAGTTGGTTTGAGCACACAGTCTGTGGTCACAGCTGGGAGCATTCTAGGCTGTACTAATTTTAGGACTAGTCTTCCCTGCATGGCAGAGTAGGATGACCCAGCCTCCCTTTGTAGAGTGGGAATGGGGCAGTTCCCACCATTGCTACTTTATAGTAAGGGCAAGGTTCTGGAGAGGCCCACAAAAGGGGTTATTGTTGTTAAAATTCTCGGAGGCTCTTGCCGGCCGGGGTTGCTTCACGGTGGGTAACAGAGACGCGGAGACAACGGCTGGGCAGGGAAGCTGTATTTCTTTATTCAGGAACAACGATTCACAAACTAAGACAAACTAATCACCAAACAGAACTCTGCTGTCTCTTTGCGGCGGCACAAACACTCTCTCTTACTCTTGAACTCAGGAACTCCGGAACTCTCTGAAACTCTGGCACACTGGCACTCTCTCTTACTCTGAAAACCTGAAACTCTCAAACTCAGGAACTCAGGAACTCTGTCTAACTCAGGAACCCAGGAACTCTCGGACCCAGGAACCCTCTCTCCGGGTTCCTTGGGGCGGGGCCAAGCAGGCCCGCCAAATTAACTGGACTAATCCAATTATCTTGGCGGGGGAGGGTTAGAACAAACCAATGTAAAGCATACGACAGGTTATGATGACATTCATAATGGAAGTGACCAGCCAATCAACTATTTTTATTATTATTTTTTTGTTCTCCAACGGGATGGAGCTGTTTCTCAGTTGAAACTCAGAGATAGAGCAAAGCCCCAAGAATCCTGGCAGCAGAAAGAGGACAAAGGGAAGTATGTGCAAATTGATGGGGTTTATAATCAACAATGTTTATACACCTTTCCCATATTTGGGAGCTACTCTCTTCCCTGATTCTGCTTTCTGGTCCTTCTTCCAGCCATGACATCATCTCCCCAGACAATAATTAGGATCTACCTCCATATCACATTTAAGGCTCAGGCAAAACAAAACAAAACAAAACAAAACAACCAACACTAGTGTAGCCACAGGCCCTTTGGAATATAAATAAAATATGCCTACTAACTATCTACAAAATGGAGACTCCCAAACTCTTCATATGTACTATTCTAGCCTTTAGGTCCATGATTGGTCAACAATTTGTTTGGCTTTGTATGTTAACTCTATTTTCAACCACCAGATTCCTGATGCTAGCATGCTAGCATGATGCCAACCAGACTTCCCTGGACAGACAACCCCACCAATGTGTCCTGGAGCTCACTTCCCCAGAACCCTTCCCCACTAGGGAAGGGTATACGTATAAGTACCGCGTGCTAACCGATAGCGCCACTGGAGCTCCTATTTTTATCAGTTATTATTTTTTTTATCATCACACTTTTTAGCTCTGATTCATGGTGGTGCTGGGGATTGAACCTGTGAGCCCTAGATTCATCAGCTCTATTCCTACATTTGGGCTTCTTTTGATTAAGTAATTTGTCCTACTTTATGTTTAACACCTTTCAACCACCAAGTTTCAGATGCTACCATGATGCCATCCTGACTTCCCTAGGCAGATGACCTCACCATTGTGTCCTGGAACCTTACCTCCTCAGAGCCCTATCCACTAGGTAAAGATAGAAACAGGCTAGGGGGTATGGATTCACCTGCCGACATCCATGTGCAGCAGAGAAGCAATTACAGAAACCAGACTTTCCATCTTCTGCTCCCCATAAAGAATTTTGTAAGGATGGAACACAGAAGTCTTGTGGTGTGAACTATATGGAACTGGGGGAAATTCAGGCTCTATAGAGGAAGTGGGAGGTTCCTGCTGTCTTAGGGTTACGAATGTAAATTGGTCCAACCTCTGTGGAGAGCAGCCTGGAGAATTCTCACAAGGCTAGACATGGACCTTCCATAAGACCTAGTAATTCCTCTCAAAGGGATATACCCTAAGGACTCCATAGCAACTAACCAAAAAGATATGTGTACACCTATGTTCATAGCAGCACAATTCATAATAGCTAAAACCTGGAAGCAACCCAGGTGCCCAACAACAGACGAGTGGCTGAGAAAGCTGTGGTATATATACACAATGCAATACTACACAGCTATAAAGAACAATGAACCCACCTTCTCTGACTCATCTTGGATGGAGCTAGAAAGAATTAAGTTAAGTGAGCTAAGTCAGAAAGACAAAGAGGATTATGGGATGATCCTACTCATAAACAGAAGTTGAGAAAGAAGAACAGAGAGGGAAACTCAAAGCAGGATTTGACTGAATTCGGAGTAGGGCACCAAAGTAAAAATCTCTGGGTGGAGGGTGAGGATGAATGCTCAGATTCACTGCACGGGGTTGGGGCAGGTTGGGGGTGGTGTAGATGATGGGATGGGACACAGTCTTTTGGTGGTGGGAATGGTGTTTATGTACACTCCTATTAACTTGTAGTTAGTCATATAAATCACTAATTAAGATGAGAGGGGAAATTGATTGAGTGTCTGAAACTTTTTAATGCACAGACCATAGGCTGAGTTTTTGAAATGTTGACTCTCCTAAAAGTTTAGACCAGGAGAGCAGAAGCAACTGGTGGCGTTACTTTATGAAATACAGATATATAAAAAAATAACATCAAAGGACAAATTATGGTGAGGTTGTGTGTGATACAAAAAATCCTAACAATGGGAATTTTCAAATTCAACCCAATTGCCAAATAATTTGATTATAGCAATAACTATCTATTGCTTTCTTAAACCCTAAAACAGCAGGAAGCTCCTTCTTCCTCGATTAAAGTCCAAATTTCCCCAGTCCTGGAAGTGAGTAGGGCTCACTTTCCTGCATGCTTCTCTCATTTTATATCAATTGATTCTGCATCTGCTGATACCAATCTTTTCAATTCAATGAGTACCACCTCAGCATGCTTCTCTTCGGACTGTGTCCAGAGACTTCAGATATGGAATGTCAACCCTTTGGCATCATTACTCGGGTGTTGCTGAGGAGTTATTCTGATGCAGTCTCCGCCCCCAGGTTTTACTACAGCGTGCGCGAAACCCTAGCATTGCCCCCTTCAACCAATCCTGGTCCTATACGTCACCTCTGGTTGTCGCCCAATAAAAAGCCCCCTCACCCCCCCTCTCTCTCTGGGCTCTCAGCTCTCCCTCTCTGAGGTCTCGCTCCCTGCTCTCCCCCCGTGGTCGGCCATTGCTGGCTGGCTCCACGTGGTCCGAACCAAACCCCCCCCATCCTATAATAAAGATTTGTGTACCCCTTTGTTCTGGACGTCCGCTCTCTTCTCCACGGTGCAGCCCGACACCAGACCACATCAACAACACTCGGGTGAGACCTTTCCTTTCCCATGGGACTCCTTCATTACATTTCAAGTGTTTCACTTCCTAACAAAGTCCCCAAACCTAGATATAGACCAGGTCGCTATGAACATAGGAGTACACACCTCTTTTTGGTTGGGTGTTATGGAGTCCTTGGGGTATAACCCCAGGAGAGGAATTACTGGATCATATGGAAGGTCCATGTCTAGCCTTGTGAGAGTTTTTCAGACTGCTCTCCACAGAGGCTGTACCAATTTACATTCCCACCAGCAATGTAAAAGGGTTCCTCTGTCCCCACAACCTCTCCAGCATTTGTTGCTGCTGTCCTTTTTGATGTATGCCATTCTTACAGGAGTGAGGTGGTATCTTAGTGTTGTCTTGGGATGCATTGGATCGACCTTCTCATGGTGCATCCCGTGAGTACCCATTTATTGGGGAAACTGATGATCCTTCCTAGCTGGGAAAACGCTAGAAGAAGGGGAAACTGACGATCCTTCCTAGCCGACTGAATCCATATGGATCCCAGTCACTTTCAAAGCCAGTAACAAGCAGACATCAGGCTCAACCTGACGCTGTTGACTGGCTACGGAAGAAGGGCAAATGCTAGAAGAAGAAGTGTTGTCTTAATTTGCATGTCTCTGACAATCAGTGACCTAGAGCAGTTTTTCATATGTTTGTTAGCCTTTTGGATCTCCTCTGTAGTGAATGTTTTGTTCATATCCTCTGCCCATTTTTGGATGGGGTCATTTGCTTTTTTGGTGCTAAGTTTGCTGAGCTCTTTATATATTTTGGTGATTAGTTTCTTGTCTGATGTATGGCATGTGAAGATCTTCTCCCATTCTGTGAGGGGTCTCTCTGTTTGTTTAATAGTTTCTTTGGATGTGCAGAAGCTTTTCAATTTGATGTAGTCCCATTGGTTTGTTTCTGCTTTAGTCTTCCTTGCAATTGGGTTTGATTCATCAAAGATGTCCTTGAGGTGTAGGTGGGAAAGTGTTTTACCAATGTTTTCCTCTAAGTATTTGATTGTTTCTGGTCTGACATCTAGGTCTTTGATCCATTTGGAGTTGATTTTTGTTTCTGTCAAGATAAAGTGGTTCAATTTCATTCTTCTGCAAGTTACAACCCAGTTTTCCCAGCACCATTTATTGAAGAGAGCCTCCTTTTTCCATTTAATCCTTTGGGCCCCCTTATCAAAGATTAGATGTCCATAGGTGTGGGGATTTATTTCTGGGCTTTCAATTCTGTTCCATTGTTCTGTGTGCCTATTTTTGTTCCAGTACCATGCTGTTTTGTTGATGGTGGCTTTATAATATAGTTTGAGATCTGGGAGTGTGATGCCTCCATTTCTGTTTCTTTTTCCTCAAGATGGTTTTGGCAATTCTAGGTGTTTTCCGGTTCCAGATAAATGACTGTAGTGTTTGTCCTATTCTCTTAAAGAAGCTTGGTGGAACTTTGATGGGTATTGCATTAAATTTGTATATGGCTCTGGGGAGAATATTCATTTTGATGATATTTATTCTTCCAATCCATGAGCATGGGATATCTTTCTATTTCTTGGTATCAGTTTCTATTTCCTTGAGTAGTGACTCATAGTTTTCAGCATACAAATCTTTCACTTCTTTGGTCAACTTTATTCCTAGGTATTTGATTGATTTTGCTGAAACAGTAAATGGGAGTGATTTCTGGATGTCTTCTTCTTCAGATTTAGTGTTTGCATAAAGAAATGCCACTGATTTTTGTACATTGATTTTGTAGCCTGATACCTTGAATATTGCCTAATAACTTCCAGGAATTTTCTGCTGGATTCTTTAGGTTTTTTCTATGTATACTATCATATCATCTGCAAATAGTGAGAGCTTGACTTCTTCCCTTCCAATCTGTATTCCTTTGATTTCTTTCTCTTGCCTGATTGCTATGGCAAGAACTTCCAATACTATGTTGAAGAGTAACGGTGACAGTGGACAACCCTGTCTAGTCCCCGATCTGATGGGGAATGCTTTCAGCTTCTGTCCATTGAGTATGATGTTGGCTGTAGGTTTGCTATATATAGACTCCACTATCTTGAGGAATATCCCATCTATTCCCATTTTTTGTAGAGTTTTGAGCATGAATGGGTATTGGATTTTGTCAAAATCTGCATCTATTGAGATAATCATGTGGTTTTTGGCTTTGCTTTTATTGATGTGGTGAATGACATTGATTGACTTACGGATGTTGAACCAGCCTTGCATTCCTGGGATGAATCCCACTTGGTCGTGATGAACAATCTTTTTGGTATGGTGCTGTATCCGGTTGGCCAAGATCTTGTTTAATATTTTGGCATCTATGCTCATAGCGATATTGATCTGTAGTTTTCCTTTTTTGTTCTGTCCCTATCAGCTTTTGGTATCAGGGTGATGTTGTCTTCATAGAAGGTGGAAGGGAGTATTCCTGTTTCTTCAATCTTATGGAAAAGCTTAAGAAGTATGGGTACTAACTGTTTCCTGAAAGTTTTGTAGAATTCGCTTGTGAAGCCATCTGGTCCAGGACTTTTGTTGTTGGGGAGATTCTTAATAACGGTTTCAATTTCTTTGTCTGTGATTGTTGCATTAAGATTTTGTAGTTCTTCTTGGTTCAGTTTTGGAAGGGCATATGCTTCTAGGAATTGTTCCATTTCTTCCAGATTCTCTAGCTTGGTGGCGTATAGTTCATCTTCTTCAAATTTGAGAACTACTTTCTGCCCTATTCCTGCTTCCTAGTTTTTTGTTTATTTTTTCCCCAGGGTTATTGCTGGGGCTTGATGCCTGCACCAGGAATCCACTGCTCCTGGAGGCTTTTTTTTTTTTCCTTTTTATTGCCCTTGTTGTTTTATCATTGTTGTGGTTATTATTATTGTTATTATTGCTGTCATTGTTGTTGGATAGAACAGAGAAATGGAGGGGGAGGGGAAGACGGGGGGGGGAAGAAAGATAGACACCTGAAGACCTGCTTCACTTGTGCAGGTGTGAAGCCGGGGGGCTCAAAACAGGATCCTGAAGTTGGTCCTTGTGCTTGGCGCCATGGGTGCTTAACCCGCTGTGCTACTGCCTGCTCCACCCCTGCTTCCTAGTTCTACTCCCAGCTCTGACACCATCTTCCCAGTCAATATTTCTAGTCCATCCACATTAGACATCAAGCTCAAGCAGAGATTACTAAGACATAGGCTTCTAGGATCACTCCTAAAATTGGCTTCCTAGTGTCCCTAAGGTCTCTACTTTGATCTGTTCTGTTCATACTTTATGGTTTCTGTTTATTTAATTTTTTTTTCTTTTTCCTCCTCCAGGGTTATTGCTGGGCTCGGTGCCTGCACCATGAATCCACCACTCCTGGAGGCCATTTTTTCCCCCCTTTTGTTGCCCTTGTTGTAGCTTCGTTGTGGTTATTATTATTGTCCTTGTTGACGCAATTTGTTGTTGGATAGGACAGAGAGAAATGGAGAGAGGATGGAAGACAGAGAAGGGGAGAGAAAGATAGACACCTGCAGATCTGCTTCACTGCCTGTGAAGCGACTCCCCTGCAGGTGGGGAGCCGGGGGCTCGAACCGGGATCCTTATGCTGGTCCCTGCGCTTTGCGCCACATGCGCTTAACCCACTGCGCCACCACCCGACCCCCCTATTTAATATTTTGTTCCGCTTTCTAGTTTACCCCCTTTAAGCCATTACATTCTAGATACCACTGATTCCACCCTGACTTTCCTGGGCAGATGATCTCACCAATGCTTCCTGAAACTTCACATCTCCAGAACCCTGGGGTATGAATCAACTTGTCAACACCCATCTACAGTGAGGAAGCAATCAAAGAAATCAGAACTCCTTCCTTCTCCACCAAAAAAGAATTTTGGTCCATACTCTCAGAAAGATAAACAATAGGGTACTAAATGGAGGGGATGGGACACAGAACTCTGGTCAGTGGGAACTGTATGGAATTATAACCTGATTATCTTACAGTCTTGTGAATCAATATTAAGTCACTAATAAAAAATAAATAAAAATAAAAACAAGATTCCTGGTGACAGGTTGATCCATACTCCCAACCTGTCTTTCTCTTTCCCTAGTGGGGAAGGGCTCTGGGGAAGCAGAGCTCCAGGACCCTAGGGAACTTTCTAAGGAAAATATACCTGTAATAATAATAATGTTGTTTAAGGTTATTCTTGATGTTAATGAAAACCATCTTCTTCTTCTAGCGTTTGCCCAATGAAAACAATTATACATGATGTCATCTGTATCCTTGATGTTAATGAAAACAATTTTACATGATGTCAACTATACCTGGGCTAAAGTGTTTAAAAATAAAGCTCTGCAGAGAGATGGCAGAGACATTTCTCTCCTGCACCTAAAGCAGATGATGTGTCACTCATTCATCTCACCGACCCCCCCTTTCCTTCAGGAACTCTTAATTACTTTTGCTGGGGCTGGCTCCTGGCATCCTCTTCCTTTTATGGGTATTTTTCTCAGAAGACTTTTTAGCATTGAATTCTGGCAAATGGATGTTTCACATATTCCTCAGTTTGGTAAGCTGAAATCTGTTCCTATCTCTGTGGACACTCTTACAGGCTTTATATGTGCCACCTGTCACACAGAAAGCAGCCCATGTTCATGTATATGTCTGCCTTTTGTCCTAAAGCTATTCCTTATATTATTCTGACAATGGCTCTGAATACGTTTCTAGATTATGGCTTATTTCTTCTAAGCATGTAACTGAATTGCCTTACTAGGGATAAGGTATGTTTGCTTTTGTTATCATTCACAGGTCTTGTTTGGACCCATGCTGAGCAGTTAAACCTCTTCTTCTAGCATTTGCCCTTCTTCCGTAGCCAGTCAACAGTGTCAGGTTGAGCCTGATGTAAAGTTTCGAGACCTCCTTTGAATCTGGAGAGGTGGCAGTCGTTGACTATGTGGGTCATAGTCTGTCTGTAGCCACAGGGGCAGTTCAGGTCGTCTCTGGCTCCCCAGCAATGGAACATAGCGGCGCACCGGCCATGGCCTGTTTGATAGCGATTGAGGAGGGCCCAATCATAACGTGCTAGGTCAAAGCCGGGTTGACGCTTGCAGGGGTCTGTGATGAGGTGTTTGTTCTTTACCTCAGCTGACTGCCAATTCTGTTTCCAAGAGTCTGGAACAGAGAAGTTCAGTGTAGGTGTAGGGGACCAGATTGGATGACGAGACCTCAAGCGTTGGACAGGGTGGGAGAAGATATCCGCGAATATTGGCACGTCCGGTCGAGTGTAGACGTGGGAAATGAACTTAGATGATGCCGCATCCGACGAATATCTGGCGGGGCGATGTTGCTAAGAACTGGCAGCCATGGAACCAGGGTGGAACGGATGGTTCCAGAAATGATCCTCATGGAGGAATATAATTTGGAATCGACCAAGTGGACATGGGGGCTACGGAACCATACTGGGGCACAGTATTCTGCAGTGGAATAGCATAATGCCAGAGATGATGATCGTAGTGTGGAAATGCTCACGCCCCATGAGGAGCTGGCCAGTCTTGCAATGATGTTATTCCTTGCGCCCACCTTTGCTGTAGTTTTTATGAGAAGTTCGTGAAATGACAGAGTGTGATAGAGAGTAAAGCCAAGATAGACTGGCTGGGCTTCATGCCGGATTCTCGTATCGTCAAGCTGCACATTAAGCTCACGCGAGGCCGAGGCATGGTGTAGATGGAAAACAGATGATACTGTTTTTGCAGTGCTAGGGATTAGTCACCATTTTTTACAGTAATCAGATATCAGAGACATGTCTTTCATGAGTGTTTCCTCGAGGATGTCAAACTTGGATGCCTGAGTTGTACAGCAGATGTCATCGGCGTAGATGATCTTCCTTGAAGAAGTTTCTGGAAGGTCATTGATGTAAATATTAAATAGCGTAGGAGCCAGAACAGAGCCCTGGGGGAGGCCACTTGAGACAAGTCTCCATCTGCTAGACTTGTCACCCAGATGCACCCAGAATCTTCTGTTTTGGAGAAGAAACGATATAGTGTTGGCCACCCATGGAGGCAGGCATCTTGAGATCTTGACTAGGAGACCACGGTGCCAGACCGTGTCATAGGCTGCTGTGAGATCAACAAAGACAGCACCCGTCTTTAAATTCTTCTGGAATCCATTTTCAATGTAAGTTGAGAGGGCCAGGACTTGTTCGCAGGTAGATCTTCCTGGGCGGAAACCAGCTTGGGCGGGTGATAGGAATTTCTCTGTAAGAAGAGAAATTCATGACAGAAGCAGCCTCTCAAGGAGTTTGTAACACATGGAGAGGAGAGAAATTGGTCTATAGCTGGCTGCCAGTGTTGGGTCTTTCTTTGGTTTCAAAACTGCTATTATCTTGGCACGACGCCAAATTTTGGGCATAGATTCGGATTCCAAGATGTGGGATTCCAAGGAATGTAGTGAGCCACTTCTTTGCTGCGGGGCCCAAGTTAAGAATGAGTTCTGGGGTGATGTTATCATAGCCAGCAGCCGTTCCCGGTTTAACCCTCTTCAAAGAGTCTTCCAGTTCAGACAGTGTAAAGGGAGAGAGTTTTGGAGATGGACAAGATAAACGGAAGTGGGATGGCCACTCATGGGAAATTTCTCTTTTCCAGACTGGGCCGATCTTAGCACATCCAACTTGAGTTAGGTGACTGGCCACTGAGTTTGGAGATATGGGAGGATGGGAGATGGGAGAGGGTTGGCTACCGGCACCCAGACTATGAAGAAGCTTCCAGGCCTTCCTACTTGAGTGGGTGAAGTTCAGACTTTCTGTGAGTTGTTGCCAGCGGGCTTGGCGTGCTGCATCTAGGGAGGCAATGAGATGGTCAGCCACATCTGGGTCGCCCGACTCATCATACTGCTTTAGTAGTTGCTTGCATTCAGCATCAAGACAAGGCGTATAGTTAGCACGTCTCCCACGAGGAATAGCTTGGGAAGCTGCTTTGAAGATGGCTTGGCGGAAGCGCCTGTAGGAATCTTCAGAGGGGATGGAGTTAATTGGAATTTCAGGAATAGATTTGTTGGTAAGATCACTGAACAGATGCCCGTTTGCTTTCTGAAAGTTCCATCTTAGTTTCTCCGAGCACAGAATCAGTGGGAGCTGGAGACCAATGTGGATGTTAAACCTCTCATCTGCAAACTCCTCACAAGAACACAAGTTGAAACCTAGATTGTAGCACTTCAACACCTTGATATACAGTGATCTCCAACCTGTAACTGCCCGAACCCACTTCTGTTAGTCCCTGATTGAGCTTCCAATTAGTGCTAGAATATCTCTGGGTTAGACACAGATAGCAGACCGTAGGTTTGAGTTTGCTTTTGATCAGATTTTTTTTTAAAGTTAAATTTATTTTTATGAGAGAGAGATAGAGAAGGAGATAGAGATAGAGATAGTGGGAGACTTCAATACCCCACTCTCACACTTAGACAGATCAACAAAGCAGAGAACCAATAAAGATACAAGAGAATTGAATGAAGAGATTGACAGACTAGACCTCTTGGACGTTTTCAGACTCCTTCACCCCAAAAAACTGGAATACACCTTCTTTTCAAATCCACATAACACATACTCAAGGATAGACCACATGTTAGGCCACAAAGACAGCATCAATAAATTCAAGAGCATTGAAATCATCCCAGGTATTTTCTCAGACCACAGTGGAGTAAAACTAACATTTAACAATAAACAGAAAATTATTAAAAGTCACAGAATTTGGAAACTAAACAACATACTCCTTAAGAACCACTGGGTCAGAGACTCACTCAAGCAGGAAATTCAAATGTTCCTGGAAACTAATGAAAATGAAGACACAACCTATCAAAATATTTGGGACACAGCTAAAGCAGTACTGAGAGGAAAACTTATAGCCATACAACCACATATTAAACACCAAGAAGAAGCTCAAATGAACAACCTTACTGCACACCTCAAGGACTTAGAGGAAGAGGAACAAAGGAACCCTAAAGCAACCAGAAGGACAGAAATCACTAAAGTTAGAGCAGAAATAAACAACATCGAAAATAAAAGAACCATACAAAAGATCAATGAAGCCAAATGTTGGTTCTTTGAAAGATTAAACAAAATTGACAAACCCCTAGCCAGACTCACCAAACAAAAAAGAGAGAAGACTTAAATTAATAGAATTGTAAACGATGGAGGAGATATCACAACTGACACCACAGAAATCCAGAGAATCCTGCGAAACTTCTATGAAGTTTCGCCACTATACGCCACCAAGCTAGAGAATCTGGAAGAAATGGAACAATTCCTAGAAGCATATGCCCTTCCAAAACTGAACCAAGAAGAACTACAAAATCTTAATGCAACAATCACAGACAAAGAAATTGAAACCGTTATTAAGAATCTCCCCAACAACAAAAGTCCTGGACCAGATGGCTTCACAAACGAATTCTACAAAACTTTCAGGATACAGTTAGTACCCATACTTCTTAAGCTTTTCCATAAGATTGAAGAAACAGGAATACTCCCTTCCACCTTCTATGAAGCCAACATCACCCTGATACCAAAAGCTGATAGGGACAGAACAAAAAAGGAAAACTACAGACCAATATCTCTGATGAACATAGATGCCAAAATATCAAACAATTATCTTATTCTTAGTGAGCGTTTAGAGGAGCTTTCCCAAAAGTGAGTTATCAGCTTTGCCTTTCTGTTTAATTCTGGGCACATCCTGTATCCTAGAAATTTGAAAGCCCTTCTTCCCTTGCTTTTTCTTGTGACCCTGGATTTTGTGGTTTCCTTTTTGGCAAATGGTTTGTTCTCTAAAGTATAAACATCATTTTACTTTCCTAAAAGGAAGAAAAGAAGGATGAAAGACTGAGCACTCCCACTTTTTGTCATAGTGCACAACTATTTTTCTTACACTTTTCTGCATCAGGTTTTCTAATTATAAACACATGTAACTACTGGCACAGCTGAATTTGTTTAGGTTAATCTCAACTAATGATACTCTAGCTCACATTTTAGTTACTTGCTTGATATTATTTCTGTCTGAGATCATCAAGAAAAACCAAAATAGCTTTGTGATAGACATTCCATTTTTCTTTATATTCCATATTTCTCTCTCTCTCGCATATATATATTTAATTTTTTGTTACCATTAAAGTTTCTCTTGGAGTTCATGCCTACATGAGTCTACCACTTTTGTCAGATTCCTTCCCCCCTTTTTTCATGGCAGGTTACAGACAGAGAGGCAGATAATAAAGAGAGAAGGGGGAGAGACATCACAGTACATTCTAACCTTTTGTGAAGCTATCAGTTTGTTGATGCTCCCGTGCAATCACCAGGAACTCTCACCTGGGTCCTTGTATATGCTAAAATATGGACTTTATTCCCCAGCCCCAACATCATTTTTCTCTTTCTTTCTTTCTTTCTTTTTTT